>NC_049250.1:38903081-39253706 GCF_011100685.1 Canis lupus familiaris | reverse complement strand
GACTAGAATACACACAACTTGTGTTCTGCACACAACTAGGCACTTTGCTATCTTGTTCACGTCGTATTCTCTGCACCACCAAAGTCCTTGATTTGTAGTGGGAACTCAGTAATTAGTTGAACTTACCAAAGGAAAAATGGATGAGTGAAAACCCCATGAGAGCGAAAGCAAGGGGTGTTTGAGGAAATAGGAGAAAATCCATGAAGCTGGAGTGGAGGCGGCGGGCATCATGAAGGTGACGTAGTTGGAGTGGCGGGAAGGGGTCAGGTCATAGAAGGCATTTCAGCCCTGCTAAGTAAGGATGTGGTCCTTGCATCAGAGGCTTCAGAGAAACAGAGCCGATAGTGTATACGTATACATACCAGATAGGGGGTGCGTACACGTTCTTACCATCTATCCATCCATCCGTGCACTTTATTATAAAGAATTGGCTCATGTGACAATGGGGGCTAAGTCCCAAGATGGGAGGTCAGCAAGCTGGAGACCCAGGAGAGCTGATGGGATGAATTCCAGTCTCAAAACTGGCAGACTCAAGACCTGGTACGTCTGGCTGAGTCTGAAGGCTGGAGAAAACAAAAAAAAAAAGCAATATACTAGTTTAAGCAGTCAGGTGGAAAGCGTTCCTTCTCCCTCAGATTTTTTTGTTCTGGTCAGGTCTTAATTGATTGGATGAGGCTTACCTACATTAGGGAGGACAATCTGCTTTACGCAGTCTACTGGTTCAAGGGGTCATCTCATTCTGAAACATCCTCACAGACACACCCAGCGTAATGTTTGGCCAAAAGTCTGGGCCTCCTGTGGCCACAGTCAAGTTGACACATATTAAGGATCACAGTCTTTATCTTAGTATTGATGTGAAGGTATTTATATGTTACAGCAGCAACTACCTTATTCATCATGTAACTTTTAAATCTTTTCTTTTTTTAAGATTTTATTTATTCATGAGAGATGCAGAGAGAGGCAGAGACACAGGCAGAGGGAGAAGCAGGCTCCCTACGAGGAGCCCAATGTGGGACTCGATCCCGGGACTCCAGGGTCACACCCTGAGCCAAAGTCAGATGCTCAACCGCTGAGCCACTCAAGTGCCTCAGACTTTTAAATCTTTAAGCAAAGGCCTCATGTAAAATTTTTGAACGAATATGTATTGTACTCTTCCAGCCTCCACTGAACATACGGAATGAATATGTTCTAGGAACCATTCTCCTGAGCTCTGGGCTCTTCTTCGGTCTTACTCTTGTCAAGAGATATTTCAAAACATGTATCAACATAATTGTTCTTAAACCTTGTCAACACTTGGAGGAACTTTTATATAAAAGGCTATACTTTCTCCTGGTACCTATGATCTCATACAAGAGGAGCCGGGGGCCTGAGAAGGCCAAGTGCTTTGGCCCTTAACACATGACGAAATAGTAGAGGAGTTGGGATTACCTCTGTCTGCTCCTTCCAGTGCTCTTTCCACTATCTTTAGATAGATACATCTCTCTCTGTCTCTCACACACACAACACACGTTACGATTTTTTTGCAAAGTTCTTAAACAAATGTAAAAATTAAATAAATTACTTTAAGTATGTCATTCCATATTTGGAATAAGGAGCATATGTGCCCATGGTCAGTCCATCATGGGTGTAGCATTCCAAAATCTTTGGGAATTATCGTTCCAGTGTAACCTGACTTTTCAGTGGCTTTTCTTAAACTACTACATATTTGTATATTTATGGTGAGACTGGCACAATTTTATTTTTCGTTAACATTGAATGAATTCCAACTTACTTAGGCTGGTTTAAGAAAAGTCCAGTGGAGGCAAAGAGTTACATTAACCTCATTCACTCGTTTATTCAGCACTATTTACTGAGAACTTGTCCTGTACCAGGTGCTAGATTTACCTGGTAAATCTACCAGGTAGGATTTTTTTTTTTTTTAAGATTTTATTTATTTGAGAGGACAGAGAGAGAGAGAGAGAGAACATTCACGAGTAGGGGGAGGGAGAAGCAGACTCCTTGCTGAGCAGGGAGCCCGATGCAAGGCTAGATCCCAGGTCCCTGGGATCATGATCTGAGCTGAAGGCAGATGCTCAACTGAGCCCCCCAGGTACCCCTGGAGTTACCATTTTTTAACCCAAATGCCCTGCATGAGGTGGAAGGAGACAGAAAACTGTTATACACATAACTGGATCAAGTTTTTTATTTTTTTTTCCAATCATATTTCTTTGGAACTTTCGAGGTGATGGATGATATAGTTTAGATTGCTTGATATGTTTATTTAATTTATTTAAGTTATGTTATTCTTTTCTTAATCTTAGCTTTCCCCTCCCCTCCACCTTTGTCCCATTTCAGAAATGAAGATGCTAAGTGAACAACCGTGATCTATTGTATTTGCCGTTGTTAATGCCTAAGCAATATAACTTCAGATGTAGCTGTTTCATGTTAGATAGCTTTAGCAAATTATTTTAATGCTGATTTTTTTAAAAAACAAACTTCTTTCTAGCAAATGATTTTGTTTATTATTTGTTTGATTTTATTTTATTTTTTTTACTCCTTGGCGATTCAGTATTTGAGGGGATATAAGGACTCCCTCTAGTGGTAAATGTAGTAGTTAAAATCATTTGATCAAGCCCTAAAAGCCAAGGGGATAGGATGAAACGGGCCCAGACTCCTATCTCTTTATGATCAGTTTTTGAGTAGAACTCTCCTATAACTGGCCTTCCCAGTATCTTGAGGAGTGAATATCATTAAGTGATGAAGCACATGGGCTTTGGTAGGCTCTGAGGCCTCACACCTAGATTTAAAGGCTGGCTTGATCACTCTCTTGGGGACTGGCATGCATCAGAGTCACCTAGAGGGCACGTTAAGACACAGCTTTCTAGGCCCCCTGCCTGAGTTTCTATTTTAGGAAGTCTAGGGTGAGAGCCAAGAATGTACACTTATAACAAATTCTCAGGAGTGATGCTGCTGATCCAGGGACTGTAGCCAGGGCCCAAGGGTCCTAGAACACCTGGTTCCAGGGGTCACCACTCCCAGCTGACAAAATCCAGAGGCACAGAAATGAGATGTGGTGAAATAAGAAATGATTTATCACTGAGGCCGACACCGGGAAGACAGCAGACTAATATCCCAAAGACTGTCTCCAAAGTGCTGAAAAGACTGCTAGGTTTATGTAGGGAAATGTGGGACAGAGGTCGGTGGGTACGTGCAGGTGGGCAGTGCAGGTCAGGTCAGTCGTTTTCTTGGGGTTGACCGTGGGGGTCTTGCTGGCACCAGGGCAGGCCTTATTGCTTGAGGGGGTAGTTTTGGTTCCCGTCACGGGGTGCTTTGCCCACCGGGTCTTTTGCCTGAGTTAAAACTTAAGTTGGGAAGAACTGAACTAGTTAGAAAGCACAGACTAAGGGAAAAAACGAAGTCAAGTCCTCTTTCAAACCCCACACTCTGAGAAGCATGGTCCTTGACTCCCTGAGTGATGAAACTAAGCCTTACGTCCCTCAAGGTTAACCTCAAGGTTAACAACCGCAGGGTTGTTGTGAGGATTAATGGGGCAGGAGATGCTAAGTGCTTAGCAGGGTACCTGAGTGAGTGCTCCACAAAGGTTAGCTCCTATGGATATCAGAGATCCGTCAATGATTTCGAATTTGAACAATAGGTAAAACTTTTTAATAATATTGTTGAGCTAATATTGTCACTAAGTTATATCCGTGATTTTGCTTATGATTAAGGTCTTTGTGCTTGACACTGTACTAAGCACTATTAATAGGTCGATTAATATCTCTCTCATTATTAATATGTTAGTTAATATGATCAGTTTTTGAGTAGAACTCTCCTATAACTGGTATCTTGAGGAGTGAATATCATTAAGTGACGAAGCACATGGGCTTTGGTAGGCTCTGAGGCCTCACACTTAGATTTAAAGGCTGGCTTGATCACTCTCTTGAGGACTGGCATGCATCAGAGTCACCTAGAGGGCACGTTAAGACACAGCTTTCTAGGCCCCCCGCCTGAGTTTCTGATTGCATTGAAAAATTGATAAAATGAAACAAAAACCACACACCGAAGGGGGGCATGTCAGATGAATACAGGGGCCAATTGAAAGAGCTCCCAATGGCCAAAGCTGGAAAAATTTGAGCAATGAAATACAGATAGATTATAACCCCAGGTGAAAAACCAACATCCCCGAGTCCATGCTGAGATCAACGATTGAAAGAAGGAAGGAAGGAGTGCGTAAGTACATGGGGAAGAAGAGACAGATCCCCCATGTGGAGGACAGCAAGGTATGTCCTCAAAGAGGTGAAGCCTACCTGCCCACTCCTTAAATGTCTGCAGCCCGGAGTGACTTCTTTCTAAAGAAAGCGGAAAAAGAGTAACTTTAAAGTAGTAGTGAATAATCACCACCCCAGCCAGGTGACTGAGGTCAGTACCGACGGTGATAAGTCCTGTTACAAGTGTGCACCTGTTACGTGGTGTAATGTTACTGGCAGCTTACACTTGTGGCCTTCTTCCTCAAAATCCATAACCTCAGGGTGATTGTGAGAAACACAGCAGAGGAATTCAAGTACAGGGACATTTTACAAAATATCCTGAAAACTGTCAAGTCATTAAAAATAGGAAAGTCTGAGAAGCTGCCACAGCCAAAAGCTGTGTAATGTGGTATCCTGTATGGGATCCTGGGACAGGAAATGGTAAAAAAGTAAAAACTGAGGAAGTCTGAATAAAACATGGAAATAAGTTAAGCAAAGGTCTTTGACTTTTAGAAAAAAAATAATACATATCCATTATTAAAAGTTCCATCAAAACTTGAGAAATATAATAAAAATGCCAGTGTTCTATGATAAAATATTATATTAATATTAGGTGAACATTTTTCCAGATCTATTTTTCTAAATTGATTAATCTATTTAGCTATTGATAGGTAGAGGTCGAGCATACACATACATATATACATTTACGTATATAGAGTAGACATGAAGGCAAATAATCGTATAGAAATAGAATCTTTGTGTGTCTCAGATTTTTATTTCAGGCATTATTTAATTTTTTTTTACATTATGAAACATATCAAACACACAGAAAATAATTAACTGACCTCTACATGTTTATAAGGCAGATTTTACCATATTTGCTTCAAAATTTTTGTAATAAACAGAAGTTCCAGATAAGTTAAAGCCCTACTCCTTCATCTTGTCCTCTCTTTTCCTTTTTCTCAAGATAATCACTATCTTCAAAGTGGTGCATATTCTTTCCATGTCTGTTTATATACTTCTACTTTATATATGTATTCATCAATGATACGGTATTTTTTATGTTTTTAAATTTTTTGTAATTAGTATAATATTTACATACCTTTTTGAAATTTACCTTTTAACACAACATTATGTTTCAGAGGTTTATCCATATTGTTACATTTAGTGCTGTGTAGGTTTCTATTGTATGAATAAACCACAGTGTTTGTATTCTTCTGGTGAATATTGGCTGTTTCCAGTTTTTCACGCTGCACTGTATATGTATTTTATTTTCCCTAGAGTATCTATGCAGAGATGGCTTACCTTTTCATGTTGTTTGCAATAACTTTTGCAGAACAGAAATTTTGAATATTAGGCCTTTAGATTCCTAGTTGGAATCTATTTTTGTATGTTCTAGAGGGGAGGATCTAATTTTATTTTCTTCCAAATAGATAACTGCTCATACCAGATTAATTTATTGAATTATTTATCCCCTACCCCCCTCCCCAACTGATTTTTATTACTACTTGTGTCACATGCCAAGTTCCCGTACATATTTTGGCCTTTAAAGGACATTCTTTTTTTTTTTTTTTTTTTAATAGACATTCTATTCATTGACCTATTTGGTCATAGCCAGGCCAATTCTAAATGGATCAAATTACTTGAAACCAAGAGAAACTTGCCTATAGATCTGTAAGACAGATTAAATTGGCCTTAATGTGACAAAATTTTTTTTCTAATGGATGTGACTACAATTTATTTTCCTAATCCTCCTTTTTTAGATAGCTTCATTGACATATAATTTACATAGCATATAATTCACTGATTTAAAGTGTGCAATTCAGGGGCCCCCGGTGGCTTAGTCGGTCAAGCGTCTGTGTTCAGCTCAGGTCATGATCCCAGGGTCCTAGGTTCGACTCCTGCTTTGGACTCCCTGCTCAGCAGAGAGACTGCTTTCCCCCTCTCCTTCCGGGGCTCCTCTGCTTATGGTCTCTATCTCTGTGTCAAATAAATAAATAGAATCGTAAAAAAAAAATTAAGTGTGCAATTCAATCACTTTGAGTATATTCACAGATTTGTGCAATCATTACCACAGTCCATCCTGGAGCATTTTTATCACCTCAAAAAGAAACTCCATACACATGAGCAATCACTCTCCATTTCTTCTCAATCCTCCCAGCCCTAGGCAATCAGTAATCTACTTTCTGTTTCTAGAGACTTGCCTCTTTTTGACCTGTCATATGAATGGAGTTATACAATGTGTGGTCTTTTGTGGTTGACCTTTCACGTAGCATAATGTTTTCAAGGTTCATTCATGCTGTAACCTGTATTAGTATTTTATTATTTTTATTGCTGAGTAATAATCTATTGTATGGATATACCAATTTGATTTACCCATTCATTGATTGATAGGTGTTGGGTTATTTCCACTTTCTGTCTATTATGAATAGTGCTGCTGTAAACATTTCTGTACAAGTTTTTTGTGTAGACATAGGTTTGTATTTCTTGAGTATATACCCAGGATCATATGATAACAGTACATTTAACCTTTTGATGAACTGCCAGACTGTTTTGCAAAGTGGCTGCACCATTTTACATTCCCACTAATGGTGCATTGGGGCTCCAATTTCTCCACATGATTTGCAATATATGTTATTTTCCTTTTAAGATTTTATTTATTTGAGAGAGAGGGTGGGGTGGAGAGGGGCAGAAGGAGAAGCAGGTTCTCCGCTGAGGCAGTCCCAGGACCCTGGGATCATGACCTGAGCCAAAGGCAGATGCTAAACCAACTGAGCCACCCAGAAGCCCTGCAACATTTGTTATTTTCTGACTTTATTGATTTTAGCCATCTTAGCGGGAAAAAATGATAGCTCATAATGGTTTGGATTACCATTTGCCTGATGGCTAATAATAAGCATCTTTTCATGTCCTTATTAGCCATTTGTCTCTCTTTTTTTTTGGAGTTTTTAAATTGAGGTAAAATTAACATAGTGTTGTATTAGGTTCAGGTGATAATGATGATTCAACAATTCTATACATTACTCAGTATAGAGCAATGCAATGTACTCAGTGCTCATCACAAGAAGTGTACTCTTATTCCTCTCTATCTCACTCATCTCTCCACCTACTTCCTCCTGGCAACCACCAATTTGTTCTCTGTGTTTGAGTCTGGTTTTTTGTTTGTTTGTTTGTTTGTCTGCTTCTCTCTCTTTTTCCTTTGTTCATTTGTTTTGTCTCTTAAATTCCACATATGAGTGAAATCATATGGTATTTGTCTTTGTCTGTCTGACTTACTTCACTTAGCATTATACCCTCTGGGTCTATCTATGTTGTTAGAAATGACAAGGTCCCAATTCTTTTTTATGGCTGAATAACATGATACCATATATAGTTTATATCTCCATATATATCTCATATCTTTAAACATATCATATATATCTCACATCCTTATCTCTATCTATCTATCTATCTATCTATCTATCCATCATCTATCTCACATCCTTATTCATTTATTTATGAATGGACGTTGGGCTGTTTCCATATCTTGGATGTTATAAAATATGCTGCAATAAACATAGGAGTGTGTATATCTTTTTGAATTAATGTGTTCATTTTTGAGAGGGTGGATACCCAGTAGTGGAATTACTGGATCATATGGTAATTCTATTGTTAATATTTGGGAGAATCTCCCTACTATTCTCCATAGTGGTTGCACCAATTTGCATTCCCACCAATAGTGTACAAGGGTGCCTTTTTCTCTGCATCCTTGTTATTTCTTGTCTTTTTGAGACTAGCCTTTCTGACAGGTATATGGTGATATATCATTGTGGTTTTGATTTGATTTGCATTTCCCTGATCATTAGTGCTGTTGAGCATTTTTCATGTGTCTGTTGATCTTCTGTATGTCTTCTTTGGAAAAATGTCTATTCAGGTCCTCTGCCCATTTTTTAATTGGATTATTGGGGCAGTTTTTTGTTGTTGTTTTTGGTATTGAGTTGTGTAAGTTCTTAATATATTTTGGATGTTATTGGCCATTTGTTTATCTTCTTTGGAGAAATATCTCTGTAGATCCTTTGCCCATTTTTAAAATTGGTTATTCTTTTTATTACTGGATTACGAATGTTCTTTTTATATTCTAGATACAAGTCCCTTATCAGGTAAATGATTTGCAAATATTTTCTTCCACTATATGGATTGTGTTTTCACTTTCTTGATGGTGTCTTTTGAAGTACAAGAGGTTTTAATTTTGATGAAACCCAATTCACCTAATTTTTATTTTGTTGCCTTTGTTTTTTAACATAGACAACTTTGTTTAACCTAAGGTCATAAAGAATCACTCCTATATTTTCTTTTAAGAGTTTTATAGTTTTGGCACCTACATTTCTGTCTATGGTCAATTTTGAGTTAATTTTTAGTACAGTGTAGGGAAGGGGTTGAATTTTATTCTTTTGCATGTGAATATCGAGTTGTCTGAGAACATCATTGAAGGGACTATTTTTTTCCCTACTGAACTATTTTGGCACCCTGTTGAAAATCAACAGGCCATTAGTATAAGGGTTTATTTCTGGATCTTAGTTCTCTTCCATTTATTTTATTTTTTTTTCTTCCATTTATTTTTATGTTGACTTACATGATATATATCTTGATCCCTATGCCATTACTGTGCTGTGTTGATTACTACAATTATGTAGTAAGTTTTGTGGTTGTAAGTTTTGAAATTGGGGGAAAATAGGATATTTTTAAAATATGGTTTTTAATTAACTTTAATTAAGTTTTAAATAACTTTAATTTTATTGAATTTAATGAGAGAGGAAAAAAATAGAGCATAAGGATGTCTTGATTTAGAAAATAACTTTCCCATCCCACAAGATGCTAGCTCTTAAAAGATCTAAGATTTGAAAAGGGAATATTACAGATGTCATTAAGAACTGAAGTTTTTATATTTTGTAAACATGTGGTTCATTTTCAGATTCTATGATTAACTCTGCTATAAAAAATAAAGCAATTAGCATCTTTTAAAAAAAGATTTATTTATTTATTTATTTATTTATTTATTTATTTATTTATTTATTTTTAATAGATATAGAGAAAGAGAGAGAGAGATATAGACACAGGAGGAGGGAGAAGCAAGCTCCATGCCGGGAGCCCAACGTGGGACTTGATCCGGGGACTCCAGGATCGTGCCCTGGGCCAAAGGCAGGCGCCAAACCGCTCAGCCACCCAGGGATCCCCACAATTAGCATCTTTATACTTTCCATCACTTCCCTTTTCCCCACATCCTGTTTTTATTAATAATACTATTATTTTATGTTATCAATGTTACTAATAATATGTTTGAAATTATAACCCATACAATGGCTTAGTCTGGGTTGTACATTTACATTGACTCAATGCTCCCTATCAGTCCATTTCATCTAAGCTACTGACTTTATAAGCTCAAAGTTGATGTCATATTTTACTATCAGTTTTTTAATGTCTGTGGGGCAGGTAATGTTGGTCCTTGTTTCAGGTATGAGATTTGTAATTTGTGTCTTCTCTTTTTTTTTTCCTTGATTAATCTGGCTAGAGGTATATAAATTATAATGATCTTTTCAAACTAGCTTTTGGTCCCATTTGGTTTCTTTTCTCTCTCTATCTTTCTGTTCTCCCTTTCGTTTTTTATTTTCTACCTTCTGCTTGTTATAGGGTTAATTTGTTTTGCTTCCCGCCCCCCGCAATTTCTTAAGATAGAAGCTTAGATCATGGTATTTAGACCTTTCTTCCTTTTTAATATATGAATTTAATGCTATATAAATGGTATGCAGTTTTCTCAAGCATTGCTTTTGCTATATCCACAAATTTTAATATGTTGTGTTTTTCTTTTCATCCTATTAGATATATTTTCTAATTTTCCTTGTGGATCCCTCTTTGACTCATGGATTATTTAGAGGTATGTTGCATAATTTTCACATTTCCCAGTTCTATTTCTGTTTTTGATTTTTAGTTTAATTCTGTTATAATCAGAGTATATACATCTTATGATCTTGGTTCTTTCAAATTTGTTGAAGGATTTTTTTTAATGTAATTTCTATCTCTATGTCCAACGTGGGGCTTGAACTCATGACCCTGAAATTGAGTCACATGCTTTACTGACTAAGCTAGGCAAGCACACCTGAAGGATTTTTTAATGGCTCAGAATATTATCTATATTGGTGAATGTTTCATATGCTTTTGAAAAGAATTTGTACTCTGCTCTTGAGTTGAATGTTATATAAATGTCGATTAGGTCAAGTAATTAGTAGCATTGTATTATAGATTTTCTATAACTTTCCTGAGTTTCTTTCTACTTGTTCTGCCCTTTATTGAAATAAGAATGTTGAAGTCTTTAACTGTAATTATAGATTTGTCTTTTTCTCCTTTCAGTTTTATCAGCTTTTGTTCATTCATTTTGCATCTGTGTTGTTAGTTTCATATATATTTAGATATGTAACATATTGATATATCTTCTTGATTAAATGACCCTTTAATGATTGTATAATATCGTTCTTTAACCCTGGTACTATTCCTTAATCTGAAGACTATTTTGTCTGATATTAATATACTTTTCATTAGTGTTATCATGGTATAACTTTTCCCTTCCTTTCACTTTTAACTTATCTATATCTTTTTATTTAAAATCAGTTTCTTCTATAGTTAGGTTTTGATTTATCCACTTAATAATTTCTGCCTTTGATTTATTTAGACCATTTACATTTAATGTAATAATTGATATAGTCATATCAAAATCTACCATTTGTTAGTTGTTTTTTATATATTCCATATCTCCTTTGTTGGAAGACCTAGATCCTGTTATTTTTTATGTCTTTGTTAATATCCTGTATCAGGGCTTTCTCCATGTAATTGTAGATCCTATGCCTGTGGTGGGGGAAATCCAGTTCATCATATGGCCATGAAATGCAGTTACTGTAAGAGATTTCTCTAGTGTAGTGGTGCTCAACTCTGGATGCATGTTAGAAATACCTGAGTGGCTATCAAATATTCCAATGCCTGTGTCCTACCAATAAAAATAGTAATTTAACTTAACTGGAATGCAGCCTGGATTTGATAATTTTAAAAGCTTCCCAGGTGATTCTAATGTGAATTAGGTTGCAATCTCTGGGAAATCTTGAGTGAAAAGTAGCAAATTCTACTCATTGATTTTCCTTGATGCTTCTCTGAGCTGCCCCTTCTCTCTTTTCTCACTTCTCTAAAAATTTGTGGATAAAAGGGAGAATTCCTAGGACTTAGTTGACCTCAGTATTTCCCCTTATAACTATTCCTGGAAGAAGGTGTGGGATTATGATCCAGGCATGGCTGAAACTTTTAAAGGTTTATTACATGATTTAGTATCCTTTACTGTGTTTTACATTTTGCTTGTAATTTTTTGGCTAGGTTTTTCAAACTTTGTTTGTTTGTTTATGTTTATTTAGTCAGATATTGGAGGAAAAGTATTCTGAGATTCAACTTTATTCTATCATCTTTTCCTGGAAGTCCTTACATTTTTTATTGTATTATACTATTTTCTCTAATTTTCACAATGACCTTATGAAGTAGTTGTTGCAACAACTACGACTATTACTACTGTAGTAGTAGATTTCCTCATTTTATAGATTCTTAGGCTTCTTCAGCCACACAAAGGAGACAATACTGGTATCTACCTCATATGTTGCTGTGGAGATTAAATGAAAGAATGTATGTAAGACATTTTGCACAATGCCTAGAAAGTAAGTGTTCAATGACTGTTAGCTAATAATAATTGCTCTATATTAAGTATCACCCATCAATATGAAGATAGTAGCTATATTCTACTCATGGCCCATTAATTTCATGTCTTGGCCCTATTAACTTTTTAAAAGGTTAAATTAAATATAAATTACTTTTTTTTCTGACATAAATTTAAACATTTTCAAACTACTATATTTTGGGCATACTTTATAACTATTTTTTTGTCCTTTAGACTGGAAGATTATCTTCCATAAAAGCATATGTTAGTAACCAGTTGTATTTCACATATTAGCTTCATACTTCTGTCCATATGAATTTTTTTCTTTATTGGTTTTTAGTGTTGATATTGTTTTTTTCTGAGTCTTCACAGATATTTTTAATGAGCAGTTGGATTTTACTTAGTCAAGATTATAAGTGATTGCAGCCATTATTCTTTTTGATTTTCCAGTTACCCAAGAGTTGGTCAATGGGAGCCCTTTTAGTTGGCTCCTATGTTTGACATGTCCCCACTCTTCTTAAATGTGTTGGGTTCTGGCACAAGATGTCCCAGACCCACCTTGTGCCTACTCTTCTCCAGACATGGAATCAGCCAGTTCTCCACGAAACAGCTAGACATCCCTTTAAACTGAAAACTCCAGGGCTGCCTTGCCCAGGTGGCTCAGCAGTTTAGTGCTGCCTTCAGCCCAGGGCGTGATCCTGGAGACCCGCCGTCGAGTCCCATGTCAGGCTCCCTACAAGGAGCCTGCTTCTCCCTCTGCCCATGTCTCTGCCTCTCTCTCTCTCTCTCTTTCTGTCTCTCATGAATAAATAGATAAAATCTTTAAAAAACAAAAAACAAAACAAAACAAAAAACCCCTGAAAACTCCAAATTTCTTACTGAAGCATTTTCTTGAGATTGTTTTGGGAATAGCTCACCTGCTGAGTGAAGAATTGAGAGTATCTATTTTGACTATTAACTATAATGGTCACTGAAACAATACGTTTCTCTTTTTAACAAAGAATATCATAGTCAAAATATAGATTCAATCATAACTCATTGTGCTCTTATACTTTCAACCTAAAGAAACAAAATTTTAAAATAGTCTGTTTGAGACTGTATTTATATTAGAGACAATTTTGTGCAGTTTAACAGGCTTAGCCTAATGGGAAGAGAGAGTAATGTTTCTTCAGAACACCAGTGTTTGGAAATACTTCTTATTTTGATAGCAGAATCTAATAAATGCAGTGTTTCTATGCACTATGACAAATACCGCGGAGTGAAAAGTTCAGTCATTTATGAGAATATGTCCAGATCTATATTCAGGAAGTAACTGAAGCACTGAAATAATTTTCAGACACATTTTCTTTTTATCTAGATAATATTATAGAAAAATGTATATTTTAATATTAAAAAAGAATGTACCCCAAGCTTTTATTTTATTTAAAAATTCTTACATATTTATTGCCTTGTTATTATTATAAAAGCTACTATATACATATATATATTTATATATATTTTAGATAGCCTGTAAGATGCAAAATGACTGTTAATCATTCTCTATTTGATACCCCATACTTCTCTGTAGCACTGATCACAATTATAAGTAAACACTTGATTGGGCAATGAGTACTATTGTGTCTGTCTGTCCTGCTAGTATATAGACTACATGTGTGCAAACACCATGCTACGTCATTCACCACTGCATGCCCAGGAGCTAGAATGTTGCCTTACATGTAATAGACGGTCAATAAATTTTTGTTGAACAAATTATATTTGCTAAAAATATTTTTCTCTAATTTGTAACTTGCCTCTTAAATTTATGCTTTAGAGCAGGTAATTACATTTATGTGGTCCATTTTAGCAGTATTTATCACTGTAATTTACTTTCATATTTTCAAAGCCCTTTTCCAATTTGAGATCAATTAAATATTCACCTTTTCTTCCTCATAGCTTTTATAAGGTTTCAGTTTATGTCTTTAACTCTTGAATCATTTACAAATTTATTTAATTCGGGGCACCTGGGTGACTCAGTTGGTTAAGTGTCTGCTCAGGTTGTGATCCCGGAGTCCTGGGATGGAGCCCTACATCGGCTCTCTGCTCAGCAGGGAGTCTGCTTGTCCCTCTCCCTCTGCTGCTCCCCTGCTTGTGCTCTCTCTGTCAAATAAATAAATAAAAAATCTTTAAAAAACCTAAAACTAAAAATTTCTTTAATTCTAAGTTGGGAGGGAACAGTGTTAAATGCCAGTGTGGCCAGTATGTCTAGTTAGCCATTTTCCCCAGTACCATTGATTTAATACATGCCTTCTCTGATGATTTGGGGCTCCATGTTTTTCTTTTTCTCTTATTGGTCTCAAGGACGCCTCTCTAAAATATGTGTCTAGGAATGGAACCAGAATTCTAAATCACAAAAGTGTTCTTGACCCTATACCTGCTTTTTACTAGTGCACATTTTGCTCCAGAAATGTTGAATTTGCCCAGAACAGTGAGAGCAATCACTGAGCTTTGGGCCATGTTTGAACTCCCAGCTATCTGTGTGTTGCCAAGTCTGCCCTATGAAAACAGTTTCAATTAAAAACAAAAATAAAAAATCCTGGTGATTTGCTCTGGGAATTGCATTAAGCAGCAGGCAACAGGGGTGAGAGTGACTCAGACAAGATAGAAATTAATTTTTCTCTCACATAAAAGAAGTACCAAGTAGACAGTCCATGGCTTGTCTGGAGGATAAATAAAGTTATCTGGAATGCACACTTCTTTCTTTCTTTGCAACAGGACAGCAGTCCAGTCATTATATACAGATTTTTGGCTTCCAACAATTTATGGAGATATTGAAGGGCAAAAAGTCTTTCCCTAAGGGTTTGTTCCCCCCCCCTTTTAAAAAGATTTTATTTATTTATTCATGAGAGGCAGAGACACAGGCAGAGGGAGAAGCACCCTCCATCCAGAGACTCCAGGATCACACCCTGGTGGGGCTAAACTGCTGAGCCACTCAGGGCTGTCCCTTTGTTCCTCTTTTAAGGAGCTTTTTAAAAGTCCCACATATCCCTATTTATAAATATATGTAGTGTAGTAATTATCTCATCTAAAACTCTAGCCAACAGAAAAGAAATACATATTGCTTTTCTATTAGTATAAAAACATACAATGACATACATTTATTTTTTTAATTAAAAATGTGAGAGACAGTATTAGTTTTTTTTTACACCCTTGCCTTAAAATTTTTGCCAATAGTGAATAATGCCTTCTTATTGTTTTGTTTATTCCTTTAGATAGTAGTGAAGTTGAGCATCTTTTTAAATATATATATTTTTAAATCTTTTAAAAAATGTTTCATTTGGAAATAATTTCAAAGCCGGAAATAGAAAAGCAGTACAAGGAACATAAATATACTCTTTATCCAGGTTCATCTATTGCTAACATTTGATTCCATATGCTTTGTCATGTGCTCTCTTTGTGCATGTTTGCATGTATGTGTGTGTCTCTATGTGTGTAAGATTCTTAAGAAATATGCATAGAGATATTTAAGAATAAAGGACTATCATATATTTATCTTCTTAACAATAGGGATACTTTTTTATGGAACCACATGCAGCTATCAAATTCATATTAACATCGATATACTTTATCATTCATATTCCAGTTTTGTTCATTGACCTAATAATGTCCTTGATAGCATTTTTTCCTTTCCAATAAAAGATCCATCTAGGGTGGGCAGCCCGGGTGGCTCAGTGGTTTAGCACTGCCTTCGGCCCAGGGTGTGATCCTGGAGACCCAGGATCGAGTCCCATGTCGGGCTCCCTGCATGGAGCCTGCTTCTCCCTCTGCCTGTGTCTCTGCCTCTCTCTCTCTCTCTGTGTCTCTCATGAATAAATAAATAAAATCTTTAAAAAAAAAAAAAAAGATCCATCTAGGGTAAGGTATTGCATTTAATGGCCATGTCTCTTTAGCCTTCTTTAATATGGAACATTTCCATAGCCTTTCTTTGTCTTTTATGACATTGACATTTTGTGAGGGTGTAATCCCCCCATGTCCCACATTTTTGGTAGAACGTTCATTATTTTGTGCTTGTCTGATGTTTTCTCATAAAAGACTGAGGTTATGCATTCTTGGCAAAAAGATTGCATTGTAGATGGTGTGTTCTTCTCAGAGTATCACATCTGGGGCACACGTTCATCTCTTTCTTGTTGGTTATGGTAATGGTCATTTGCCAAGTCTTCAATATGCATCTCTTATGTGAAGTACTGGGTTCAAAGATGAATAAGATAATTCCTCTGTCAAGTAGATTACAGTCTAGGAAGGAAACAGAAATGTAAACAGAAAAAGGACAGTATGCTGTAATAGCGGAGTAATTAAATCTACTTCAGGAGCAACTCTGGCCAGGGAAGTTGGGAAAGCTTCACAGAGATAAGTCACTTGGGAACAAGGACTATGCTTATGGATGTTTGCTTCCGCTATAGCATCTTGCCTTTTACTCATTAAATAAGTATTAAGTAAATAAATGAAAAAAATCTACATACCTCAAAATAAAGCTGTTGAAATATAGTACATAAATATAGTTGACTTTATCTCTCTTTTCAGTTCACCATCGATTACAGAATTGAATGTTTTAGACACTAAGGAAATATATTTACGTGCTGAGAGAAAATGCTTATAGTAAATTAGGTGCAAAAATGTGGTTTATAAATTTATGAGATAAGCTTTTCTTATACCCAGAGACTGATTACAAAATTGAAATATGTACAGAATCATAGATGCTGATGCAGAAAAGGATTTCAAGAGTGAATCCATTCCGATCTCTTCTCTTCAGGCGAGGCCAATTTTGCAGATGAAGCCATGAGGCTCAGAGTAGTTTAATGACTCGATAAGGTCAGAGTTATATGGTTATCAAGGATTCTGTGACTCTGGTCCAATTCCAGCCATGTTCGTAGCAATAACTGGCACTTAATCCACATTTGCAGAAGTGAATGATGTTCTTCTTTCCAAGTACATTGTGTTTTCCACAATTCACACTGAACTTTTAGGAATCCTTATGGTCACAAGTTTCTATCTGTGGTCTCCAAGAGTCACAGCTAATCCTTCAAGTCATATTCTGAAGTTATAAGCTCTGTCGGCATGAACTAACATCACCATCTAATAGAAATACAACATGAGCCACGTTCTAACTAGTTTGTAACTTGTAGTCAGTACATTGAAAACGTACAAAGGAAGAATGAAGCCAATTCTCATAATATGTTTTATTTAATGAATGTAGCAAAGTTTTAGCATTTTGGGGGGGACCTCTCAATCCCCTTCATATATTTTGCCCATTTCCCCAACCCAATCCCCTCTGGCAACCATCAATTTGTTCTCTGTACTTAAGAGCCTGTTTGTTTTGTTTGTTTTAAGATTCCACATATGGTGGGCACCTGGGTGGCTCAGTGGTTTAGCGTCTGCCTTTGGCTCAGGTTGTGATCCTGGCCAGAGTCCTGGGATCGAGTTCCGCATCAGGCTCCCTGTGCTTCTCCCTTTGCCTGTGTCTCTCTCTGCCTCTTTCTGTGTCTTTCATGAATAAATAAATCTTTAATAAAAAGATTCCATATATAAGTGACCTAAAGGCTCTTTCTTTCCTTCCTGAACTCACTGCAATGACTGCCTCACCTGGAGGCAAGCTGGCAGGGTGATGGGTTACTGGCTCTCAGTATAACTAACATCAAAGGTTGTGTGGCCCAAGGATGAAGCACTTTTCTTTTGCCGTCGCAGTTCTGGCCAGCCACCCTCCATAGCTGGTGCTGCTTGTTCGGACACACAGATGCATCCAGAGAAGAAGCCGCGGTTAGCTCCTTGACATCTTTCCATGACTTCCTCCGACTCTCGTTTCTTTGTAGTTCCTGGTTCTTTGCTTGCTCTGATGTTGGACTGTCCACCTTTAACAACCTGGATTGTGTGCCTCTGGCTACTTGGCCTGGGCTAGCCTGGTCTCCACCCCTCACTGGTACCCTCCCTCTCAATTTGTAGCTTTGCCTGGTCCAAACCAGGCCAGACCAAACTGCAAACTCTGTTAACGCCCATAATCACAAGCGGCCTTGTGCACCTGAGGGCGTGTCTACAGAAACGACTCCCCTCACCCCATCCCAAGCTGCCTGTGATCCTCTCCGTCCCCCAGATACACAGTCCTCTTCCATGGTTCTCTTGCCAGCTGCCCTTGTGCTGGGACATGCCCTGTGCTCTCAGCCCAGAGAGCACGTCGCATCCTAGCTCAGTGGTTTCTAGCTCCCCTGGAGAGATGTACAGTCTCGTGTTTTCAGTCCTCAACATTTCATTTTTTAAATTTTTATTTCTTTTATAAATTTATTTTTTATTGGTGTTCAATTTGCCAACATATAGAATAACACCCAGTGCTCATCCCGTCAAGTGCCCCCTCAGTGCCCGTCACCCAGTCACCCCCACCCCCTGCCCACCTCCCTTTCTACCACCCCTAGTTTGTTTACCAGATCAACATATTTTTTATAAATTAATTTTTTTATTGGTGTTCAATTTGCCAGCATATAGAATAATACCCAGTGCTCATCCCGTCAAGTGCCCCCCTCAGTGCCCGTCACCCAGTCACCCCCACCCCCAGATCAACATTTTATTCTTTACTACACTATTGAGATTGTGTTGAAAGTATTTGCTTTTGTGCTTGTTTGCTCCTCGATCATGAATTGTGCAACGGACACTTTGTGTGCCATGTGCCCCTCTAACTGTATCCGTCACAGAGTCCGTCTGTCACAGAAGACAGATGAATGAAGGTGCTGCTCTTGCAAACTCCTTGCAACCTTAAGAGCCTAGGGCTCTGTGAGTATTGACAAAACTACAGCAGCAAATGTGTTCAATAGCAAATGTTCATGACGTACCCCATCGTGTGCCAGACCACGGCTTGGCACTGGGCACGCTCCAGAGAACATGCAGAGGTTCCCTTGGAGTTTACACAGTGATGAGGTGCAGCAACGAGCGGACGTCATAAATTATCCAATTCTCTAGGATGTTAGAAGGCAGTGAGTGCGGTAACCAAAGGAAAAAGCCAAGCAGGGTCACAGAGATGAGCAGGGCCGGTGTGGCCGTGGACGGTTCTAGTTCCTCATCGTTGCTTTAGCAGGGCGCCTACTGATACCCGACAGGCCTGCCACGCAGTCCACGCAGCCGACGAGCTCGCGGCCTTCTCACACTAGCCATATAGCTAAGTATTATTTTTCTTATTATCTTCATAAATACTGCGTAAGAGACAGGTGGGGTTGGGCAGGGAGAGGTAGGTGGGGGCTGCGGCCTCAGGCTCACAGAAATCCCCAGAATGCAGAGCTGTAAGGAAACCAGAGAGGTGAGAGAACAAACCAGAGCACCTGCCTTGGTGGGGGGCCGGGGCCGGGGGGTCTTGTTGTAATAGTCACTTGTGACCAACAAAGAGTTACTTGACCTCTCACTAGTCCTTCCCCAGCGGTGCTGTCAGTTGAGATGTCGAGAGGATTGAAGTTCCCTGGTTGGCCTTCAATGAAAGACCAAGCCTACAAGCCCTTGGTGGCAACCCTGTCGGGGGGCCCCTCTCACCCCTGAGAGCCTCTTCTGCATCCTTGTCTAATAAAACTATTGCTCTACTCACTTCCCCTTGTCCAAGAGGTTCATTCTTTTCCTCGGTGAGACAAGAACCTCGCTCTCCTGCTTCAATACCGATTAGGAACCGAAGAGAGAGGTTCATTTGACTCCGGTCCCACAGCCCACACACAGCAGAACGGGATTTGAATCCAGTTGGTTTGATCTAAAAGTTCAGGTCATCAATCAGTATTAATTAGTGCCCTGGTATCTATGGGAGGTGATACCTTTCCTAAATTCTCCACTACACTTTCTCAGTTACAGTAATTTTTTCTTTTAATGATGGTAGTTTTATGGAGATAAGGAATTTCTT
The DNA here is from genome assembly GCF_011100685.1 of Canis lupus familiaris. NCBI lineage: Eukaryota > Metazoa > Chordata > Mammalia > Carnivora > Canidae > Canis > Canis lupus. The sequence goes on along the minus strand of NC_049250.1, from coordinate 39,233,863 downwards.
TACAGCCAGGGGGCAGCAAAGGATTGCTTTTGAACTCCGCGTAGAGCGGCTGAAAAAAATGCAGCTAGCTTTTTGAACTGTTTAATTGTAGTAAATAAGCCTCCAGATTAGTAAGTGGAAGCTTGCTTGCACTTTTCTTTAATCTTTAGAATAAAATGACTTTCATAATAAAAAATAACATTTAAAAATACTTCTTTAAAATGAAAAATTTACAGAAGGAGCATCATCTTGATCTGAATCTTGATCTAAATTATCAGTTTCCTAATATATTTCCACTTTGGCTTTACAATATTTTAGGATGCCAGAATGTGTGTATTCTTTACAAGTAAGCTGAACCGTTGTTTTCACAACTAAAGCATGGGATACAACGGGTATTTGTGCTCAGTCTTCTTTAGAAATGGAGTTTCTTTTTTGTTTCGTTAGAAATGGAATTTAAAACCCATGTATTTAAAATATTTTTTGAAGATTCAAAAAGGAGACAGTGCGATGGGAAGATGACCAACTTAAATCACAGTTTAGGTTTCCTGAGTTGTAAGAGGTAGCTGACCCTTGACCAGCCCGGGGGTTAAGCCCTGACCTTGTGCAGTCAAAAATCCAGTTACTTTGGACTCTGCAAACCTAACTACTAATAGCTTACTGGTGATCAATAACATAGTCAAGTAACAGATATTCTTGTATATGTATGTATTCTATGCTGTATTCTTATGGGAAAGTAGGCTAGGGAAAAGAAAAAGTCATTTAGAAAATCATAAGGAAGAGAAAATAAATTTGCAGTACTGTATAATATTTATCAAAAAAATCCAGGCATAAGTGGAGGAGCACAGTTGGAACCCACGTTGTAGAGGAAGGTTTGGGGGGACTTTCAGTGCTCCTTAAGGGGTGACACACAGAGTAGCAGATGGGGGCATCTGGTATCTGGGAGCATAATGAAGTGCACCTCGAGGATCCTTTAGGTGACCTAATGGTGAAGAGCCCTGGAGCTTGCTGGCCACGTGGAGCAAAGCCACGGCAGGGCTCGGGTCCCTGACACTGAGGGACGGGGGTTTGGGGTGGATCCTTCACGCGGGCGGGCAGCGGCATAGCAAGGGGGGGCGGGCGGCCAGGGGGAGGGCCAGGGCAGGGCGAGGCAGCAGGTGCACCCTGGCCTGTGGCCCGGGGGCGCGGGGAGGGGGAGGGGGAAGGGGAAGGAGGTGGGAGGAGGAGGGGAGGAGGGGAAGGAAGAAGGGAAGGGGAGCGGAAGGGGTGGAGGAGGAAGGGAGGAAGAGAAGGGGAGGGGAAGGAGGGGGAGAGTCAGGAAGGGGAAGGGAGGGAAGGGGAGGAGGAGGGAGGGAGGAAGGGAAACTGTGGGAGGAAGGAAAGGGGAGGGAGGGAGGAAGGGGAGGGAAGGAGGGGAGAGAGGAGGGGAGAGGAGGGAGGAGGGGAGTCAGGAAGGGGAGGGGAGAGAAGGGGAAGAGGAGGGGGGAGGGAGGGAGGGAAGAGGGGAGGGGAAGAGGGAGGGAAGGAGAGGAGAGGGAAGGAGGGAGAAGGGGAGGGGAGGAGGGAGGAAGGGGAGGGGAGGGAGGAGGGAGGAGGGAGGGGAGGTGAGGGAGGAGGGAGGGGAGGGAGGGGAGGGAGGAGGGAGGGAGGGGAGGGAGGAGGGAGGGAGGGGAGGGAGGAGGGATGGGAGAAAAGGGGAGAGAAGCGGAAGAGGAGGGGGAGGAAGGGGAGGGGAGGGGGGAGGGAGGGAAGGGGAGGGGAGGAGGGAGGAAGGGGGGAGAGGGAGAGGCGGTAGCAGTATCTGAAGCTCCCTTTCCTCCCGCCCCCTGCCCTCCAGCTGTAGGCCGAGGACTGACCACCCCTGCAGGTCTGGACCCTCAGCGGGGGTCCCTCCCCCCACCTCCCCCCTTCCCGCTCCCGGCCTCCCCCTGATCATCACCCGGACCCTCTGGCAGCAGCCGATGCCCGCCCTGCGTCCTGCCCGTCCTGCCCTCTCCATTTCCGAGGCTTTCTGTGTGACAAAGAATGTTTCCACTTCTTTTCCTGAAATGACTGTAAGGAGCCGCCGGGTCCACGTCTACTTTTGCGGGACCAGGGCAGGTTCTGGGGGTGGGGGTGGGGGGTGGGAATAGGATCCATTTAGTCTGTGGTCCGTGTCCAAGCAGAGTTTGCCTATGATAGACCGAGTAATACTTAAATTTATCGACTTGGGTGACGTAGCTTCGCGATGTTTATGTGTCTCCAGGGGGTTTGATATTTCCCCTTTTCCCCTGTTTTGCTCCCAAGTCTAGTTGGGCCCAGGCCCTGGCCTCCCCCTGCCCGCTGAACTCCCCCAAGCCTGCTTTGCTGCCGGGTCTGAATTACTGTGGAATCGTGTTTGTGTCTCTTCCGACAGCCTATTGATACTAGTTTTAGGACATGTGGATCCTAAGCTTCCTTACTAGATTTTAAGCTCTTTGAGCTTATTGGTCTCTATATCCTCTGTGGTGCTTAGCACTGTGCCTAGCAGGGTCCCCACCCCTGGGCCTTTGCACCTGCTCTTCCCTTCCTCAGGAGGGTTCTCCTGCGTGGCTGGGTCCTTCACTTCCTTGAGATCTTCACTCAAGGATCACCTTGTCACTGCCTGAAACCCTCCCGCCCCTTAACATTTTGTAGCTCACTTTCTTGCTTTAGTTTTTTTCCTCCTTAGTACATTTCACATCTAGCGTTTTCCGTATTTTACTCATTTATCTGATTCATTTTCTAAGTTACAAGTTCCGTGAGGACAGAGATTTTAATGCATTTTGTTCAGAACTGTATCCCTAGTGCTTACGACACAGTAGGTATCCAATAAATATTTAACAAATAAAGGGATAAATAAATAGAAGCATTAAGTAAATACAGTAGAAACGAATCGGAGTATATGGGGATTGGATCTGAGCCTAGAACTGATGTCAAGGGAAATGAATGATTCTTTCCAACATGCGTAGAAAGGCACTAGCTAAATTAATTCACATTTACCTGAGTCTGTGAAGTTTATGAGAAGCCAACTAATTGTCTCATTACTGTTTCCAAATACATATTTTTTGAGACAAAGGGTGGGCATTTGAATATTTCCAACCTATTTTCACAGACCAAAGGGATACACAGGTCTTTGTTTCCTGGATTGTCAGAGAAACGATTATGCTTCTAAGACATCTGTTCAGCTCATCATTTTCATTTCCTCCTGTGGTTTATACAGTTGAGCCCATTGGTACATATTTGTTTATATAATATGGCATATGGTATCGGTCAGTTCTGACCATAGAAATGTCCTGAGGATTTGTGGTAGCACTGGGGCTTGCAATGTGTGGTTTTTGTCGTGGAAAAATTAGATTTCTATTCTGGTAAAAAATTGAGTAACAGGAATTTTAAATAAAGATATTTAGATTGCTTGCCACACTGCAAAATAGTTGAGTTGCAAGATTTGGGGAGCTAATACCAAATAAGTAGCTCTTTGGGGTGTTACGCTATGTGTTGGCAAATTGAACTCCAATAAAAAAGAAAGTAGCTCATTGAGAGGTAAGCATGGATCTGGGCATACTGGGGGAACTTAATATGTCAGGATGAAACTTGGAAAATACTGGGACTTTAGTAGAATTTGTAAAAAAAAAAAACAAAAAAAAAACACACACACATACCACCACCACCAAAACAAAACCATAAAAACCCACCCAAACCAAACAAAAACCAAAACTCATTTCACTATTCATTTGAATGCGAGTATTTTCCAGGAAACACTGCCCTTGAAAAGTTCTGAAATTTTATCTTGGGGTAAGGAAGACATAGGAGAATTATGAATATCGTTATGAACATTATGTGATTTTGCTTCTAGAGCAGGAACTTATGGTTCCTATGTATTTAGTCAGCTTCCCTCAGCTTTAGAGTCCTTGGTTTTGTCAAACAAAAAGCAAATGCGGGCTTGGTAAGGAGGGACTTTATTTGAAAAGGTTACTGCAGGGGGAGCTGGGAGCTCTTGCGGAGCTCAGTAGGGAGAGCCCTGTGACCCTGTGACCCGCAAGTGGCTCCAGAGTTAGGCAAAGGGGCTTCTTTTCCAAGAGGAGGGAACAGGGCTAGCAAGAGCTGGGTGTGGAGAAGTGGGGTGGGAGCAGGGCCTACAGGCCCAGAGGCCCGAGGGCGCCTTCCCTGACACCAGCCCGGTTTCCAGGAGGCACCCACGCGTAGGTGTTGCATGCCATCTCACGCTGAGCGTGGGCTCAAGTTCAGGACCCCAAAGCAAGGACAGAAACCTAACCAAGGTTTGGTTAACAAATGCATTATTTCAGTTAATCGATGGGGCCAAGGGTCTCAGCTAATCACTTCTGAGGCAAAGGCTGGCCTTGTCATAGGGTGAACAAGTGGGGCCCCCGTGAATTGTATCAGAGTCGCATGGGAAGGGTGGTTCCTTGCAGTAAACCATTGTCCAGAGCACAAAATGGGGGGGGAGGGTTCCTTTAACCTGTGCTGTTATCCGGGAGCACGGGGCTCCGGGAAAATTCAACACTGGCCTCTCCACCTAAGGATGAATTTGGAAAAAATACTCTGGCCTTGTCCTGTCTGCTTTATAAAAGGATTACAGTGACAACAGTCTGATGGTTGCTAATTTTTGAAATTTGAAAATTTTTTTTCTCCTAGAAAAAGTAAAGGTGAATATATGAAATATCTCATTAAAACAAAAAGGTATGTTAGGAGCTTTATTCTTGCAGATAAAGTGCGTATTAAAGGATGTGGTTTTCTGGCTTAACACCGTAGCCGACTTGCAGAGGATGGCATATTTAATCGTTACAAAAGAGAATTGTAGGAGAAAAGAAATCTTTTTTGAGCGACATCTGGGGGGCTCAGCGGTTGAGCATCTGCCTTCAGCTCAGGGCATGACCCTGGGTCCTGGGATCAAGTCCCGCATGGGGCTCCCCTCATGGAGCCTGCTTCTCCCTCTGCCTGTGTCTCTGCCTCTCTCTCTGGGTCTCTAGTGAATACATAAAATCTTAAAAAAAAAAAAAAAGAAATCTTCAAAACACCGATGAATCAAAATTAACACTTACAACTTTACCAAAAAAGCAAACACCCAGGTCACTCCGAAGTACTTGCTTTATGAAAAGAATTAGACTCTTGCCCGACCCCCTAGGAAGTTTCATTCTACCTTGAATGACTTTGTTATGCCAGGAAGTTGCACGAAGACAGAGGGAATCAAAGATAAAGAGCGAGGTGTTTTATTTTGTTAAAAAGGACCATAAACCCACAAAACTAGGTTTAAATCAGTTTATTCTTTTCAGACACACATTGTATTGGATACATCAACTTATTTTTTTATTTTTTTTTTTTAAATTTTTTTTTTTTATTTATTTATGATAGTCACAGAGAGAGAGAGAGAGAGAGGCAGAGTCACAGGCAGAGGGAGAAGCAGGCTCCATGCACCAGGAGCCCGACATGGGATTCAATCCCGGGTCTCCAGGATTGTGCCCTGGGCCAAAGGCAGGCGCTAAACCACTGCGCCACCCAGGGATCCCTGGATACATCAACTTAGAGATAAATGCCCGTTTTATTTTCTCTTGCAGCCACGTATTTATATTAAACTCTTGATTTCCCTCAAAATAGCTCAGAGAAAGTGAGGAAAATATGCATGAGGAAAATACATAATTTTAGCAAGCCTCTGAAATTCCAGACATACGCAAAACAAATAAAAAGGGGCTGGAGGTGGGGAAACTTTTGAGGAACATTGTGTAGGTGTGGCCTCCTTGCAGGAAAATGTGTTCTTCTGGGGCCCCACGGGCCAGGAAAGTCAGGGTCCAGTTTCGTGTTGTCACTCGCCAGTGGGGGGTGACCCTGAGGTCACCCACATTGTCCCAGTTCCAGTTTCCTTGACTGTTACAGGCAGAGGAAAACGGTCTATAAGGATCTGCCTAGTTTCAGAAGTTTATGTCTTGTCTTGTCTTTTTTTTTTTTTTTTTTAAGATTTTACTTATTTATTTATTCACACACACAGGGAGAGGAAGAGACCCAGGCCCCATGCAGGGAGCCCGACGTGGGACTCGATCCCAGGACCCGAGGATCACACCCTGGGCTGAAGGCAGACACTCAACCACTGAGCCACCCAGGGGTCCCAGAAGTTTGTGTCTTGTCTTAAAGCCAGAAATTCCCTAATTTATGGAGCGATTTTTAAAACCTTGGGTCGCCCACAGCTTTCCAGCCCTAGACGGCTTGTAGAGGGTGCTGTTGGGCTAAGGGGCGGGGGGAAAAGGAGAAAAAAGGAAGGAAGTATAAAGTGAACAACACAGGAGAGAGGTTGTCTCCCGGGAGAGCTAAGTTCCTGCGGGTGACACTTTCCTCGGGGCCCTGCGCCCCTCCTTCCCTCCCACAGAGGCCCATCCAGGCCCCCCATCTTGGTTACCACGTAGGCCACAGCAGCTCCGTCTTCTGGTTTTCTTGGCTTCCTCCTCCTCTGTCTCCATGGAATACTCCACACTCGGGCTCCCGGGTGGCTGCCCCGTCGGTTACGTGCCTGCCTTCAGCTCAGGTCATGATCCCAGGCTCATGCTGGCTTCCAGAACTGGCTCCCCTGGAAGGCCGCCCCCCAGGCCCCTCAGCTGGCTGGGGGAGGACAGGGACAGGGCTCCCGCCACCATTTCCATCTTCCGGCAGTAGATGTCACTGGCTTCCTGCTGGTTGTCCTCCTGTCCCGGGCTCCCTGTATCAACTTCGGTGTTGAGCCACCTGAGAGTCAGAAATGTTGGATTTTGACTTGTTTATAATCGTACCTTCTAGGCAGTAGTTTCACAGATTTGCCCACTTTAGAAATCTCTGTACAAGAGTTATTTTCTGGTTGTGATGCCAGCGTGTGGGGAAGACGCGCTCCCCGCCTTAGAGGTCTTCATTAAATCATGCCATCTTCCATGAGGGGTTGAGATGCTGCCCTTTGGAAAGGGGATTTTTTAAAACAAACCAACTTGTATCACTGACAGTATCTTCCAGCTAAACCTTTGAAGTTCTAGTTCTCATACTTTAAAGAAACTTTTCAGATTGCGTAACCCACCTGATTTTTATTCCTTTGTATATTCCCCTTTTTCGTTAAGCTGCAAGACAGTGTCTTAAAGGATGCAATGAGAATCCGTTTTCTGGAAAGAGTTTGCCATTTTCTCCCTAATGCTGTGCCAATAAGCCAAGGGGAGCATGACAGAGCAGAGACACACGCATCACCATGACGGAAAAACAAAATACACTGCCCCCAGGAGGACATGCCTGCTTATTAAACACCTCAAAGATGCCTTCTTGGGGGGTGTCTTAAGAATTTTCATGGGAAACAGGGACACCTGGGTGGCCCAGCGATTGAGCAGCTGCCATTGGCCCAGGGTGTGACACTGGAGGCCCGGGTCGAGTCCCGCATGGGGCTCCCTGCATGGAGCCTGCTTCTCCCTCTGCCTGTGTCTCTGCCTCTCTCTCTGTGTCTCTCATGAATAAATAAATAAAATATTAAAAAAAAAAGAATTTTCATGGGAAACAAAATTATGGAGGCTCTGAAGAAAATGTATCTTATCATTAATAAGTTTATAATTCTTGTAACTCTAGTGATTGATTTTCCCAGTGTACAATTTCGTTTATTTCACTGAGTGTACTTTTTGAAATAGAAATTCGGGATCCCTGGGGGGCTCAGGGGTTGAGTGTCTGCCTTCAGCCCAGGGCGTGATCCAGGAGTCCCGGGATCGAGTCCCCCATCGGGCTCCCTGCAGGGCCCCTGCTTCTCCCTCTGTCCCTGTCTCTGCCTCTCCCTCTGTGTCTTTCATGAATAAATAAATAAAATCTTAAAAAAAAAACTTAAAAAAAAAATTCTTTCTTTTTGTCCCGCTTGTCATATAACCAAATGCTACTTAAAACCCAAACTCTAAACACATAAACTAAAATAAAGAGGGTTTTAACTTTCCTTAAAAAGGTCTTTAAAAAACTCATAGCTTTTCACAAAACCCTGAATCATACCGACATTTTTGCAAAATGTCTATTTGATGTTAAGACATTAATCAATTCTTGGTGCTGGAATTTAAGCCAGTAATCTAAGTATATTTTAGGGAGATAAGTTACACTTTTGATGAGCTCTGTGATTAGAATTTAAAACACTTAAAGATCTCCCTGGTACTCTCAAATCTGGTGATTTTGAACAGATTGAAATGTAAAAATGATTTCAACAGTGAGGTCCTGTCATTTCACTGTTGCCCTCCTGTTCTCCAATTACCCAAATGTCTACACACTGAACACGGTACCTCCCTGACTTGATGATGGATTTGTGTAGCTGTCAATTCTAGATTTATTGCTTAGTTTGGGAATGAGCTGTTTCAATAGCACATGCCCTGCAGATCTCTCAGACCTAGTAAAAATCCTTCATTGGAAGCAAAATATTAGTCTATCCTTCATATGCTTGTAATTCTGAGATTAGGTAGTTTTTTTTTCTGAATAAAGTCAGAAATCCAAAATGACAACAAAAATTTCTTAACTTTGTCCTGACTCCGTGATATTGCTGTCTGGCAACAGCTATGGCCAAACCTATGATTTAAATTTCAAACTTAGTAAGTGAGAAACCGTCTTTGAGAGCCAGAATACACAAAGCAGCAGTTGCAACAATATCCTTCTACAGCACATGCTAGAAAGAACATCACAGACACATTGCCAAAATTATTAATTTTCTAGAAGAAAAACACGTAAAGCAAATGTTCCTGAGGAATGAATACGTAGATGCCTTGGAAATGGCTTTAACCAGCAATGATGTATAATTGTTGAATTATATGTTCGAGACATTGGAATTCTTGTTAATTCATACTTTGTTTCATAACGTACTTGAGGAAACCAAATAAATATCTTTAAAAGCTGAAGTTCTGAGGACTCAGAATATTTTCTGGGACATGGCCCCGTTCTTTATACCTGAGAATTAGACGAGGAAGGGAAAGGATGCAGGGACTGCGTGCATATTCTCTCCTTCATGTCTCTCTTAACGGGTTATGATTGGATAAAACAATTTCACTTAAGGGTTCTGTCTTCAAGTTCAGTGTCTCAGACATAAGCCAACTTTTCTCTTTTCCAAACTCCAGTATTTTTTTTTTTTTTTTTATTCTCTTAGCTCTTCCTTTGGGTTTAAAAACCTATGGCCATTTGGAATCTTTTGTTCCTTCTTTAAATCCTTGTGGTCACTAAATTCCTCCTCTGAAATGCCGCCTCTTTTTGAACATAAAGTAAAAATTTTCATTCTCTTCCTTTCACATCTGGTTTGACAGGTCAAAATTCAAATGAGTTTTAGGTACAACCTTACTTTCTACGTTTTCGCCTTCGTCTTCCCCAGAACTTAGAGTTCAGACTCTATTGCAGGTAAGAGCAAATAGAGGCTTTGCTGGTAGAGTTTTCAAAAACCTGATCCAACTGATGTGATCCTTACTAACCTCCCCAAATTGATGGCACCTTGTCTCAGATACCTCTTTCCTAGCTCTCATGATCATTTCCGCCCCTTTTCGTGATCATTCCACTTCTTGGCCTTTGTTCCATGCCATCTCTGCCCCAGCTTTGCTTTGCCTCCTCAATTTGCTCATATTTTTCACTGAAGTCCCAGAGTAAGTCCCAGATGCTCTGTTGTTTCCCCAAAGGGCACCCACACAGCCTTTCACCCCTGGAAGTTCTTTGCTGGCATCTCATAACGTACATTCTGTGACCGTCTTTGTATTCTTTCTCTGGCCTCATGTGATCATGGCTATGTCTCCAAGAATATTTCAGACTCTTGAGATTGAGAATATCGGTGATCTTTTTCAAATTTCCCACCATGTTTTGTTGGTGGTTGGTAGTGATGACATTTGTTGTCTCCCTCTGGATCCTGTTGTCTACTCCTCCAAGTAATCTTTACACAGGAAACCATGTTTGTTGTCCACTTGGAAATCCTTCTCCTCTGCAGCGAGAGACGATTGCTGTGTGATTGCAAATGCTTCCTCTTTGGGCTTTTTAAGAAAACTTTATTGAGATATCATTTACACACTCTAAAGAGCACCCATTTTAAGTGTTTAAATCAATGAATTTTAGTATATCTACAGAATTGTGTAACCTCCACTGCAATCTAATTTTAGATTATTTTCATCACCTCCAAAAGAAACCTCATATCCATTTTCTGTCATTCCTCTATTTGTTGGCATTTAACACACCAAAATTTTAAAATAATGAATGCATTGGAATATCTCCATTCAGTAGTATGGCTATTGTTGAGGGAAAGCTATTAAATCCAATTTTAATGGGTTTTTAAATCTATTAAAAGTTTTCCCATCACTCATCAGTGCTTAAAGCTATTTGGTTAGGCACTCTCATTTAAAAATTGTTTGTTTTTTGATGCATAAGAACATTTGACTCTTGTGCAATGGCAGATTATTTTTGTTTTTTAACAAGAAATTGTGTCAACAGGACAGCTAATTCAGCTATCTTGATTGAATTGATGAGTCAATTTAGCATTTACAACACCGTTAAAAATGATTGTTTGACCAAGAACATTTGCCATTTTATTCAAGATTGTCAACTAATTTGAGTGTGTGGACATAGCCTTGCATCTGCATTAATTAATTTAAAACACAGAGCAAAGAAATAGGACCTGATACAAGAAAAAAATTCAAGGAAACATTCCTTTGGGGTCTAGCTATTTGTCTCACTGAAAAGCTCCATGTACTTCTTGAAAATTGACAATAGTAATTTAAAACATTTCATTAAACAAATGGGCCTGGTTTAATGAGTAAAGACCTGGATCCGTAGATGACAAATCAGAAGCTGCAGTCAACGTAGGGACCTTATGCACTGTGACTCCTTCCAGTATTGGGAAACCATTAGTCAAAGGCTGACATTTTGATGCTCATTTACTTCTTTGTGGTTTTATGTGTAACCTGTTGATTTTACCTTCTAAATATTTCTTGGATCTCTTCTCTTCCAGCATTTTCCAGCACAGCCCTTGTGCTCACTCTTGGGTTTCTGCAGCTCGAGCCTGACTTGGGTTCCTGCTTTTGCTCTCACAGCCCTTGCCTCTAATCCCTTCCCAAGGCAGCCAGAGTGATCCTGACCCTTAAGACCCAATCCAGGAAAGACAGCTCCCTCCAGTGTGCTTCCACCACAGAGAACGAAGGGCAGGCTTCTTAGCACAGTTGGTAAGACCCCTGTGTCTCATGCTCTGCTCAGACCTCCTTTGCTGCCATTCCCCTGCACATTTGATGTTCTATTAACACTTCAGTGCTCAGTGCGTCTCTGCACACATGCTTCTCTTCAAGCAGTTCATTCTGCATGCAGTGGTTGCCCTTCTATCCTTCTTCACATAGATAATTTGGATTCATTTAAAAAAAAGATTTTATCTATTTATTTGAAAGAGCGAGATAGTGAGATAGTGAGCAGTGGGGGGAGGGAGAAGCATTTTGTTGAATAAGTAACTAAATTTCTTGGTTCATGGCTCACTTTTGCCTTTTTTGTGCCATCTTTCTGAATGCGTGTTTACCTCATTCTGATTTATAGCCGGTGTTTTTTAGAACTTTGTGGGTATGAAAACACCTTTCCTGATTTCTAGGGGAGTAGGTCAAGCCTGATCTTAGGACAAACAATTGAAGATAAAGATCTGTGTGGTATTTCTTGAAGTGTGATAACCCTAGGCCAAAAGTGCTCTTCGATAGCTTTAGTGTCAAGTGGATATTAACCCTTATATGTTTCCATTGTTTTGTTGATCAGACATTTTCCAAACTGAAAGTTAGATTAAAATCTTAAGTATTATCGTAACTACTACCATTTCTTCATTTATTGAGTACTTAATAATATACCAGCCTCTATAAAAACCCTTCACGTTTATTATATTTAAACCTCCTATCAATAAATACAGAAGAAATTAGTATTCCCATTTATATCCAGGGGAGACTGCATCTCAGAGAGGTTAAGTAACTTGCCAAAAGTCACACAGCTAGAGATTGCACAGCTAGGATTTAAACTCTGAGGTGTGGAAATCCAAAGCCCATATTCTTTTCACTTAGTGCCTTCATGAAAGGAAGAGCTCATTTCTGTAGGAACGAGCCGCGGAGTAGGTAAACTGTGATAACGAGGTAGAGAGCAGACAATAGTCTGACTACTTGCAGGGAGGGGTAAGCAGTGAAGTAATAGGTCACGACCAAGGTTGGGGTGACAGTTTGGGTGTTCCTGGTGGGAGAAAGGCAGGCCTCTTCCAGCTGTAAAAGACTCTGGGAAGGAAGTGAGAGCCTGCCAAGGACACAGTGTCCCCAAACCCCAATTTTGCAAGTGACTGGCTCCGACGGGAAATATTTTGGTAGCTTGTTTGCTTATCACATGAGTGAGGAGAAGCTATGGATGGGGGAATCCCTTCTCTGCCCTTAAGTTTTGCTTTATTTTTTTCTTAGAAAGCAAAGAAAAAGAGAACAATGAGAGAAATCACAGTAAAAGGGGAGGAAAAAAAGAGTATATATAGATTGGTCAAGAAATAAAGAGAAAAGGAAGAGAAATAATTATAACAGAGCTGGGGTGGGTCACCAGGCAGTTTTATGCACAAACATGAAATCTTCAGAGAAATTCTTCCTTTCCAAAATATTTCGAAAGCCAAAATTATATATGCCACAAATTATTTTTCAAGAAAATCTATTTGGCTTAGTATTAAAAGACCTGCAATCATCGTCCTTGTTTTTTTTTTTTTTTTTTTACACTTTATGACTTTTTGAGGTTCTATTTCTCAAGATTTGACCAAATTATTAAAACAGAGATGGAAAAACATGAATTTCTCCCAGATGGTGTGAGCATTGCTTTGTGATTTGGTTAGCATGTAGTTGTGATAGAATGTTATTTCGCTTTGTTTGTAAACCCTGTGTGCGGATGTTCCTGTTTTAAAAGGAATATCATTTGTGGAAGTTGTTACATCACTTACCTCTAGAATTTTTACAGTAAATCAATTTCTCCTGTCTTTTTGGTACTGAGTTAAGACTTTCTTGTAGGTGAGCTTCTTCTCAGTATAAAGGCAGATTTAACAATCTTTTTAGACGTTAAAAAAAAACAGCAAGGGTATTGATAAACTGTGGGCTAAACGGTTGCGTAGAACCATTGATAGACATTGCATAGTGAATTACAATTTAAAATAAGGCTTAATTTTCATCTATCTATATATATGTATTCATTCCTGTAAATTGGACTCAATCACATGCCTTTGCTTTGAGCTACATATCTATGTAAAATAGTACATTTGAAAGTAGTTTATTTTAAAATGAGACGAAATCTAAAAATTTGACTCGGAGGAGAATTGAACAATGGAGAGAATGAACTTCCTCTGATCGGGGATAAATGAAAAAGTGATTTCAACCAAAAATAACGTTTCTCCCTACAGAGCAGGAAGGTAATATATGGAGATACCTTTGCAGCATCCAGACGTGTGATTTCAGGACGCTGCCAGATGTTATATGTGCTCCAGGAGACCTCACAGAATTGGGTAGAAACTGTGGAACATGCTGCCTGAACCACACACAAGGAGGACCGTGGCCCAATAAGGAAAGAATGCTGCATAAATCAAGATGCTGTCAGAAGAGGCTCACGACTGTCCAGTGCGTGCTTGGTTGACCCCCTATCAGACAGGAGGCAAGACCACATGAAGTGGGGAGAACCAGATCCCAAACACCCTCATGATCTCCTTCCTCATCCTCTCCCCCTAGGATGTGGGACAAAAGGGCATGTAAGGAAGGCAGTTCAGATTATGAAGAATTCACTTCAATTTAAATTTCAGGCCATAATAATATGACTACCATGGGTAGGCCTATCAATTATATATATTGTCCTATTCTATAAGGGCCAATTGTTTCATTTATCTCTTCATTTCTTCCTTCATTTAGGTATTAAACATTAATCGCATGATCATTTTGCTAGGAGCTGATGGTGAGAGAAGGCAGGGACGCAGCCTGCAAGATCTCTGAACAGGTGTCAACATCCACTGCTCTTGGAATTTGGTCTAGTTGGGGAGAGACTCAGTAAATTCCCGAGTCGGACAAATAACTCGATTGCCGCACATCGTGATGGCTACTGTGAAAGAAATGAACAGGTTATCATGGTAGACAGCAACGCTTTTGAGGAGGGGACATGAGAGTAAAGATGAGCCAGCCCTGTAAGGAAGGGGAAAGAACATTCCAAGCAGAGGGGATAATGGCATGTGCGAAGGCCTGGACGTTGGGCCTCCTTGAGGTGTGAAGGAGCGCGGTTATTTCAAGGCACAGAGAGATGACGATTTTCTTCCACAGCTGGAGCTCTGAGTAAGGGAGAGGGTGGCCCAAACCAGGAGGGGGGGGGGGAGCATGCCTGCTTGTGCAGGGTCTTTTAAGGCCAGGCAAGGAGCTTGGATTTTCTTTGAAATGAAATGTGAAGTCATTTAAAAGGGCTTAGTCAGGGATGAAATATGAACTAGCTTAGGTTTTAAAAAGAATGCCAGGCCTGCTGTGTGGAGAACAGATGTAGGAGGAGAGCCAGAGAAAGGCTCCTGAAGCGGTCTAGGTGAAAGGGCTGTGCCTGGTATCTGACGGCAGCGGTGGCGGCGGTGGTGGTGGCGGTGGCGGCGGCGGAGGTGACACACGGGTGTGGGGCGGGCCCAGCTGTGGGAGTCATTCTCTGCTCATCCTAATGCCCACCTCTGTGGAGCCCTGCGGCCCTGGGAAACAGTTTGAAAATCACGAATCCATATCTGACTCTGTTAATGAATATTTGAATCCATATTTGAATCCGTTATTTGACTCAAGTGACCAGATGACCTGGTGGTGGGGTCTGTAGTTCTTCTGGAGCTAAGTTCCTCGTTTGTCATATTTGGAGGTTATGAGACAATTTTAGATGGTGGAAGTATGTTTATTGAGGTATACAAAAGCTGTTGACCACACATGTTTTATTTAAAGTGTTCTTTGGAGGAAATAATTTCCAAATCCTTGACTTTCAGTTTCTGGATTGAAATCTCGTGATTGGAAGTCAGGATCAAGGGGAGATCAAGGGGATGGCGTAAACCAGGGAGAAGACCCATCCGGGGAAACAAAGAGCCAAGATCAATTGAATCAGTGATTTAATGGCACACACACACACACACACACACACACACACACAATCAACTAAGTCACGTTTTGGGGCTTGATCTCCATTTTTAAAAACTATTTACCCTTCTTTCAACGAATCGTGTTTGGGAGATGAAGACAATGGTGTTTTGCTTTTCAGGCTGTAGGCAGGTTGTGCTTCTGTATTTAATTTTGCTGCAGTAACACATGTCCTGATGGAGCACAGGCTTGATTATTGTAATTCTCTTTTAGTAGGACTTCCAGCAGGGCTTTTCTGTCACTTGCTGCTCATGCAGAATGCAGCGGCACATCTGCTGGCTGATTTGAGAATGGGCAATCATATTACCCCATCCTGTATAATTTGATATGTGTGGGTCACTGAGGACTCTGGCGATGTTTCTTTGTTTCTCTCTGTCTCTCTTTCTCTCTCTTTTCAAAAAGGATGAAAATTACATTTCCTCTGTATCCAAGCCTATCTATTTTTCACAGTCATTTGTCTTTTCTTAGAATTGTGAGCCGTTTTACCTACTCTCGAGCCACTTGTCATTTTAGGCTAAAGGTGTATCCATGCTGTTTGTGATGTGGATGACAGAGGGAAAAAAATGAGACTAGGTGGTATTATGAGGCACTGTCTTAATAGATTTTATTCCTACTTAGTGAAAGGAGCCTATATCCCATGGAAGGATGGACCTTATTCTATTCTATTCTATTCTATTCTATTCTATTCTATTCTATTCTATTCTATTCTATTCCATCCATTCCATGCCATTCCCTTCTCTTCCATTCCATTTTATTCCATTTCTTCCATCCCCTTGCAGACTCTTAAGCTTGCCAGCAGCCTGGAAGAGGGAGACAGCTGCTGTAATACTGCAGCTTTGCCTGTGGTTGGTAATGTATCTTTTGACCCACATGGTTGGTGACTGTTGGAAAAGCAGTGGATGGAGAGGTCAAGTCAGGCAAGAGTCATGACACCGTGGACTTCTCTGGCCTTCCAGGTGCCTCTGTTTGTTGTTCTGCGAGCATCCTAGTTTAAGATTGTTCAGAATGGGGGGAAATTGGATTGGAAGAAAGATCAGCAATTTGTGTGCACAACTCTGGTCTCCTACCCAGAGGGGAAATGTAAGTCAAGGCACACAGTTAGGGGACACACATCCTGTCTTCAAGGCCGGATGGTCATCAGACCTCTGGTTTCCTTCACTGGCAAGTTTCCAGATGTTGAGTGTCGGGGTGGATGACATGGTCGGCAAAGGTGGCAGGCAGCTCAGGTGATAGTACTCCACTCATGTCCGGTCCCCCCACGGGGGGAGGCAGGCTGATTCTAGGGAGAGTACCTCAAGGCGCATCAAGCATTACTATTTCCCAATTGTCTAGTATTTTCTGGGGAAGGGAATCAATCTTTCTCTATGGTCTTTTATAACATTTACTCCATGTATTCTTTTGATAGTTTTAGTCATGATGGTCATTGCTTGCTTAACTTTTCAAAAGACAAGTAAAAATTTTTAGAAAGGAAATAGAACTCTTGTGGAAACTGTAATTTTCATAATTAAGCACTAGTGCAATTTGCTCGAGGTGTTGACTTCCTAGGTGTAGGCTGGGGTGACAACCTGTAGCCCCGAATCACAACTCCAGTGTCTCTGTAGGCAGGTTCCATTAGATCTCTGCTTTTCAGTGTCTGCGTATGTAAAATGTGGATAATCATATCATCCTCTCAGTGTTGCTGTGAGGATTAAATGAGATAATGAGGATTAAATGAGATAATAATTGTGAAGCTCCTGCCAGCACCTTTTCCTCCTTCCTAATTTAATCTTGGTTCTATCAGGGAATGGATTTAATTTTTTTCTATTATTTAAGTATAATTTCTCTCTTTTGTGATGCATTTTCATCTTGGGAAATAGCTTTATTCAAGCAAGTTTCTTCCTTCCTTCCTTCCTTCCTTCCTTACTTCCTTCCTTCCTTCTTTTCTTCCTTCCTTCTTTCATTCCTAGAAATAGTCAAAGTAGGCAGACACAAAGGCCAGTCTTTTCTAATTGGTCTAAAGACCAGATTAGTGATTACGTGACTAGAGTAAACTAGTCAAATTCTATGATAAATTTGTGAAAAAGCGTTCACTTTAACATCGTTTTATCTTTTAAAACAGAGTAGTGTACCTGAATATTTATCTTGCGCAAATACAGTGGAAGCATCCTCCATTGGAGTGAGGTCTAAGTAAAGCCAGAGAAGGAATCCCAATGAGTAAGCATGCTAATAGATGGACAGTTCCACTGAGATCAGAGAATGGTTAGTGGAGAGAAACAGGATGGTTGTAATTAGTGTTGGATGCTTAAAACAAGGAGGCCTTATTTCCTAGAGCTGAGAAAGCCATCCTTGTGTAAATGTCATTGCTTCTACTGGAATACACCATACAGGGTCAGTCTCAGGTCGGTGATCAGAGAACCTCATTCTTGGGACACTTCTGAACCAAGGAGTAGTAAGAGAGTATGGGCGTCAAGGTTGTCCTTGGCTTTATAGACTTACAGTGATCTCTCGCTGGGCTCCATTATGGAATAGATTTAGTTGGCTTTTGGAGGGATATCAGTTTAAATTTGGAATCTCCAAGACAGGAGTGGGAACTTTATTTGGCTGTTCATGATAAATAAACAGGTCTTCAGTGAAGCTATCTCTTTGTCAGAACCTATGGGGCAGGGAGCCCATCACCAAACATCACTGAAAGTGTTGTTTCTTGTGGATGAAGAGCATGTGACCATAGGATGCTACATTACACTTATTATTATTATTTTTAAACAGTCAGAGGAGATTACCCTATGGTTTATACTTGGAAGTAACACATTAAATATTTTGAGGAGGTATATTAGAATCAGGCACTTCATGAATTCTAATGCAAGTGTGGAAAAGAAAAAAAAGATTTGTACCATGCCCCCGCCTACGGCTTCTCTAGGACATGACCATGGGGGAAGTCTGACAGGCACTGCTATACCTGAAGGAGATGTGTTCTAATGTCAACCTTGCGGGCAACATAGGCTGCAGGTGGTGGCAGGACTTGGGGAAATTGGGATCTGGAAAGGAGATGCCGGGAAGGATAGGACCTGAGGCTTGGAAGGGAGGGGGTGAGTTTGGAGGCATCCTAGATAAGTGTCTAGATTGTGGTGATTAGTATGCTTCCCACTGTCTTACAAAAACACTTCTGAAGATCCCTAAGGGAATTTATGTAGATCACATGGGATTTTAAAAAAATATGCCTAATATACAGTGTGGTGACTATAGTTAGCAATACCGTACTGAGTATTTGAAAGTTGCTAAAGGGTAGATCTTAAAAGTTCTCATCATAAGGAACAAAATGTAGCTCTGTGTAGTGACGGATAATCAAATTTATTGTGGTAATGATATTGTGCTATATGTACATATATGAAATCATTATGTTGTACACCTAAAAGTAAGACAGTGTTATGTGTCTATTACATCTGGAAAAATATGCCTGATAAATTATCTCCCAACTTGTAATACCGTAGATGGGTCAAGTCCACAAAATGTTTTAAGTGATCAGTATGACCTTAAAGAAATAGCTGGATTCATAGGGAATTTTTTTTGAGATTTAATTAATATTTTTATGAATATGTATGATTAATTTCATTTTTTTCATAGGTTTTTTTTTTTTTTTTTTTTTTAAGTAGGCTCCATGCCCAGCGTGGAGCCCAATGCAGGGCTTAACTCATGACCCTGCGATCAAGACCCTAGTTGAGGTCAAGAGTCAGATGCTTAAGCGACCAAACCCCCCAGGCAGGCCTTTTACAGCGTTTTTTTTTTTGTTTTTTTTTTTTTTTTCTTCAGTGTGTATCTGTGTGTTTTCATTTGTGGAAATGACCAAAGACCTTGTTGAAAAACAGAGAGAGCCCATGACGGCTTGGGGGCTTGGGTTTTAGCTTAGCTCTGACTCAGATCTTGTGGCCATGCGAAAGTCACTTTGCTTCTCCCATCCTCAGTTATTTCAATCATAAAATGGGAGAACTGGTGTAGGTCCTTGGGTTTGTATGGATATTTGTAAAGATAACTGATGTTACTTGTGTGTAAACATGTTTTTTTTTAAAGATTTTATTCATTTATTCATGAGAGACACACACACAGAGAGAGAGAGAGAGAGAGAGAGAGAGGCAGAGACACAGGCAGAGGGAGAAGCAGGCTCCATGCAGGGAGCCTGACGTGGGACTCGATCCCAGGACTCTAGGATCACGCCCTGGGCTGAAGGTGCTGCTAAACCACTGAGCCACCCGGGCTGCCCTGTTTTTAATGTGTCTAGACCACTGCTTATCTTTCTCACTCATCATTATGAAGGGACTCCTTACTGGGAGTGGTGGAATAGGAAGGTGGAGCACAGGTGAGGGGACAGGTAATCCAGGAGAGGGAGCATTGTGTGAACTCACACAGTAGCGTACCATGAACTGAGGGTGTTATTAGCACAACTCTCTGTGCCCATGGCTCAAAAAATTAAAGCCAAAAAGAGAGATTTGGACCAAGTGAGTAGCTCCAATCTACATACTCACATCAGCTAGCAATATTTAAAAAAGCAATGTTTGGGAACTGATAAATCATATTTAGTAAGGATGTTAAAAATTTAGCATGATGCATTACCTTCTTTTTATAAACAAAATGGCGTTCGAGCATATAAAATACGGGAAGCATATATTACCAAAAAAAAAAAAAAAGAGAGAGAGAGAGAGAGAGAGAGAGTTCTTTAAATTCAACAAATATATCTTTTGAGAAATTCATCCCATTGTCCTTATTTTTCCAGTTTTTTTCTTGGGTTGGTAAAAATGCATGGTCACAGGTCCTACAGTTGGCATTTAGAAACGAGTGAGTGTATTTTCTGAGAGAGAACTATTCTGTGAGTGTTCTCCTAGGCTTATGTGAAATCCCGAGAGTCTAATGTTTAGTGGTGCTAATAATGCAGGGACTGGAGGGGAAGAACAGCTCCTTGCTTGTTGCCTTCTTGGGACACCAGGCGAGCTGCTGTGTGTGTGCGGAGGGAACGCGTGCATGAGCGCATGTGCCTTTGGAAGCAGTGGGGGGCACTGAGATGGAACCTTTGCAACCCTGCTGGGATTATCATCTTCAGATCCAGTTTTACAATTAGAAGGGTATGAATAACATAAATAAACTGATGGTGATTTACCTTGCTTTTTTAATTTCATTTCCTGGAGCTTTATGACTTGAATTTTGTGAAAATCTCCCATTATCAGTCGGCGGGTAGCCCACCCATCTAAAGTTATTTGTTGAGTGCCTGAGAAATAATTTCTCCCCAAGGAAGTCCAGCATTGACATAGCACTGATTTAATTGTTAAACAAGTCTGCCTATTTTTCCATTGTTTTTTTTGGCCACATGTAGCCTTTTGGTGTTGGGTGGGGGGGTCCCTAGCATTGTGGTAGCACCATCTATGTGAATCAGGCTACACTTGAGTGGGAAGGCTTTCAGAGGACTCAGCCTCCCCTTTGTGTCGGGGGCGGGGGTGATAGCAACCAGACAGCCATCTCCTGGAGGCAGAGACAAGAGCAACCTTCTGCCCTATTAGGATTCTCTAATCATACATGACCCATGTTGATCGAGAACGGGAGCTTCCTGTTAGCAGAAGTCATGATTTCTTGTTGTAAAGTTGTAGTATGTAGAGTGGCATAATAATCAACGTCCCTTAAGAAGAAGCTAGAAAGCACCTCGGATTCTTCCTTTTCTTTTTAAGATTTTATTTATTTATTTGAGAGAGACCAAGAGGGAGAGAGATCACAGAGGGAGAGGGAGAAGCAGACTCGCTGCTGACCAGAAAGCCCGATGCGGGGCTTGATCCCTGGACCCCAAGATCATGACCTGTGCGAAGGCAGACACTTAACCGACCGAGCCACCCGGGGGCCCCACCTGGGATGATTTCTGTTAGCACGTGCGTGTCCTCTAAGCTTTGGCCTTTGTCTGCTCAGGCTATTTGGCAGGCAGGAGGCCAAAGTTAGTCTTGGCCTAAAGGCACACGATGGTGGGAGGGGGCGAGGGAAAACATGTCTCCCCTTGTTTCAAGTCACACAAGAACCTTAAAAGGCATCCCTCTGATGTCTATACCAGGTTACTCTTTCCCTCAATGAGGGATGTTAAGTTCATCAAGTGAAAATTTTCTTGTACTCCGCTCCCACTGAATGTCGTAATTGAATTTACTGTCTATTTTATTCTTCTTTTGGTGAGGACAGGGCTCTTTAAAGATGGGAAAACAATGGAAAGAGGCCCATGATACATTGAAAAGGCAGCAGCCTAGAAGATGACGTGTGAGTGAGTTTGTTCAGCTGCTTCCTGGACTCCGTCTCTTAGCCCGCCACTCTGTTCCGTGTTCTTGATTTTGGCCTTACCTTTCCTCGGCGCCATTCATAGCGTCGTCCTCCCGGTCTTGACCAGTCGCGGCGCAAGTCTCAACTCTGCTCTTTGAGCTTCTCCATGATTCCTCTGCTCCACAGGTATTTGCTGAGCACCAACAATGCATCCAGCATGGAGGAGATAGGGCCTGGATGTAAGAAAAAGATATAAGCCCCACCTTTGATTAACACGGATTCTTGTGCAGGAGTGAGATGCATAGTGTCAGGGGGACGTTCTGGAGTCTGGGAAGGCTTTGCACAGGAGGTGAACCCCATGCCGAGGTAGTGGACTTTGTTGGACAAAAGGGGTTTCCAAGGAGAAGGAATCGTGTCGAGAGGCAGGAAAGGGCACTGACTTGAGAGAGGTGGCATCAATTCAGAAGTTAGCTCAGGGTGACTTGGGGTGGCTGCAGGGCGGCGTGACAGGTAGGGGAGAAGCGGTGGCTGGAGCCAGGCCCCTCACGATGGTTCCCACTCTTCCCAGCACAGAGCCCCAGCACCGACCACCCCTGCCCTGTGCCACCGTGGGCCCCTCACTCACCTTCTTCTCTCCCCCGGGATGTGCCATTTCCCCGGATCTTCCTATCTTTTAAGGCACAGTTCTCATGCCACTTGCTCTAAAGAGACTTCGGAGACTTCTTGGGCCTTCTGTGCAATGCCTTCTGTTTCTAAACTTTTTTTTTTGTTGCAGTAGAATTTACAGAATATAAAATTTACCATTTTAGCCCTTTCTTTCTTTCTTTCTTTCTTTCTTTCTTTCTTTCTTTCTTTCTCTCTTCTTATTATTCTCTCTTCTTCTGTATTCTTAGGCTTCTTCTTTCTATGCTTCTTAGTCGTCTTCTTTTCTGTTCTTCTTTCTTTCTTTCTTTCTTTCTTCTTTCTTTTTTCTTTCTTTCTTTCTTTTCTCTCTCTTTCTTCTCTCTCTCTCTTTCTCTTTCTTTTTTTCTTTCTTTTAGATTTTATTTATTTATTTGACGCAGAGAAGAGAGCAAGTGGGAGAGCACAAGCAGCGGGGAACAGCAGACGGAGAAGGAGAAGCAGACTCCCTGCTGAGCAGGGACCCCCCCGCCAACACAGGGCTCAGTCCCAGGACCCTGGGATTATGACCTAAGCCTAAGGCAGACCCTTAACTGACTGAGCCACCCAGGTGCCCCATTTTAGGCCTTTCTAAGTGTACAGCGCTGTGGCATTAAGTGCCTTCACGTTATCGTGCACCATCACCACCGTCCATCTCCAGAACTTATTCATCTTCCCAAACTGAAACTCTGTGCCCTTAAAAACCAGCTCGCCTTTATACCCATTTACCCCAGCCCTGGCAACCACCATTCTACCTTCTGTCTGTGACTTTGATTACTTCAGAAACTGGAATCATGGGTATTTGCCCTTTCATGACTGGCTTCTTTCACTTAGCATAATACCTTCAAGTTTCATTCATGATGCAAACTGTATCAGGATTTCTTAACTTTTTAAGGCAAGATAATATCCCATTGTACGTATATGCCACCTTTCATTTATCCATTCATCTGTTGGCGGACACCGGTGTTTCCCCACCTTTTGACTATCGTGAATAATACTGCTGTGAATGTGAGTGTGCAGATAATCCGTTTGAGCCTCTGAGTTCACTTCCTTGGGGGTGTTCCTCTACATTTATTTATTTATTTATTTTAGAGAGGGAAGCTGGAGGGGCAGAGAGAGAGAATCTCAAGCAGGCTCCACACCCAGTGCGGAGGGTGACCTGGGGCTCCATCTCATGACCCTGAGACCATGACCAGAGCTGAAATCAAGACTCCGATGCTTAACCAACTGAGCCACCCAGGCACCCCGGTGTTCCTCTGCTTTTAAAAGGTTCTTTTAGTCTATGTCACGTGGTTTGGCCTAGCATCATTTATTGTCTCCTTTATCAGTGATATTATTGTATCATACTTTTGAGCACCTACTAAATGGTATGGAATAGGTGCTTCATGTATGGCAACAATCATAGCCACTAACACTATTGAGTGCTTACTTTGTGCCAAGCAGTCTTCTGGGGGCTTTACATCCAGTAACCCGTTTGATCCTCAGAATAAGTGCATGAGAACACTTCCTATCCCTATTTGGCAGAGGAGGAAATGGAGGCACTGAGCAGTTATGTATACTTATTGACATATAGCAGATAAGAGGTGTGTAGTAGTGACCCTCACAGCAACTCAGAGCGGCAGATTTTGTCATTTTCATTTATCCAGATGAGACAATCATTATCCTGAGCAATAACATGGCATTCCTAATAGCATACAGTTATGAAGCTACAGAGTTCAAACACCTTGTTTACTGGACTCCAACTCCCATGCTCTTTCCACTGCAGTGTATTTTATTTTTCTATTCTATTCTATTCTATTCTATTCTATTCTATTCTATTCTATTCTATCCTATCCTGTCCCATCATTTTATTTTTAATCAGATTGCACATTCATGAGAGACAAAAACATCCCTCTGATTCTTTTCCAAGTACATAGTCAGTGATGGCTACATATTTACTTTCTCAGTGTTAGGCTAATAAGCGGATAAACGTATAAGATTCAAGGAAAGGACACAACAGTTTTGAGTTGAGACTTGAGGAATTTGAGGACAAGGGAATGGGAAGAAATCATTTAAAACAATAGTTTCACAAAGAAATTAGTGCTCAATAACCATTGTTTTTCTTTTGTATTTCTGTAATCTATAAGTATGTCATAATATGGAATGCAGTGTTACACATGCTGGATCCCATGGGGGGGAAAACATTGATTATTCACAAGAGTTACACTACTCTCGTGAATTATTAAAATTTGCTAATGAGATGAGAAGCAGCCCCAAACTCCCATCAGACTGCTCTTTCTGCTCCTGCCACGGCGGGGCCTTTTCTGTGAATAGGGGAGAGCTTGGGGGGAGCCAGACTGGGAGGGGATGGCTGACAGGGAGAGTCAGCGTGAGGATGGATGGCCCCAGTGGGAGGAGGGCACGCGTGAATTGAGAAGTAGGATCCATCCATTATATAAAAATAAACAATAAGCAACTTTTGAATCGCGATGCTGTATTTCCTTCTGGGATTCAAATGACTACACAAACCACTTGAGCTTCATTTTTATGGTTTATGAAGCTCAAGGGAATTATATGCTCGTAATTTATAGTTGCTGGTTCCACGTAGTGTTTATGGCTCCGTATGCTATGTGTGATGATATCGTGTGCATGCCTGTACACAGGGTTTAATTAATGACCTAGAGATTATCCTTGGCCTGACTTATTGATGTCTGTGTGTTGGAAAACATGTGCTTCCACGCTGAAAAATAAGAGCGGATCAGGGCCAAGAGCAGTGGCCTTGGAGTTTGGACTGAAATTTCATGCCACTTGCAGATTCAGTGTCCGGGAATCTGCATGTATTGTGCACCTTTCCAGCTCAGCCTCTAAGCTTTTGCAATAAGTGAAGCAATTAAAAGTTAAATTAGATTCTGAGTCCCTCTGAATCAATTACTTTCGTGTATTTTTTGGAGAGGGCAATGGACATGAGAAGTTACAATTGATTTTTTTTTTTTTTTTGGATTGTTCTTTCTTTGAGAAGCAGTGAGTCTTCTCCATTTCCTGTAGTTGGGAGGGAGTCCTGCAGGGGAACCCACGCAAGCCTGCCTTTTGGGGTTCCACGTGTGCAGAGCAGAGGGAAAGACAGAAAAGCAAATTGCAATTTTATTCATTTTTTTGTTTAGAGCAGCTCTTGCTGAAACTAGATTTTAGGGTATTAAGGTGACTTAGACTGAGGTCATCAGTGGTTTTCAAGCTTTTAAAAATCCATGGATCTCTCTCTCTCTCTCTCTCTCTCTTTTTTTAAGATTTTATTTATTTATTTCTGAGAGACACAGAGAGAGGCAGGGACACAGGCAGAGGGAGAAGCAGGCTCCATGCAGGGAGCCCGATGTGGGATTCGATCCCGGGTCTCCAGGGTCAGGCCCTGGGCTGAAGGCAGGCGCTGAACCGCTGGGCCCCCCCCGGGCTGCCCCATGGATCTCTTTTTTAAAGAGGAGAATGCGTGGAAGCTACTCTCGTACCTGTTTTATCTGTCAGCTTCCACCTCCCGAGGTGCAGTGGTCAAAGCAGGAACGGTGGGGGCAGACGGCTTGGATTCAGGTGCCAGGTTTTCCCACTTACTGATATGGGCAAGTTACTTAGCCTCCTAGTACCTCAGTTTCTCCAGCTATGAAATGGGGGTGAGAAGAATAAAAGCTGCCTCCTGGGGTTGCTGTGAGAATTAAAGAAGTGAGTGGCTATGGGTGAAGCGCTTAGAACAGTCTGGACGCGATACCTCCTATCAGCTGGCCCTCGTGTGATTGAACCTACAACCCGCTCAGGGAGGCAGCTGGAACAGCCCGGGTTATTCAGGTGCTCACTGTGTACCTCCCACGTGCCAGGCACGGGTCCAAGAGCTGGGGAGATGGTGGGCCACATAACGAAGTCTGCCTTTCTGGCTCTTCCAGTCTGTTGTTCTAGCCTAGGGTTGGCTTGGCAGGCGTTTCTGTGAAGGGCCCGACAGTCTCCGTCGTCAGGGCCTAACCTCGCCCTAGTAGCCCCGAAGCAGGGACGGAGGGTATGTGAATGAGCGGGCACGGCCGTGTTCTAATAAAACTTTATTTACAAAACCAAGAAGTGGGCTGTCTTTGGTGTGTGGGCAGAGGTCTGCTCCCCCTGTTCTAACCTAAGCCCCCCTTTCATGAACTTTGAGGCCCAGCTCACACACTAGTGGCAAAATCCAGACCAGACCACCATGCCCGACGTCCTGGCCGTACTTTTCCTTTTTACTGTGCTCTCTGGTGTCCTGGCTTTGTGAGGGCCCAGTCTTTTCCCTTCTGGTCTTTTATCAAACTGCACAGCCAGTTGGGTGACAGTGGGGTGACCCAGCGTCCCACCAGTAGCTCCTGTGACTTGTTGGCTTTTGTGTCCGTCTTTATGGCGTATTTGCTCATGCCAGGTGCCCCTGGGTACTGGGGCTCTTCTGAGACACGTGGCTACTGGTTAGCAAAGCAGAGATCCCTGCTCTCTCCGAGCTTCCGTCCCCGGGGTGAGGGTGTGGGGGGAGAGCAAAAGATACACAAAATAAATAAAAGCTCAGAGATGATCAGGAGGGCCGCGGGTAGAGGAGCAGGTGGGGGGGGGGGTCCCTTGGGTGGTCAGAGCAGGGCTCACCAAGGAGGGGAGATTCGAGCAAAGCCTGGAAGGGGACGAGAGCCTTGGGGGAGCAAAGCCAGAGCAGCAGCGTCCCGGGCAGAGGGAACTGCTGGAGCAGAGACCGCAGGCTGTGGCGGGAGCGTGGGGAGGATGCAGGTGGCCACTGCGGCCTGGCGGGAGAGTGTGGGGGCATGTTCCAGAACGAGGTGGGGGTGCATGAGGGGCGCTGTCTGTGGCAGGGAGCCACTGCAGCCTTCTGAACAGAGGCGTGCCTTGCTCCCAAGAGCAAGCTCCCCCCCATTGCTCTTGGGAAGGAGGTGCTGGAAGCAGAGGCTGTGGCATGGATCCCCACAGGAGGTGACGCTGACTGCGGCCAGAGTACTGGGGGCGGGTGGATGAAGGGGGGGGGCAGACCCGGGGTACATAGTTTGACGGCAGCCTCAACAGGCGTCTGCAGGGATTGAAGGTGGCACATGAAGAACGAGAGGAGTTAAGGACGACCCCCTGCTTATGGTATTTATAGGATTCCTGGGCTGATCACGGGGCTCCCACTTTCTTTTGTAGACGAATGAAGTGAGATATGAAGAGGAGCGACTTGTCCAGGTGCCCAACAGCCAGCAAGGGGCTGCTCTCCGTCTGGAGGGGCACAGCTCTATCCGTCTTCTCTATCCTCTTGTTTATCTTCTTGGGCTAAGCTTCCTGCCCCCCTGACCATATGCTGGGGGCCCCTCTGCTCCTTCTCAGGTCTCCTGTGTTTGCCTACCCCGCCACGAGATTGTCCTCTCTGTTTTGCAACTGCCCGCTTACTGTATCTGCCTCCACTAGGCCCCGCGAGGCCTCCTAGGGTAGGTGTCCCACACACAGTAGGTGCTTTGTTAATGCTGTATGAGGATGCAAAGTTTTTCAAATGGTCCTTCTCCTAATTTACAGCCATTCTAAAATCCTGTTCTTTTTTTTTAATTTATTTTTTTATTGGTGTTCAATTTGCCAACATACAGAATAACACCCGGTGCTCATCCTGTCAAGTGTCCCCCTCAGTGCCCATCACCCATTCACCCCCACCCCCGCCCACCTCCCCATCCACCACCCCTAGTTCGTTTCCCAGAGTTAGGAGTCTCTCATGTTCTGTCTCCGGAGAAAGACAAACATTATATGGTCTCATTCATTTGGGGAATATAAAAAATAGTGAAAGGGAATAAAGGGGAAAGGAGAAAAAATGAGTGGGAAACATCAGAAAAGGAGATAAAATCCTGTTCTTTTAATTTTTTTTTCTCTCACTGACTTTCCCTTACATATTTTCTTTATTATTTTTTTTCCTTATAGAATCTCTATTTGGATTTGCTTTGTTTTCTATTTTGAGAGTCTCCCTAGAGCCTGTCACTTTGAAGGGAAAAGCCCTTAGATTTTCTTTTTTTTTTTTTAATTTATTTTTTATTGGTGTTCAATTTACTAACATACAGAATAACACCCAGTGCCCGTCACCCATTCACTCCCACCCCCCGCCCTCCTCCCCTTCTACCACCCCTAGTTCGTTTCCCAGAGTTAGCAGTCTTTACGTTCTGTCTGCCTTTCTGATATTTCCCACACATTTCTTCTCCATTCCCTTATATTCCCTTTCACTATTATTTATATTCCCCAAATGAATGAGAACATATAATGTTTGTCCTTCTCCGACTGACTTACTTCACTCAGCATAATACCCTCCAGTTCCATCCACGTTGAAGCAAATGGTGGGTATTTGTCATTTCTAATAGCTGAGTAATATTCCATTGTATACATAAACCACATCTTCTTTATCCATTCATCTTTCGTTGGACACTGAGGCTCCTTCCACAGTTTGGCTATCGTGGCCATTGCTGCTATAAACATCGGGGTGCAGGTGTCCCGGCGTTTCATTGCATTTGTATCTTTGGGGTAAATCCCCAACAGTGCAATTGCTGGGTCGTAGGGCAGGTATATTTTTAACTGTTTGAGGAACCTCCACACAGTTTTCCAGAGTGGCTGCACCAGTTCACAGTCCCACCAACAGTGTAAGAGGGTTCCCCTTTCTCCACATCCTCTCCAACATTTGTGGTTTCCTGCCTTGTTAATTTGCCCCATTCTCACTGGTGTGAGGTGGGATCTCATTGTGGTTTTGATTTGTATTTCCCTGATGGCAAGTGATGCGGAGCATTTTCTCATATGCATGTTGGCCATGTCTATGTCTTCCTCTGTGAGATTTCTCTTCATGTCTTTTGCCCATTTCATGATTGGATTGTTTGTTTCTTTGGTGTTGAGTTTAATAAGTTCTTTATAGATCTTGGAAACTAGCCCTTTATCTGATATGTCATTTGCAAATATCTTCTCCCATTCTGTAGGTTGTCTTTGAGTTTTGTTGACTGTATCCTTTGCTGTGCAAAAGCTTCTTATCTTGATGAAGTCCCAATAGTTCATTTTTGCTTTTGTTTCTTTTGCCTTTGTGGATGTATCTTGCAAGAAGTTACTATGGCCGAGTTCAAAAAGGGTGTTGCCTGTGTTCTTCTCTAGGATTTTGATGGAATCTTGTCTCACATTTAGATCTTTCATCCATTTTGAGTTTATCTTTGTGTATGGTGAAAGAGAGTGGTCTAGTTTCATTCTTCTGCATGTGGATGTCCAATTTTCCCAGCACCATTTATTGAAGAGACTGTCTTTCTTCCAATGGATAGTCTTTCCTCCTTTATCGAATATTAGTTGCCCATAAAGTTCAGGGTCCACTTCTGGATTCTCTATTCTGTTCCACTGATCTATGTGTCTGTTTTTGTGCCAGTACCACACTGTCTTGATGACCACAGCTTTGTAGTACAACCTGAAATCTGGCATTGTGATGCCCCCAGATATGGTTTTCTTTTTTAAAATTCCCCTGGCTATTCGGGGTCTTTTCTGATTCCACACAAATCTTAAAATAATTTGTTCTAACTCTCTGAAGAAAGTCCATGGTATTTTGATAGGGATTGCATTAAACGTGTATATTGCCCTGGGTAACATTGACATTTTCACAATATTAATTCTGCCAATCCATGAGCATGGAATATTTTTCCATCTCTTTGTGTCTTCCTCAATTTCTTTCAGAAGTGTTCTATAGTTTTGAGGGTATAGATCCTTTACATCTTTGGTGAGGTTTATTCCTAGGTATCTTATGCTTTTGGGTGCAATTGTAAATGGGATTGACTCCTTAATTTCTCTTTCTTCAGTCTCATTGTTAGTGTATAGAAATGCCACTGACTTCTGGGCATTGATTTTGTATCCTGCCACGCTACCGAATTGCTGTATGAGTTCTAGCAATCTTGGGGTGGAGACTTTTGGGTTTTCTATGTAGAGTATCATGTCATCGGCGAAGAGAGAGAGTTTGACTTCTTCTTTGCCAATTTGAATGCCTTTAATGTCTTTTTGTTGTCTGATTGCTGAGGCTAGGACTTCCAGTACTATGTTGAATAGCAGTGGTGAGAGTGGACATCCCTGTCTTGTTCCTGATCTTAGGGGAAAGGCTCCCAGTGCTTCCCCATTGAGAATGATATTTGCTGTGGGCTTTTCATAGATGGCTTTTAAGATGTCGAGGAATGTTCCCTCTATCCCTACACTCTGAAGAGTTTTGATCAGGAATGGATGCTGTATTTTGTCAAATGCTTTCTCTGCATCTAATGAGAGGATCATATGGTTCTTGGTTTTTCTCTTGCTGATATGATGAATCACATTGATTGTTTTACGGGTGTTGAACCAGCCTTGTGTCCCAGGGATAAATCCTACTTGGTCATGGTGAATAATTTTCTTAATGTACTGTTGGATCCTATTGGCCAGTATCTTGTTGAGAATTTTTGCATCCATGTTCATCAGGGATATTGGTCTGTAATTCTCCTTTTTGGTGGGGTCTTTGTCTGGCTTTGGAATTAAGGTGATGCTGGCTTCATAGAACGAATTTGGAAGTACTCCATCTCTTTCTATCTTTCCAAACAGCTTTAGGAGAATAGGTATGATTTCTTCTTTAAACGTTTGATAAAATTCCCCTGGGAAGCCATCTGGCCCTGGACTCTTGTGTCTTGGGAGGTTTTTGATGACTGCTTCAATTTCCTCCCTGGTTATTGGCCTGTTCAGGTTTTCTATTTCTTCCTGTTCCAGTTTTGGTAGTTTGTGGCTTTCCAGGAATGCGTCCATTTCTTCTAGATTGCCTAATTTATTGGCGTATAGCTGTTCATAATATGTTTTTAAAATCGTTTGTATTTCCTTGGTGTTGGTAGTGATCTCTCCTTTCTCATTCATGATTTTATTAATTTGAGTCTTCTCTCTCTTCTTTTTAATAAGGCTGGCTAATGGTTTATCTATCTTATTAATTCTTTCAAAGAACCAACTCCTGGTTCTGTTGATCTGTTCCACAGTTCTTCTGGTCTCGATTTCGTTGAGTTCTGCTCGAATCTTTATTAACTCCCTTCTTCTCTTGGGTGTAGGATCTATTTGCTGTTTTTTCTCTAGCTCCTTTATGTGTAAGGTTAGCTTTTGTATTTGAGTTCTTTCCAGTTTTTGAATGGATGCTTGTATTGCGATGTATTTCCCCCTTAGGACTGCTTTTGCTGCATCCCAAAGATTTTGAACGGTTGTATCTTCATTCTCATTAGTTTCCATGAATCTTTTTAATTCTTCCTTAATTTCCTGGTTGACCCTTTTATCTTTTAGCAGGATAGTCCTTAACCTCCACGTGTTTGAGGTCCTTCCAAACTTCTTGTTGTGATTTAGTTCTAATTTCAAGGCATTATGGTCCGAGAATATGCAGGGGACAATCCCAATCTTTTGGTATCGGTTCAGACCCGATTTGTGTCCCAATATGTGGTCTATTCTGGAGAAAGTTCCATGTGCGCTTGAGAAGAATGTGTATTCAGTTGAGTTTGGATGTAAAGTTCTGTAGATATCTGTGAAATCCATCTGGTCCAGTGTATCATTTAAAGCTCTCGTTTCTTTGGAGATGTTGTGCTTAGAAGACCTATCGAGTATAGAAAGAGCTAGATTGAAGTCACCAAGTATAAGTGTATTATTATCTAAGTATTTCTTCACTTTGGTTAATAATTGATTTATATATTTGGCAGCTCCCACATTAGGGGCATATATATTCAGGATTGTTAAGTCCTCTTGTTGAATAGATCCTTTAAGTATGATATAGTGTCCCTCTTCATCTCTCACTACAGTCTTTGGGGTAAATTTTAGTTTATCTGATATAAGGATGGCTACCCCTGCTTTCTTTTGAGGACCATTCGAGTGGTAAATGGTTCTCCAACCTTTTATTTTCAGGCTGTAGGTGTCCTTCTGTCTAAAATGAGTCTCTTGTAGACAGCAAATAGATGGGTCCTGCTTTTTTATCCAGTCTGAAACCCTGCGCCTTTTGATGGGGTCATTAAGCCCGTTCACATTCAGAGTTACTATTGAGAGATATGAGTTTAGTGTCATCATGATATCTATTCAGTCTTTGTTTTTGTGGACTGTTCCACTGAACTTCTTCTTAAAGGGGAATTTTAAGAGTCCCCCTTAAAATTTCTTGCAGAGCTGGTTTGGAGGTCACATATTCTTTTAGTTGCTGCCTGTCTTGGAAGCTCTTTATCTCTCCTTCCATTTTGAATGAGAGCCTTGCTGGATAAAGTATTCTTGGTTGCATGTTCTTCTCATTTAGGACCCTGAATATATCCTGCCAGCCCTTTCTGGCCTGCCAGGTCTCTGTGGAGAGATCTGCTGTTACCCTAATACTCCTCCCCATAAAAGTCAGGGATTTCTTGTCTCTTGCTGCTTTAAGGATCTTCTCCTTATCTTTGGAATTTGCAAGCTTCACAATTAAATGTCAAGGTGTTGAACGGTTTTTATTGATTTTAGGGGGGGATCTCTCTATTTCCTGGATCTGAATGCCTGTTTCCCTTCCCAGATTAGGAAAGTTTTCAGCTAGAATTTGTTCAAATACATATTCTGGCCCTCTGTCCCTTTCGGCGCCCTTGGGAACCCCGATTAAACGTAGGTTTTTCTTCCTCAGGCTGTCGTTTATTTCCCTTAATCTATCTTCATGGTCTTTTAATTGTTTGTCTCTTTTTTCCTCAGTTTCCCTCTTTGCTATCAACTTGTCTTCTATGTCACTCACTCGTTCTTCCACCTCGTTAACCCTCGTCGTTAGGACTTCTAGTTTGGATTGCATCTCATTCAATTGATTTTTAATTTCTGCCTGATTAGCTCTAAATTCTGTAGTCATGAAGTCTCTTGAGTCCTTTATACTTTTTTCTAGAGCCACCAGTAGCTGTATAATAGTGCTTCTGAATTGGCTTTCTGACATTGAATTGTAATCCAGATTTTGTAACTCTGTGGGAGAGAGGACTGTTTCTGATTCTTTCTTTTGAGGTGAGGTTTTCCTTCTAGTCATTTTGCTCAGTGCAGAGTGGCCAAAAGCAAGTTGTATTGGGAAAAAGAGAAAAAGAGAGGAGAGAAAGAAGGAAAGAAAAGAGAAAGAGAAAAAAAAAAGGGAAGAAAAGAAAAAAAAACGAGAAAAAAGAAAAAAAAAAAAGAAGAAAAAGAGAACGAAAAAGAAAGGAGAAAAAAAGGGGGTGGGGGAAGGAAACAAATCAAAAAGCAAAACAAAACAAAACAAAACAAAACAAAAAAAAAAAAAAAAAAAAGAACCACAGGGGAGTATCTTCTGATTCTGTGTTCTTTAAGTCCCTTGGCTTCTCCTGGAAGTTGTCCGTCTAGCTGGTGTTCTGGGGGAGGGGCCTGCTGTGCTGATTTTCAGGTGTTAGCACTTGGGGGAGCTGCTGTGCCCCTGCCTGGTGCAGGGCTCAGTGGGGGTTGTTTACCCCGTGAGGCCGCAGGAGGAACAGCCCCAGTTGCGGGGCAGCTCTGGAAACCTGGATTCAGCTCCGGCAGGAACTCCGTCTGCAGGGCCTGGAGGCTCCGGGGCGGGGCCGCTGATGTGCTCAGCTGGGGCAGGAGCGTCCTCGCTGTCCTGGGCCCTCCCGGCCTCTGCCTGTCCCGGGGGAGGCGGGATCCTGGGCTGTGTCCCGGCGCCCTGTGCTCCGGGGCCTGCGCTGGTGGATTCGCGCTCCCGGGCCGCGCAGCCCCCTCCGCGGAGCCGCCGCCCGAGCCCCTCCGAGCTGCTCCTGGAACCGCGCAGCCCCCTCCGCACGGAGCCTCTTCCTCTGCCCGAGCCCCTCCGAGCTGCTCCCGGGGCCGCGCAGCCCCCTCCGCGGAGCCGCCGCCCGAGCCCCTCCAGCTGCTCCGGGTCCCGCGGTGCGCGCTGCAGCCCTTAGGGAGCTCGGCGCACTCTCCTGCTCTGTTACTGTCCCGGGGAGCCCGAGGGCATCCCCGCCCTCCTGGTTCCTGCTCCCACTCCCCGCGAGCCCCTTTCCGCCCGGGAAGGTCGGTGCAGCTCCTGCTCCTCCGGGACGGGGCTCTCCTGTCCTGGGGACACTCGCCCCGGCCTCAGCCCGGCTCCTCGCGGGGCCCCTCCCCCTTGGAGGCCTTTGTTTCTTTACTTCTTTTTCCCCCGTCTTCCTACCTTGATAGATGCGCGAACTCTTCTCACTGTTGCATTCCAGCTGGTCTCTCTTTAAATCTCAGGCCGAATTCATAGATTTTCAGGATAATTTGAAGGTTTTCTAGGTGGTTTGGTGGAGACAGGTGATTTGGAGACCCTACTCTTCCGACATCTTGCTCCTCCCCCCAGATTTTCATTTTAAATTACATCTGTTAAACAATAACACATCAGGTAGAAAGGCATTTGATATTTTAAATCGCTCTTGTGACTTTCTCTGGTTCCTCGACAGTTCTCTCGTGGGAGGATACAAGGTCAGGGTGTCTTGAAAATCTTCCAGTAACATGGCACGGTCGTCGCGTAGTGTGCAATACTTGAATGTGTGAAGTGCAGCGGGGGAACGCCGGGTTTGCCCACGCCCAGAGCGTAGGGCATCTGCCTAAACTCGGTCCCCTCTTAGGCCATGACTCCTACTTGAGCACCTGCTATAAAAACCACCAGCGGCGTCAACGATGCCGGTGCCCATGCCCTGACTGAATTTTCTCAGGATGGACGTGCATGTGCTGGAAGCATTTTCCAGAAGTGTTAGTTGCTGAAACTGCAAGTTCACATGACCCTTTGCTTTTAGCTAAATTACTGCTCCAAGTCCTGCAAGATTCAAAAAAGAAAAAAGAAAGATCAGGTTAGTGTATATCTTGGAACCTAGAAGATATTTTAATCTTTGGCACATTATTATTATTATTATTTTGAAGGATATGTGAGTCTTTTTATCGTCTCCATAAGGGCTGTGAGGAAGTAATAGATTATGGGTTCTGTAGTCTTGGTTTTATGACCCATTGTTTATGGGCTCATTCTTTTGAATTCAATGATAAAATGACAGCTAATATTTATAGCCTGGCATCACGCTGTGTATTGTACATGTATTCTTTAATTCCTATAGCAACCCAACACCATACATCTATTATTATGCCTATTATTATTATTATTATTATTATTATTATTATTATTCCCATTTTACAGATGAGGAATGAAGCTAAGTAATTGGCCCCATGAGTCTCTGTAGAGCCCGGGCTATACTTATTACGACAAATGGTACTTGCCTATCGATAGCCTCTGTGATATTGTGTGGGCTTCTGTTCAGCTTCTCCTTATATATATTTTAAACTATGATCATTTGGAGAGAGTAGGACTGTATCTCAGTAAGCTCTGAGGTTAATTTATGTTTCATGTAGTATGTGAAATTTTATGAAAATTCCCAACCTTTAGATACCACTGGAGCATTTAAAAAATGCTTTTACAAATGATTTCTCCCTTAATTTCATTGTGTTCTGTGGACACTCGCCCTATTCCGCTTAGTAGGAAAGAGACACTGATCATTTTAAATGCGAAGAGAATCCTCCCTGGTATTTCCTGTTCCCGTTTTAACGTCCCCCATCCCCCACCTCTCCCCTCATCTGCTGCTTTACAATGTTCAGAGTAATTTCATATCCTTTACCCCATTTAATCTTCAAACCAGTCATCTGAGGCGGATGCTACAGTCTTCCCATTTTGCTGTTAAAAAGTTGAGCACGAGAGGAGACTGGAGAGATGAGAAGGGGAGCTGCAGGGCCCGAAGGGTGAGAAGGACTCGGCCCACCGTCGCTGGCTTCAGAGATGAAGGCGGTCGCAGCCTTGAGAAGCTGAGAACAGCTGTGGCAAACAGCTGGCAGGGAAACGGGGACCTGAGTCCCATCACCCCACAGACCCAAGTTCTGCCGATGGCCCAGCGAGCCTGGAAATGTGTTCTCGCCTCGCACCTCCAGCAAGGAATGCGGCCCTGTGACACCTTGACCCTGCCACGTGCAACCCTCAGCAAAGGATGCGCCGAGCACTGCTATGCCTGGACTCCCGACCCAGGGGAGTCATCAGGTCAGAAATTCGTTTGTTTTATGCTGCCAGCTTTGGGGTAATCTGCCAAATTATGTCTATGGCCGTCTATGGCGGTAGCCATAGACTACAAACACAGCCAGGAGAGTGGTTGAGTGGTGACTCGGGGGATTCCCAGGTCCCTGCTGTGGCCACTGGTTGCCCAGGTCAGCCCCCAGCACTGTGGTCTCCTGAGGGTGGGACGTTCATCAGATCCGCTCAAGACAGGAAGCGCAGCTTTTAAACTTGGGGTGGTGCAAAGGCGTTGGACTCTAGTTACTGTGTAGGAATGGCAGAGAGTATTGGGGGCTCACGTAGGTGTTGACTGCTCGGTTGTTTCTTACTGACAGGGGAGCAGGATCCAAAAGATTGCCTGATAGGTTGCCTGTCCTGCTGACCCGTAACCCAGTGGACGGCAGAAGGTGGAGGCCGCCTGCGCCCGTGGAAAGCCCACGTATTTGGAGTTAGAGCTGCCAATTTTATTTTCACCTATGAAGAGCATCAGCCAGTGGCTTTGGCTGCTCCACTTAACCTCTGGCTTACATTTCTTCACGGAACCTGGGTTAGGCATCCGGGACGCTCCTCGAGCTTTCTGTGACAGCATGGACAGCTGCACTGACGCCCAGATCCTCTCCGAACCACGTCTTTGTTCTGATTGAGAGAGGAAGAGAGAACCTTAGACCGAAGAAAAAACCCAAAACAAAAAACACCACAGGTTTTACTGAGATGGACGGTCGTTTGGACTAACTGGTCGTTATGTTTGACCGAATTGGTTTAATACAGTGAGCCGCTCTGAGCAGGTTCGTTCTTTCTTTCTTTCTTTCTTTCTTTCTTCTTTCTTTCTTTCTTTCTTTCTTTCTTTCTTTCTCTTTCTTTTCTTTCTGATTTTATTTATTTCTTTGACAGAGAGACAGAGATAGCAAGAGAGCACACAAGTGGGGAGGAGAGTTCGAAGCAGGCTACCTGTTGAGCGGGGAGCCCGACGTGGGGCTCTATCCCAGGACCCCAGGAACATGGCCTGAGCTGAAGACAGATGCTTAACCGACTGAGCCACCTGGGCGCCCCTAGAGCCGGTATTTTTCTGATTCATTAAAAAAAATCTTTCCAGGGATCCCTGGGTGGCTCAGCAGTTTAGTGCCTGCCTTTGGCCCAGGGCGCAACCCTGGAGTCCCAGGATCGAATCCCACGTCAGGCTCCCTGCATGGAGCCTGCTTCTCCCTCCTCCTGCGTCTCTGCCTCTCTCTCTCTCTCTCTCTATCATAAATAAATAAATAAATAAATAAATAAATAAATAAATAAATAAATAAATCTTTAAAAAAAAATCTTTCCAAACCTCTAATCTGGTACTTTGCACCAGATACAGGATAAGATCTCTCGGAATAAATGGGTAGACATAAAATGGTGAAATAAAAGCATTGAGGTTAAAAAGAAGCATTAACAGCATAGATCACAGCGATATATCTCTTATTTAAGAAAGAAATAACTCTTCCCTATAAGTGACTGCTTTCATTAGACCACAGGATCGCGAGGGGGCTGGCAGTACAGTGGCCTGTTTCTAGCGGCATCCAACACAACTGTCAGAATGATGTAGCTACGTGTATGGAGTGCCTACTGTGCTCCCGACGTCATCCTAAGTGCCTTCCGTACTTTTTTTTTTTAAAATCAACATATTTAAAGTTTATTTATCTATTTATACACACCCTTGATCTAAAAAGCATTTAAAGTAGCTTAAAAGGATCCATAACATACACCAAGAAATAACTAACAAAAGAATCAGAAATTAAGCTTGAGTAAAAATGCTTATACAATCCTACTCATTTACTCTGAGTGGACCACAAATTTGGCTCTATGCGTTCTCACAGAAAGTCAGAAAAGGAAACTTCATTAGTTACATCATTTACAGTGTCCATTTAAAAAAACTCATTTAATGCTCGCAATAACCGTATTGGTTGGGTACTGGTATCACACCCTTACTGCAAGGAGGTGAAGCAAAGCACAGAGAGGTTGCATAACCTGCCCCGAGACACAGAGCTTCTAGTGTCCGGGCTGGGATCCAAACGGAGCGTCTCGGCCCTTCCGCACTGTGCTCTGCTGCTTCTTCATGATACGAGGTGGCGAAGCAGGCTTAGGACGACTCTTCTGACTCCTTCAAGCATAAGCAGTTCTTAAATCTCTAACTCACCAGGAATCACCAGGGCCGCCTCCCCTCTGAGTATGGGACCAGAATAGGAGAGCCAAGAGTGGGGCCACCAGCGTTGCCTCACAGGTGGGAGGGGGGTGGTCTTGGCACTAAGAGCTTTCTGGCCTTGGGGAGACTGAACTTCCCGAACCATGGTTTGCTCATCTCATCAACGTCAACGGACAGTACCCACCGGATAAGGCTCTTGCGAGGATTAAGTGAAGCAAGGGGCATAAAGCCTGATGTCTTAGGCACAGACTATAACAGGTGCTTCACAAGTCTTTGTTGAACCGGCCTGCACCCCTGTTCCGAGGGGCTCGGGAGCCCAGTAGACGTCACAACACAGGAGAGAGGACCCGCAGCACAGCTTTGGCCACACGGCGTCTTTGTGGTCCTCTTTGCGCCCTTGAACAAGGAGGCCGGGGCTGGAATCCGTGCTTCTCTGCTCCTCGCTCAGTGGTTAGCTCCCAGTGGTAGTAACAGGACATTATGAGTGTACTGAAAGGGTTCCTCCACAGTTCCCATAGCCACGATTCCCTTGGGGGAAATCGAGGAAACTTAATCAAAAGGCCTGCATGACTTGTACTCCCGTCCGTCACGTGCTTCCCTGAGTCTTCCCCACCCTGTTGGGGGCACCGCTGTTCACCCTTGCATTCTCTTTCCCTCGCTTGTTTTGGGAGCGTCCCTGTGCATCCAGGCACTGCGTTGGGAGGCCCTCGGTGTACCCGTCTTCAGGCCAACACCCTGGCTTGCCCTTGACTCCTCTCTGCTCCCATCCCTCACTGGATCCTGTTAGCTTGGCCTTCGAGAACTCTTCCGACCCTAATCACTTTGTCTCCTCTTCCTCCACTACCAGACTAATCCCAGGCGCTCTCCCCTCTTGCTGGGATGACCGCAGGAACCTCCTTGGGCCTTGCTTCCCCTCCCGCGCCCTCAGCATACTCTCCGTAGGCCGCTCCTCCTCTGTGCTCACCTCTGCTGACCTTCCTGACATTCAGAACACAATCCAGTATCTAACCACGGCCCGTGAGGTCCCTCGTGACCTTGCCCCTAACTGTCCCTTTGTCTTCGTTTCCATCATCTCTTTCCCCTGCTTGCAGCTCTCAGCCTCTCAGCCCACTGGCCTCCTTCCTTCTGCCCCAGGAGCACTCCAAGTGGCCTCCCACCTTGGGCACTCCATGCTCACCTGCTGTTCCCTTCTGGAAGACTCTTCCCCAGAACTGCCCTTGGCTGCTGCTTCTTATTCCTCATGTCTCTGTTCAACGTTATTTCCTCAGAAAGGCTATTTCAGTGTTCATTGCTCTCTCTCCCCTAACCCTGTTTATTTTCCTTCGTAGCATCTGACTTTTTTTTTTTTTAAACTACACATTTACTCTTCCGTTCTCTGTCTAGGACATATAGGGATTCAACACCTGGAAAAATAATTGGCACATATTATGAGTTTATTAAATATTTGGAAAAATGGGTGAGTGAGTTACTGAGGAATCAAAAATGAATATAGTAGAAGAAGGAATTGGATATTTCCAAAAGATTTCTTCTGAGAGCTGCAAAGGAGGTAGAAGGCAATCTATCTAGGGGTGATTCCCTCCCCTTGACAGCAAAAGGGAATGTACCTACTCAGGGACTATCGTGAGCCTGCGTGGAGGTAGTCCTCCCCCCACTCTGTTTTATACACCTGTTGCCTGCCCGTGGGGCCCCATCCTGCTGGTTGGAGGCCTAGAGAAGAGCGCCTGATTGGCCATTACCAAGCAGAGCAGCTGTGCTTTTCTCTCGGCTTCTGTGTTTGGGGTCTCTCTGGGAGTGGGCTTACGGAAGCTTGGAGGATGTTATTCCCTCCCTGGATGGTTTGGGAGGTGCCAAGAGCCTATTTATCCACTTGGGAGTAAGGGTCCTTAAGGAGAGGCTCACTACTTTGGCTGAACAGCAGAGCCGTTCTCAGGGACCCTCTCCAAGGAGTTTCTGTGCAGGCCTGCCAGGTAAAGCCGCAATTTGTAGCAGTATTAGGCCTCTTTCTATTTCCAGTTTCATCTCTACCCATTGATTTTGTCATTTGCAGCTTATAATGGAAATGAGGATAGCTGCTGCGGGGGGAGCAGTTATTAGACGCTTCTCTCTGTCTTGTAGCTGGAGCACTCCTGGGGAATCAGCGGAATGGGTGTTTGTTCCTCAACTCTTCTCTGGGTTTCACCAAGTCAGGGTTGCCCCGAGGGTGGTGATCAATTCTGTAGATGGTTCATATTGTGCAGCGTGAAAGCAGATGAAAGAATTCGGGCCATCCCCCAACATAAAAACTTAAAGGAGGACATAAGTGTCTAAGTTGTGACTACACTAATTTTAGGAATTTTAATAATTTTAGTGTAGTTGTGAGTACACTAATTTTAGGAATATTATTTAGGAATAATATTTAGGAATGCTTAAACAGGATGAAAAATACGTTACATTAGGCCAGTTTCCCTCTATGCTGTTCTTGGGGGACGACGGGATCTTTATATTCCTGTAGGTTGCTTATGAGGCTAGTGCCTTAGGGAAGCCTGGTGTTTATTTTACTTTAAGAAAACTAAAGATATATACGGTGGCATATCACATGGATGTAGAGGTCAGTCTGGAATGCAACTTTGATCTGGAAAATAAGTGGAAAAGGACTATGAAGCAGAAGACTCACGTCCCTGCATGAAAGCCAGGCCCCTGAACGCTTTCTGTTCCCGACTTCTGTTTAGTATTCTAGTCTCAACGTTTTCCATTGTCTTTCTCCCCAGCCCAGAGCAGTTGAGGAGCAGCAGACTGGACGAGGGCAGAGGAGGTTTCAGGTCAAAGTCATACTAATGGAAGAGAGAAATGACAGCTGACAGCCAGGGAGGTGACAGGGAAACTTAACCAGCAATGCGGGACTGCTTAGACTAGCTTGGAATTGTTGGGTTTGGTCTGCAAGTCCAAGACGGACACAGTGGGGATTGCCTTCAGGAGTGACACCCAGGAAGGAGACGTTGGCGGGAAAAGCTTCAACTAAGGGGATGTGAATCTCTCAAAGTTGTTCATAAGTTTGCCAAGTCAAAGAGCTTTGCTTGAGGAGGAAGCTGGAATAGGAAACCGGGCAAATGTTGCTTGGCTTAAGCCAGGTGCTGAAGGACCAAGAGGTAGTTTCCAAGGTAGGTTGGCAAGAGCGTTGACAGAGGGCGGTGCGCCGAGGTCCACGTGGGCAGTTAGGCTCATTCTGAAACTAAATGAGGGGAGTTTAGGTTTTTCATGGCCGACTTGCTTTTACATAGGTATTGAAAAATTACGTGGCAGATTGGAACATTCAGAATGGAGAAAGCCCACTGGAGGAAGGAAGCATGATGGTGTCAGGGCATGTGATCCACAAAGTGTACGATGCCTTTTTATCAAAAGACAGAAAGAAATCGATTTTTAGTGAAAGAAAGATTGACAGGGGGATTTGTGCCCTGTGTACACTCACACACATGCATGTGGGGGTGTCCTCAAGTCAGGGACGAAATACAAAACGTTTGGAAATGAACAGCATATGGAATAATATAGCTCGATCAAGCAGTCCGTGTGAATTCTTTTAATTTCCTGCCCCAGTTCATCTGCACACTTATCTGTGTCCCTAGCCTCATATCCCCCCCCCCCCCACTTTACTCCTTTTGCCACGGAAAAGGTATCTTTCGGTGGAAAGGAGGGCCTTCTTTGCATCTTTCTGCCCGTGTAGTTCTTCTTCCTGCATCCAAGGTCTCAGTCCAGTGGGTTAATTTTGACTCTTTACTCCGTAAATCTGTTCTCTCCTCCCTTACTCACATAATTAACCTTTCTTCCTGCTCAACTTGTGAATAGTTTCACAGCCCTTTCATCTGAAGAAAAACTCCGCAACTCTCCAGCCCAAACCTGTGGTCCTTTCTCCTCATTCCTGCCAACTTTTTGCAAGTTTTTGCCCGTTCTCCCTGTATACACGGTCTCCCCTCCTTGGACTTCTCTCCTTCTCCGCCTCCCATGAAAGCTGCCTGGGCTCCGGCCATGAGCACCTATAATCGCCTACCGCCCCCCCCCAGGGTGCACTTCTACTGCTCACCTTAGTCGACCTTTTTTTTGGCATTTTAACCATTTCTTCTTTTTTCGAATGTCTTCTTCCAGCCTACCTCTATGGTTAACACTTATGAACACCTACCTTAGAAATCACCTCTCTCAGGTCATCGTCTTTGCTCTAAACTCGTGCCCACCTGTATTTCCCTATCTTGTTGAATGGCAGCACCATCGGCTCTATTACCTGAGAGTGGGTCTCAGCTCCCTCCACCGATGAAGCAAAGGTTTTTATTATTGCATTTATGATTTCCAGCATTTTCTTTAGACTCTTTCTTAGAGTTTCCATCTCTTTTCTTACATTACCTGTGTGCTCTTGCCTTGCACTGACTTTGCCTATCCACCTACTGTTCCCATTAGGATCCTTTATATATTAATCATAGTTATTTTCAACTCCCCATATGATAATTGCAACTTCTGTGTCATTATCTGAGTCTGATTCTGATGATGGTTTTTCCTCTTCCTACTGTATTTTTTTCTTGCCTTTTGTCCTACCTTGCACATATTTTTTGTTGAAAGCTGGGCATGTTATAGTGCAGAGTAAGAACTGAAGGAAATATGTCGTTGGGGGGGTTTATATTAATTTGGCTAGGAATTGGGCTGTGTTTAATGTTTATTTTAGCTGTAGGGGCTAGATAGGCTTTAGGTTTTTTCTCATCCTTGTTTTTCTCTCTCTTGGCTTTGAGGCTTCCTTATGTGTTACTTCTTGGAGAGAGTCCACATCTTACACTTTCTTTAGCTGTAATTCACTGTTATTACATTGGAGTCTCTTGGTGGGGAGGTTGGTGGGGGGGGGCTTGTGTGTGGAAATATTCTATGATCTTTTGATTAAGTCTCAGTCCTAGGCTTACAGGGAGCCTATATGTTGGACTATAACCTTCATGAGGATTTTTGTTCCTCTTTCAGTGGTATAGCTCTTTCTCCCTTGCCCTTTACTTCATACTGAGGCTACAGTTTTCCCAAATTATTTCCTTGAAGTCCAGCACCTTGATGGATCTCCAGGCCGCCCCCCCCCCCCGCCCTCCCACTGTAACTTTCCTATGGGAAGGCCATAAGGTACTGGAGTAGGGAGGCATTCCTTTCTGTTACGTAAGATAAGATTTCGAAATTGTGCACATATGAAGTCACTTTCCCTAGAGAATAAAGCTTTGTTATGGCGATGGCTCTGGATGGGTTTCACAATTGTCACTTGGCTAGAAGGGGATCTTTATATGTCAGCCTGGTGGTTTTCCTGGAGGGAAAGCTCAGGTAAGTCCTCTTGTCTCAAGACTGTGGACCCCAGGAATTTCTCACGCTTACTCTAGTCTACACTGAGTCTCCAGCAATTTGTCAAAATTACTAGTTCCTGCCAGTTTATGGCTGCTCCAGGTAAACAGATCTCAGTTGTTGTATTTCTTGGGATGTACCTGTCTCTCCAGATTTCAGGGGGGCAATTTGTTCTACTACCTCAATTATATGATAGGTCCAAGCAAAATTAATTGATTTTCACTTCCAGTTTTTTCTTCTTATAAGGATGGGAACGATGATTTCCAAGGTCTTTACATGTGAGAGCTGAGATCAAAGTCTGCCTCACTCCAAGTCTCTCATTTACATCCTAGACCTCTTACTTCTATTTCCAAAATATCTTTTGAAATATTCTCAGCTTTAGTCAAGACCTCATGATTTCTTGTCTGGGTCATTGCACTAGTGTCCTGACCATTCTCTGTATCACCAGTAATGCACGCATTTCGTAGACCCTTCAAGTCTCATCTTGGGACTGTCCTTACTAACGTCTTCTAGTGGCCCATCCACCTGGTACAGGTTGCAGTGTCCTCCTAAAGCCGCTCCCCTCTGGTCCCTTACAATGTAGTAGAGAAGACCAAACATTCAGTAGAGGAGACAAGGATGTGGGTGTGTTTTATAAGAACTTTAAAATTATTTCTTAATTTCGGTTGCTTTAACTAAATGATCCCTTTAAATGAGGACATGTTCACAGAAGAAAACAGATCAAAGAGAAATAAAATCCAGGTAGAACAAATTTTGATATATGGCCTATTTACTGATAAACATGTTTTTTTTGCGATCACAATAACATACCCATGTTTTGTACTTGTGCAGAGGAAGGGGCTGGATTGAAACATCTTTTATTTTGGCCACAGCTCCAATAAAGTTCTGAGGGCTGTGATGTGACACGCATTCTGTTAGAACATACATGAGACTGGACCCAGGTAAGATGAG
Organism: Canis lupus familiaris; assembly: GCF_011100685.1. Lineage (NCBI taxonomy): Eukaryota > Metazoa > Chordata > Mammalia > Carnivora > Canidae > Canis > Canis lupus. The sequence goes on along the minus strand of NC_049250.1, from coordinate 39,189,387 downwards.
GGCCCCTAGCAGAAGCATTTGACCTATTTTCGACTTCAGGCACTTCCTGATTCACCACCAAAGACCAAATGAAGTGATAACTGTAACACATCAATAGTCTAGAATTTAGCTGACCCTGGAGACGTTGCATTAGTGTCCTGTGGGTGAGGTCTAAATTAGATGGCAGTCAGGTATGTATGTACACAGGAGCGGTCATTACTGTGGGCAGATGTGCACAGCTAATGGCTGGCAGTGGAGATTGCTGCAGGGGGAATTCCTTGATAAAAATGAGTTAAAATGAGACAATGGATTATCCAGAAGGGTGCTTTTCTACAGACTACACTTTTATTGGCAAAGGCAATCACAGGAAAAAAAAATCAAGCCATTAAAAATGAAAGCCGCTATAATGTATTTATTTAATATCATCTATGTAGCACACAACTTGCATGCATATATATATTAATTATTATTATTATTTTTTAGTCTGAGCAAACTAAAGGAAATACTGCTTTTATTTTTTTCCCAAATAAATGTAGATGGGAGGCTGGTACATTAAGGCAATGTAGGAACCTAATGTACTGGGGCAGAGGGACTACTTGCAAAAGAGTTAAATCTTTATGCATGTAAAGCCAAACTGCCCATGATCTCATTACACCACAGAGAGCTTGCAAGCATTGCTCCCCAATCACAAAGAAAAATCAGCGCACGAGTGACCTGTGTATTAGCATCTCTGCAAATCTCAGGCTGGAGCTGAGATTTATATACACTTTACACACCCCTGAGGAAATACCCATTTTATGCCACTGATAGGCCAGATGTATTTTTCTCTGTGAAATGTGATCAGAATGCAATTAGAAGAAAATACACTGCGTATTCAAAAACAAATAGACAGTATTCTTTAAAACTCCGTGGTAATTTAGAACAGGCAGCAATATCAAATTATAGGAGCTGTATGGAAGGCTTATTACTGTGTGATTGGGCCTGTGTGGTTATATTAGTGACACTGCACTGATTTAGTCCTACAGCCATTGAGATGAATTGAAAATTTCACATGTCCAAAAAATCTTTGTCTCCAAATAGGATTACTTATGTGATAAAATATCTCACGTTAGACAGTGTTATTCCTTCAAAAATGCTAATGTGGATTTGAAGTCTTTTTTCTTCCTCCCCAAAACCAATTTTACGTGGAAGAAAAAAAAAAAAGAAGATGGCTGTGGGAGGAAAAATACACACATTTCTAATAGAACTTGCTAGAGCAATACACAGGCTGCTGTTATCCTACTATATCTGTGCATTTTACTGTAACAAAGTGGTTAATATGCTTTAAATTTTGAACTTATGGACTCAACTACTTTAGTGTCATCAAAATATACAAAAACCTGACACATCTAATTTCTGTGTAACCCCAAGTAGAATAAAATTGTATGTGTGTTTGTAATGTTCAGGCATTTGAATGGGTTGTGTGACACAAGCGTGGACAATTATATACAGGAACATGAATAAAACATGGTCAAATGTATAAACAACGCAGACACCAGCCAAAGGAATTGTATGTGTGCATGATGAGTAGGATGAAAATTCATCCTTTAATCTCTTCTAGACTTTGGATCACAGTATTTTATATAAGACTGAATACTTTAGAGGAAGTATTTGCAAAGAGGAGGGCATAATTTATAACATATGTATCACAAGGATTTTAATCCTTAGTCTTATATGTGCCAAAAAAAAGATGAGTAAAACATTTTATTGTTTCTAAACCTCTCTGAAGAGGTCTGAAGAGAATATGGGTCAGTGGCAGTGAATTTAAAGACAGGATTAACAAGGGTTCCTTCCGAATTGAAGGTATTAAGAACCCACTTTACAAAGCAGAGTATTCTCATAAGCAGATTTGAGCATCATCTGGGACGGTTGAGGAGTTCCAAGGAACCGGTAACCCACAGCCTAGCTCTGGGGTTTGCCCAAACCTTACACAAGGGAAGGATGTCTGGAGAAAAGGAAACATTTGTGGGTGTGCATTAAAGACTGGCACAAGACATGGGGCACTTTGAAATTTGCTAGTCACGTCTGTTCCCTTTGGACTTAGGCAGGTCCCGGGCTGCATGGACCCACAGAATGCAGCAAAAGAAATGCCACGTGATTCCAAAGCTTGGTGGGGAGAGGCCAAGCAGGATGCACCCAGTTCCCTTTGGAATGCTCCCTCTGGAAAAAGCCAGCCACACCGTGAAGAAACCCCACCACTCGGAGACTTCCACGCCCGGGAGGCCCCTTCCGGGTGCCCAGGGCGACAGGCAGTTGGGCCTACAGGTGGCTGCACCTTGGGGTCCTGCCAGGCCTGAGGAGCAGGGACAAGCCGTGCTCCCTTTTCCTTCTCCCAGTCCCTGGTCCAGGGAATCCCTGGGAATGATAAAATTATTGCACACGGCTTAGTTTTGGGGGGTGTTTGGTTCACAGCAGCAGGGACTGGGGCAAGCCAGTATTGCCCAAAAGTACCCTTAATGACGGCCACTTGGGGAGGCAAGTTAAAAACAGATTCCCATGTTTCACTTGTGGGCGTTCTGACCTAACTGGCATGGCTGGGAGTGGGGTGGAGAAAGCTGTTTTAACAAGTAGCCTGGAAACAACAACAACAAAACAAAAACAAACAAACAAACAAACAAAAAAACCCCAAGTAGCCTGGACAGTTAACCGTGATAAAATGACTCCAAGATGCTGCATGATTTGTAGGTCAACTTTGATATATGATTTTTTCATGACAAACGTATATCTTGGATTACCTGGAATGGGCTCACAGGCCCATAGTTTTCTTTATTTTAAGACTATAGAACACACCCCTTACATGCCTACCTATTTTTCTAGTCCCAATTGTGGAAAAGCAGTGAAGGAGACAAGACCCTCTCGTTCTGTAGTAAATCAGAGCAGCAAGAGGGAGGAAGATGAGGCTTGGCATAGGAGGGAGGCTTATGGAGGGAGGGGTCCACAATGAGGTCTTTGCTGCTGACAGCATTGGACATGGCTTGGAGGAGAAGGAAGGTATCACGGGTGGAGGATGGAAGCAAGAGGGAAGGCGCGCAGTGGATGAGTTTCCAGGTTCCAGCACAGTGCCAGGGATCCTCGATTGCACTTGTAGATAACTATTACTTCTAACAACAACGACAGCAGCCCATGCCATCTTTGTATTGAGTGGTTCCTTTGTGTGCAATGCTCTCATTGGCTCATGCGTCTCCTGCCCTTCCACTGCCAGCACTGCATCTTGCTCCTCTGTATCCTGCGATTGTGTGTCCCTCACACATGGTGGGCAGGCCCACAAATGTTTCTTGAATAATAAATAATAATGCTGATAATAAATGGTAGGAGGCAGTATTTGCGGGGCACTCCCTATGCGCCAGACTTTGTGCTAGGCACTTGAAGTAGATTATCCTATTCTGTCCTAATAACAAATCTATCATGGAATAAGATCTTTATCCCCAGGTTACAGAGGTGAGAACCGAGGCAGACTTGTGACTCGCCCCAAGCCATGCAGATTGGAACCGGTGATCCCTGCATTCTGGGCTAGGCAGCTAGACTTCGAACTTGCCTCTGACCCCATTAACAAAGCTGTAAGAGAGAATGAACAGAGCCTGTCACTCTTTACCTCTCCACCTATTGCCTCTACCTGGGACACTCTTGTTGGCTTTCCTTGCCCAGCTGGCACCTACTCATCCTGCACTAGCCTTCCTTCTGACGCTTGATGGGAGCCAGAAATGATAGTGTGCTTCCTGCAATGCACAGAACAATCCCATAAAAAACACAGGTAGCCCCCCCAGTTAAGAAACACTACATACAACACTAACTAAAAGCTTGGAAGCCCCCTTACCCCCAATATTTACAGAGGCCAAGTAGTGAATAATTCTATTTTATTGGTAAGGAGAGGAAATATTTTCTGTGGACCCTCTTGACGTGCCAAACTTACAGGGAGCCATTTTATTTAAGAGCTGATTCCACAGAAACCTAAAAACAGCAGCATTTTAACTTTTGGATATGGATCTAAGGATATTTTAATCTTCTAGCTCTTAACAAAATCTATTCATCTGTTCACATGATCATTCATTTAATCAAGAAATATTTATTAAACTCTTTATAGGCAAAGCACTCTTCTAGGCTTAGGAGACACAGCACGAACAAGACAGGCAAAGACCCAGTCCTCGTGCAAGAGGGAGTTTACAACCCTAAAATTGCAAGGGGGGATAAAACATGTGAGGGAGGATTCAATTGCTTCTTTTGCAGCAAGAATTATTTATGTGGGATCTCTGAAAATATAACTAGGGCCACATTTCTTCATAACTAGACAAGCTTATAACCCCCAGGGTGTATGCACTGTCCGTGCCTTGCAAGAGTGGTAGATGTAGACTGTGTCATTAAAGCCAATTGCTACCACATACCCAGGGCTGTTTGGGGACTAAGAGAATTGAGGATTTATTTAAAATTGGGAGAACAGAAGAGTTGGCACCTGTAGGAAATCTTGCCAGTGCCGTTGTGTTAATATCATAAATATTTCAGTATAATCAGTGGTTAAAAGGATATCAATGTTGACCTAATTGGTTGCAAATAAGGCAAAACCCAGAGACTGCCAAGAATCCTTTTAAAGCTGAATTGGTTGTACTTTGTTTCAGCTCCTTTTCCCCAGACCTCTTTGTTGGGGCCAGCCACGCAGGAAGAAGAAATATATGTAGGATAGAAAGAGGGTGCTATTGTTGTCATCATTGTCATCATGATTATTTTATGTGTGTGGTGGTGGTGGTGGTGGTGGTGGTACTTCAGATAATGTTTTTCTTAACTTGATGGACCAGAAGAAAGAAAGCTAACATAGTTTCTTTTTCAGTAGTTTGATATAACTGAGAGAGGGAAACCAAGAGAGATATTTTCTACCTATACCTAAAGCCAAAGATACAAGAAAGGGGTAAATAGATGCCGCAGCCAGAAGAAGGAAACAGAGCCAGATTTTTACCGTGCTGAGTGCTTGCTGTTGTGGCAGGATCATTTATTGAGATGTGGCCTGTGTTTTGCCTTTCCTGTGCCTGACGAGGAGGTGGCCACTCCTTGGGTCACTTGCCTCAGGGGAAGTTTGGCCCAGGAGGGGACTTCACTTGGGAAAGCCTAAACTTGTGAAGCTGATTATACTACAGTGTCCCGGAGATCGGGGGACAGTAGAGAGGTGAAAGAAGGAAGAGCAGGAGAGGGAAGAGATCCTTTAGGACTGCCAGGATCTTGGCAGAGTAGATACCTGTACCCTGTTCTCTCACAGTGGCCTGGGGCGGAATGAGACAGTATGGAAGACTGGGCCCTAGGCACAGGGCTTGCTAATCAAGCCAAGGATTCCATGTCTGCTTCCACCCAGAACCTTTGGGGTCATTGTCTCTGGACAAAGTGAACCTGGGCCGGAAAGCTGTAGCTGTGACCGTATGGATGGGAGATGGGAGGTCTGACTTTGTTTTCTGGGTACGTGGGAGCCTCTCAGGTTTCTGTGAGATTCTAGAGAGGGGTGGATGTCAAGAGCAGTGAAAAGTCTGAGAGCGTATCCTACTTGCGAGGCGATGACTTCTGGCTGTTTCGTGGATGCCAGCAGAAGATGCACTTCTGGGTCAGAGAGGACGCAGCATTTTCTTCGTGTTGCCAGAGCACCAGCATTTTTGTATTGTCTCTCTGGGCCGCAGCGCTCACAGGTGGTGAGAGGGGAGCCAGATGACACCTGCACATGCAGTTGCTTGCAGTATGGGAAGAGGAACTCTGAGCTTAGGGAATGCCAGTCTTGTATAACGGGCAGGAAGCATGCGAGCCCTTCACTCTGGAGAGAGACACTGTCTCTATCTTCCAACGTTGTTTGCTACAGAAGATGACTTTGAAAAGATGATCTAGAACGAAGGTCAGTCAGGTCAGGACCTCTGCTCACCAGATGTGCAGGAGCATCAAAGATCCACGGAGAATTGTCTCCAAAAAAAAAGGACATTCCATAATGACTGAGATTAAATTTCTGCTTTGTCATGAAGCCTTGAAACCAAATTTGTTTGGTTAAAAGAAAATAAGGAATATGACATTTCTTAAAATTAGTGTGTGGAATACGTTTTATGCCTGTTGTACTACTTGTACTACTAAGCACAATGCTAATGCCTTAGGTGATGTATCTCAAGAGCGTGGCTTTTGGAGTCAGAAAGATCTGAGTTCAAACTCTGGTTAGTCCTTCGTGGGGAGGTCACTTGGCCCTCAGCCTCAGTTTGCTCACCTTTGAATTAGAATCAACAATTTCTGCCTTGAAGATGACATGAGAAATCAATGTGATGATGCCTGGAGAGAGCTTAGCCCATCGTCTGGGAGCCACGATTTAAGGCGTATAATGCATAACACTAAACGTTGTGGCAAACGGGTCATCGGAGGTAGGAAAAGAGAGAAGGCTTGTTTTTCGTGTCTTTTGTCTTAGCTCTGAGGTTCTCATTCTTTTGAATTGGGAGGCTTTGTGACTGGGCAGCTTGACTTTGAAGAAATTCAGGTTTTCTATACTTGTGTCTCTCATATCTTCGAGTTGGTATAAAATATGGAAACATTGGGGACCCCTGGGTGGCTCAGTGGTTGAGCGTCTGCCTTCGGCCCAGGGCGTGATCCTGGGGTCTCGGGATTGAGTCCCACATCGGGCTCACTGCATGGAGCCTGCTTCTCCCTCTGCCTGTGTCTCTGCCTCTCTCTCTCTGTGTCTCTCATGAATAAAATAAAATCTTTTTAAAAATATGGAAACATTAATGCTTTGCAGAGACAATCAGGGTTGAAGATAAGAAGACCTGAAAAATCCAGGCTGACCCAAAAAACAAACTCTTAAAATAGTGGACCGAGGCTAAAGGCCATGCAAGCAGGCCATGCAATGGGTTACCACCAGTGCACCCAAATAGTGGTACTTTCAGCTGGAATGTACCTAAAGGGGGTCTGAGGTGGCCAGAGGCCCTTCTCTGGTCCAGTGGCCTCTGCGAACGTCTGTACAACATACGAATAAATCCTGTATGTACAGCATGGTGACTGTAGCTAATATCACTGTATTGTATATTTGAATGTTTCTAAGAGAGTAAGTAGATCTTGAAGTTTCTCATCATAAGGAAAAAAATTGTTAACTATATGTACTGATGAGTGGTAATTAGACTTATTGTGGTGATCATTTCACTATATATATAAACATTGATTCATTATGTTGTACATCTGACACTGTTAAATGTCAATTGTACCTCAAAAAAAAAAAAAAGGAGCAAGTCTTATAGTCTATGTGTGCCACGATGTGTAATTGGTGGGGAAGCACTGATTGAAGGATTGAGAACTTTAGGTCCACACTGGGGATGATTGCAGAGGTAGGAAGTGATAAGGAAAGTATCCTTAAAAAGCTCAAACTGAATTTAAGATTTATGAAACCTAAATCAGGGAAGGATAAGTGAACTCTAGGATTTCAAAAAGGCAAATTATTTGCCATGGAGTTGCTCATACGGAATGGCCAATGCAGAGTTGTGTAATGCAATAGATCCTGTAGGAGGATCCCGCTGTCAGGTTCCAAGAACCCTGGGGTTTGAAGGTGTAAATTCTACTTCTGCCCATGGGCTTGGGGCCAAATTACTGCCACTTACAAAGCAGAAACTTATTTATCTGGGAACTAGGGTGCCAATGCCAGAGTGAACTTGGAAACCAGAATAAAGTCCTATCAACTGTCCAGGCTAGTAGCTTAAGGCTTCTTGTCTTTCCTCAGGTTAGGGCAAGTGGACAAGTTTGGTGCCCAAGGCTGGAGTAGGGACAGATTTTAAAGTAAAGGTTTAAGTGGATTTAGTTTAAATGTTAGGGAGGAAGCCAGGCAGGGAGCTAAGCAGACCACAAAACCACCTTCTCTGTAGGTCTCTTAGGCCTGTAGAATCTAGAATCCACCAGCTGACCATGTCCCACCCCCATATCAGTAAATAGCTTTGTTCCTTGCTGGAGTGAAAGAACATTTAGGTTCTATACTATCGCATCAGATCACAAGATTCTTTTTTTTTTGATTGAGTGGGTTAAGTAATAAGCTCAGATAATCATGCTCAGCCCTTGTAGCAGCATTTGAGTCATTTATTAATGCAGGGACATTAAGCTGCTCTATTATAAATACAGGATAATTACCCAGATGATGTGTGAAGCTCTTTCCAAATTTCTTTTCTTTATTCAGTCCAACATAAGAACTAACATATGGTGCCTTTGCCATGAGTACATGTGGATGAGGTCAATTATGAAGAAAGCAAAAGCTGATTGATAAGTGGGTGTGGTTTCAAGAATTAATCAGTCAATAAAGACATCAAGACCTTGTATGACTCCAACCAGGCATTGGGGGCACAAGGACAAAAAAGTAAAAACCCTGAGCATGTGCCCTGAAGGATTTCTCAGCTAGCAGGTAAAGGAAGGCTATGCCGTAGGAGTCGGTTAGGGTGGCTGAGAATTTGGGAACCCTGGGAGGTGGGACCTCCTGGAGTGGAGGTGCTTGGAAATGTCAACCATATGCTGGAAGAAGGTAGGCATGCACAACGACAATAGTTCACACCCAGGATTTACATCTTCACCTTAAGGAGGGGAGAGTTCTTTAAAAAAATTAAGGGCTCAATCCAACGTAAGCAAGGTGATTATGGAAAGAGGCAATCCTTGAGAAAAACAACAACAGTAGCAAGAAAAAGAAGGTGAATCTTGGATTCACACTTTGGATGCTCTTTGAGAGAATCTGAATGATAGGTACAAGGTCTGTACTAAGAAATTTAGAACATTTCTTACCATATAAATTTTCCATTTTTTTAAGCCTTTTTTTTTTTTTTTTTACCTCCTCCATGGTGATTATTAGTGTGTTTGGGTGAGGAAAACAGATTTTAGGAGATTGGAGCTGGTGGACTGTTCATAACAGGAATTGTGATAGTAGGCATTCAGCTGCTTGCTGTGCTGGTTGTACCAAAGTTCCCCTGTCACTCTCAGAACTCTGCCTTATGCCTTATTCGTGAGGGAGAGAAGAAGAAGGGGGAGCCGCATCCACATTGGTATGGAAATGGGTGGGAGAGAAGAGAGTAACTGGAAGAGGCAGGACAACAGAGGTCGAGAGAGAGACATCACCGCAAGCAGGAGATCCAAGCAAAGGGAGACTCGGGAAATAGAATTTCTTTCCAGAGTCCTGAGATCCTGAGGTGATGGTAATTCAGGCTTGAGCATTTTTTAAATTGATGCTAAGACTGCTGCACCATCTTTGCTTTGCACCATCAGTGCCAGAAGGTTTTATGGGGATGTCTAGGTAGCTTACATTTGGGTTGTAAAGGCCCCTGTGTTTTATTTTGTGGCAATGAGGAAGGAGTGGGTACTGTAGAGACTGTCCAGTTCTACAATCAACACTGATGGGGGAAATAAAACCTCAAAAGGTTGGTATAGAAGAGCAGAAAGGTAAGCAGACCTCCCATCACTGTGGTCTGCAGTGAAGAAAAGGAAGACCGCCATTTGGCTTAAGACTTTGTCCTGGATATCCCATGGTTTCCACAGAAAGCATTCGCCCTCGGGTGCCATCTACCCCCAAAGAAAGGTAACCCATCCCATATAAATTCAAAGAAGAGGGTAAGTGGAGCCACCAGAACTTCTTGGACGAGATCTGGCTTTGGTTTGATTTGAAAGAGTGGGAGGGATTTGGCTGGGCAAAGAGGAGAAAGAATTTAATATTAGCTACCATGTGCCAGGCTCGTGCATTTTACAAATGTTACTTCATTTGATCTTTGGACAGCTTATTTAAACAAATGATGTTTAGAGAGATGAAGTTTGTTTCTGATAAGTGATGGAGCTAAGTTTCATATCTAAGAACCTTTAATGACTAAGAATGTTCTCAGTCACTGCACTCTGTGTTTCCTGAGGTTAGACTGTATAGTTTTAATCTGGGGACAATACTGGCCTCCTGGAGGCTATTTTGAAAAGTGAGGAGGGGGAGAGTTTAGGGTTGTCATGTGATATAGTCACTGGAGATTCTCTGAGAATTTAGTGGAAGGGCCTGTGTTGCAAAACATTTTGCAATATGTGGATAGTCCTGCGCTATGGAAAGTTGCCGCCATGCTGAGAGTTCCATTATGAAATGTTAGAGGGAAAAAGCATAAATGTGGTGGATAAGACAATGGGAAGTGGGAATTGTTGGCCGTCGGGGACACAGAGGGGTCCAGTGGAGACTTGTCTAGTCAATGCACAGACTGAGACTGAGGAGAAAAGTTTGTTTGCTTCTTAAATGTTCCAAGCCCTTTCCCGTTTCTGCTGGGTGGTCCTTAGACTTAGCTGGGTTTTCTTTGATTGTTTTTGCAGAGCTCATTCTTGTTCTTTAAGTCTCAGAGGAAATGTAACCTCCTCAAGTAGGTCTTTGCAAACCACTTCCCAGTTTATTTCAACATCCCTGTATTCTTATCTATTGCCGTGTAACAAATTTTCCCCAAATTCAACAGCTTAAAACAATAAGGCTTTTTGTCTGTCTTACATTTTCTGTGTGTCAAGAATCTGGGAGCTGGCGGTCTGGTTCAGGGTCTTTCAAGAAGTTGCAGCCAAATTGTTGACTAGGGCCGCAGTCATCGGAAGAGCTGGAAGATCCACTTCTAAGACTATTCACACTGTTGTTGGCAGGTCTCAGTTCCTTGCCGGCTGTTGGCCACATGGAACTTGCCGTGGGCTTTCTGAGTGTCCGCAGTATACGGCAGTTGGCTTCTCCCCCAGTGAGAGCATGAGAAGGTGACCAAACAGAAGCCACACTATCTATTGTAACCCAATCGTGAAAGTGATAGATCGTTGCTAGTGATATTCTGTTGGTCAGTGAGACTAACTCTGTGAGAGGCGACTACGCAGGATGTAAATCTCAAGAGGAGGCATCACTGAGGGCCATCTTGGAAGCTGGTGACCACAATCCTGCTTATTTTCTTCATAGCACTTATCCCAATCTTGGATTCTCTTCTGTTTACTGTTACTTGTCATCTCTTCCCCACTAGAATCAAAGTTGTACTAAGGCAGGGACACTTACCTGGCTCACTTTTGGGTTTGCAGCCCCTAGAAGAGTGTCTGACACAAAAATATTGTTCAAAGAATGAATATGTGTATGAAACACATGGTAAAGTATAGAAAGTCACTAACCAACCTTCATTTCCTCTGTCTAAATTTGTTTATTTTATTTTATTTTACATCTTTAAATTTAAATTCAATTTGCCAACATATAGTATAATGCCCAGTGCTCATCCCATCAAGTGCCCTCCTCAGTGCCCATCACCCAGTTACCCCTGACACCCCCCCACCTCCCCTCCAGCAACCCTTTGTCTAAATTTGTTTTTATCACATTAGTTTGTGATCATGTTAAGAATGATTTAGATCACTGACTGGACAGAGGCAGGAGCTTGATACAGATGTCTAGTGTTTTGTTTTATTTTTTGTTTTTTTTTTTTTTTTTTTACTTGCTAAATGATGTAAAAGAATTAACTATATTCTTAGTCCTTCATTCTGTCAAATACATATTTCAGTAATAAAAATAGTCTGGTATAGTACGTCACAATTTAAAAATTGCTTTCACATCCTACCCTTCATTTGATCTTAATGCCGTGTTTAAGTTGGGGGAACTTATACTGACTGATGAAGTATTGGAGGTTTGGAGAGGTCAGACTTACCACAGGGATGTACTTAGTGGGTAACACGGGGACATAAACAAAGCCTCTATCTCCAAATCAAGGACGCTTGTCCCTGAGTCCAGATTGCATTTGTTTAATGCCTACATGATCCTTTTCTCGTGATGATTTTTAATAGTCTTTTATAAAATGATGTTCTCAGGATAGCTATCTTGGAGTACTTTCTTTCTATGTGCATGGACTGTTTCTTATACACCAAGGTGATTATCTACTTACCATTATGGCATGGGCTTTGAATCGTTTATTTAATTTAATTTAGTTATCATTTATTTGAGTGCCTGGGTGTATACCAGAACTGTGCTAGGTGCTGCATATAAAAAAGGTGAATAAAATATATGCCTTGATTTTTTAAAAGATCTTATTTATTTATTCATGAGAGACGAGACAGAGAGAGGCAGAGACACAGGCAGAGGGAAAAGCAGGTTCCATGCAGGGAGCCTGATGTGGGACTCGATCCCCAAACTGGGATCACGCCCTGAGCCAAAGGCAGACTCCCGACTGCTGAGCCACTCAGGCGTCCCTATGGGCCTCGATTTTTAAAAATGACATTTTTTTCTGGTATTTTCTTTTCCTAATTCTAAAAGAAACTTAGGTGTTTTTCATAATTTTTGAAAAATATAGAAATGTGTAAGGAAGAAAAAAAATCTCCCATAAACCAGTCAAATGTTAACTATCATGAACATTTTAGAGTATTTCCTTCCAGTGTTTCGCTTAGATGCATAGGTACATGTACATATATATGTTAATATGCACTTTCCTATAATATTTTAATGCAAGAAAAAATCACGTTAAAAATCACATTAAAGGGCACCTGGGTGGGTCAGTGGTTGAGCCTGTGGCTCAGGTCATGATCCCAGGGTCCTGGGATCGAGTCCAGCATCCGGCTCCCCACTAGGAGCCTGCTTCTCCCTCTGCCTGTGTCTCTGCGTCTCTCTGTGTGTCTCTCATGAATAAATAAATTAAATCTTTAAAAAATGATATTAAAAGTTTTTTTCCTCATCCCATTAAAAAGTCTTAGCCTCCAACTTGCCTGATCAGTTCCCTTGAGGTTATAAAAGACCCCAAGGGCTTGCACAGTCTGGGAAAATTGGGAAGGCTTCTGGTCTTCAGTCCCCTGTGGTCCCAGCCTGCATAGACCATTCAGTGGTGGAGGCCTCCTGGTGTCAGAGCCCCCAGGGAACTGTGGAGACCCCAGATCTCCAGGACCCGTGCCCTCCTGTAGGGCACATTGAAGAGAGCCAGGGAGCAGCAACCCAGGGCTTGACTTCCCCGGTCCCAGTATTAAAACATCTAACTCTTCCCCTGGGTCTCTAGCACCCGGTAGTCATCCCTTCCCACAAAGGTCCACCTTGCTCACTCTTGCTATGCGACTGAAGTAGCTAGGATGTTAACTCCTTTTTGGAACAAAAGAGTGTCCAACCTCACAGGCCTTGCTATTCTTCAGTGAGAGGGGATGGGGAAATCACATTGCCATCCTCTTGCTAATGATTACTCAGTAGGAAAAAAAAAAAAAGACAAGAAGACAATTTATTAATTACACCTGTTCCTTTCTTTCTCTCTCCCTACATTTAAATTTAGATGACGCCGCACATAGTTGTGTAGCCTGCTCTTTAACTTGATGCCGTATCATGAACATCTCCCACATTATCAAATATTTTATATAAAACAGGATTTCCCTACTTTCTGATGTTCCAGAGAGTTCTGAAATCAACATTTTTGAACATAAATCTTCATTCAGACCTTGTGATCAGTTTTTAGAATAAATGATGGGTTTCTGCTCTTAAAGAGCTCACGTCCGGCTTGGGAATGAGAGGAAGACAATGAGAGACAGAGTTTTCATGTCGGTGGTGGACTGGACAGTGGAGATAGACCACCAGGCACAAGAAGGGGCAAACATGGGGGCGACCTCAGCATGGGCGACAGATTTGCCGAGATACGTTTAGACGTGCTTCCTTAAATCCTCTGACAGTCACCGGCATGTATTTCAGGTGTGGCTTAACGCCTTTCTACTCAGTGTGGCCTCAGACCAGCGGCATCAGCAACCCAGGAGTGATGCACATGCAGGATCCCAGACCCCACTCCAGACCCTGATAAATTGCAGAGAGCATCGCTATTATCCCATCCTAAGTCTTTGCGTTCCAACCGGCTGATAGGCATGCATTTTTAGCTTACAGCCTAATTTCCCTTTCCATCAACACAGAGCCCACGTTTGAAAATGCATGAGCAGTTATTGCTATTATGATGATGACTATTATTACTATTACCTTGATTTTATAGTGCATATTTTCTTTTAAGGGCCGAAAAGGCTTAAGAAATATTATATCACTAATCCTTATAACATCACTGTGAAATAGGTAGGTAGCAAATATAAACAAGCATCAATATTATGCTAAATCATACTTAAGTATATGGTGTGAAATCCTAAGCGATCTAATGAAAGCAATATCCTTTTGCTGCTGGTGGAGTGTTTTATGGTTTTATCTCTTACGTTAAATCAGTGAGGGGTAGGGCTTGGTGACCTATTATGTTTTTCTCCATTTCTCGTTTAGGTAATGTTCCTTTCACGTTTATGTGAAAACGTTCAGATGTAGTTTAGAAAAATTCTAGGCCCGGAAGAGAGTTTACAAACATGACCTCAGCAACGCCCATACATAAGGGATGCAGGGATACTTAGAATTCCCAGTGGAACTGAAATCAAGGGCCATGATCGGATCCAGGAAGCTGCTAAATTGAGGCGTTTCCAGCCTGAATCCAAGCCATCTTTCCATCTTGCCAGTTGCCACCGTTCTGTATCAGTCCTCTCCAAACTTCCATCATTGGCTCATCACATTCACTAATTCTACTACTTATCTTTAAACACCAATGGCTTAAAAAGCATCTTAAATAAATTTTCCCCAAAAGGAAGGGTCATGGAAGACCAGTAAATGGAAGACCAGTAAAATACTACCTGGTATGAAATAAAGTCACACTGAAAACCTACATCAAGAAGGCAAACTCTGGGTGATGTGCTCTATGTTGGCAAATTGAACTCCAATTAAAAAATGAATGAATGAATAGATAAATAAATAAATAAATAAATAAATAAATAAATAAATAAATAAATGAAGAAAGAAAGCAAACAATGCTGTTAAATTCCAGCCTGGAGACTTTGGGCCTGAGGCTGGCGCTCGTTGGGAGAGCCCGAGATTTAGCAAGTACTGGAGTGGCGTGAAAGACGCATTGGCACCAAACCCAAGGCTGTCTTCTTGAGGCGCTTAGGAGACTTAACGGAGTTAGTAGGAGATTATTTTTCTGACTTTATAATTCAGTGTTATTTAATGCCTGTATGTGCTGCTGCTCAAAACCATTTCCCTTCGCTCCCATAGTTTTGCACGTTAATTCTCGAGATGTAACCAGAGCAGGCTACCCACGGTTCCACCCACCACTACTGCTTCCTTGCGGTGAACTATTTCCTGCCTTTGTAAAGCTCCTCCCAACCGCTGTGACTTCTTTTCTTTGACCATCTGAACCTTTGCAGCCTTTGAGACTGGTGTTAAACTCCTCTTGGTGAGAGGAGCCTTGATTTCCTGGGCCTGCGGAAATTGCACCGTTTTTGAAAATTCCTTTTGCCCTACTCAGTTCCTATTTATCACACACCAGCTTCGTGGTTGGGAATCTTCTTGGGGGAGAGCCTGTCTCCATCGCCCGTTGGCTGGTCAGCTTCCTGCGGGCAGCATGGCACCTCCGGCTCCTTCTTAGCACGGTCCCTCGCAGGGAGCAGGTGCTCAGTCAGTAACTGTTGCTTAGTTGGGACAAAATTTCTCCGAACCGGCTCCGTTTGTGGTCTGAATATCCATGTGCTAACTGGGGCTGTACGTACAGTAGATTGATGGCTTTCAGGGTTCCTGTTTGACCTTGTCACTCCGTTCAGTGTCGCTACAGCTGATGTAGAGACTCTTGGCAGCCTGTAAGCGAGAACACTAAGTTCCAATTTATTTCTGCTTTGACCTGGAAGTTATGGTTTGTGCTATTTGTGACATTCTTAGGGACCTTAGGAAAGCCTGTCTAACTCAGAGAAGGTAAACTAAATTGAATGGAAACTTTGGGTTTGGATTCAATCTAGTGGCCCAATCATCTAGAATTCACAGAAGGCCTTCCAGGAAGAGGCAAGAAAACCGTCTCAGACCACCCGACACAGTTCTCATTATCCAAGCCACCAGATCATCCTTCTTTCTTCGGGGTGCAATAGTTTTCAGGCTCTCTCTACCATGATATGATTGTTTTTCAATTGAAGCCTTCCTTTTGGGCTCTGTTTGCCAGGTTAATTAACTGCATTTGTCTCAGATCCTGAAAGGCAATCGTTTCGAAGATTTGGAGGCAATATTCCCCCAAAGATCACCGAATTTACAAACAAGTTGTTACTGCTGAAATCTTGATATTTCACTTGGGTAAAATTGCAAGTACGGAGATCATTATCTAAATACTGATAAACTTTTCCCGTTTGAAATCTTTCCATCGTGTATGGTTATACTTCTCACGACTTGTGAGATACTTGATGGTTATAAGGCCTTTCTTAGGAATACACTCTTTTTGCAAAGGCCTTCTCTTCGTCTGTGATGCTTTTCAAAAACAGCTACAGTGCATTTTAAAACACAGAAAATTATTATAAAACACTGGAACTCACACAGGAACCTGAGATGTCAAATCCAACCAAGTAAATCCATCGCCCCGTCTCCTTATTTTGGGTTAGAAGTGTTGAGATTGCAATTTCGTGGCCTTTATAAAATTGTCAGTAACTGTAGGAATATTAAGGGGTTAATCCGTTTCGTTTACTTAAATATTCCAAACCACGATGAAAACATTTTTGCACCTAAGAGGAAAGATTGTGGGTGAAAAACTGAAGATACATGATTTATCACTCCCCTCACAAATAAAATTTATTCATTGCATCCACCAGCCATCACACAGATGGTCAGAAAATTGGCTTTGTGTAGGGATGTGGATTCAGGCATGAATATTAATATGAGACAGATGTAAACGCATATTAATATGCATTTGCTTTGCATGGACTGACATTACAATATTTTCATTAAAGAAACTGCATTTGAAAAGAAAGTATAGGTCACCTTTTACAAAGCATAAAATTGTATGGTAAAATATATTTGTTGGCTCTGGAAAAACTACTGTTGATAAGAAATGGAAAAATTAATGTTGAATCTGTGGTCGGATGTTCACAACATGGTAACAGAGGCACGAGAAAGACTTTGCTCTGCTGGATTACAATTAAACTCTGTTTTTCGAACTTTAGCCATACGGGGTACAGACTGCCCCCCGAGCAACCTAGGAAGCAAAGCCCTCTTTGGATATGATACACGGACGAGTATAAATTATGAGGAGTGTGAGATAAGCTAAACTATCAGGAATGATCCATTCACATCCTAAGACACGAATTTTCAGTGTGCGGTTGCCGTAATGGCAGTGATTCATAAAAATATAAGATTTATGCAGGCACGGTACTTTGGGGTGATTTTTTTTTTTTTTTTTTTTTTTTTGGTGCGGGACAGCATTTATGCTCACATCAGCGCCAGCATCTGTGCTGTTAGTATCTGCTTATGGTAGCATTGTGCTTCCTTCCCAAGTGGAAGGAGAGAACGTGACATTGTAAAAAGCTATTCAACATGCTTGCTGCTTTGTACTCACAAACCATTCACAGGGTGTTTTGCCACTAAAATATTGCTTACTGGAGAGAACAGCAGCTTTCTTCTGTTTGCGAATCCCTTTAAAACTGCTGTGTTGGCTCTTCAGACAAACACGATTACATCCCAGCACACGAACGTGCAAGTTAATAATTATAAATGATCTGTTATTGATTATTCACTTCAGCGACTTCACTAATCCTTACAAAACCTCCTCGAAGCTTCTGGATCCCATCCTCCAACCCTCAGGTCCCCTGCCTGGACTTCCTCAGGCCTTTCTAGCGCCCGCTGAAAAAAATCCATCTAGAGGTCCAGTGGTGTGTCCAAAAACAGAGTTGGACCCCCCCGCCGTCCCCCCCCGCCCCAGCACCAGCATGGGTTCCTGGAGAGAGCATGGAATCTGGTCTGGGATCCGGGAGCTTGGGGTTCAAATCTTGATTCTGCTTCTCACTGGTCGCATGATCTAGGCAAATAGCTCAACTTTTCTGAGCCTCCGTTTCTTATGGGTAAACAAAGGGTTACTTTTGTTTGATTCTTTGGCATATTACTTGTGAAAACTTGTGGGGAATTGCCTAGCATGTCTGGCACATAGTAATTTCTCAGTTCTATTTTCATAGTTGTCTATTTGTTCTGCTGGCCCAGCCATTTTCCCAGTCTCTCCGTCTCTTTCCTCAGTTATTTTCCATTCTCTTTCTTATTCATCTCCACTGTCATCATTCTGCTTTGGCCTCGCTTACATCCCTTCTGATGTCCAACCGTTAATAATATAATGGTTTTGTAACTGCTTTTCCCGCCTACTTGTCGACCATGGGACAAGTTGATTTTCCTGAAGCATAGCCCTGATCGGGTGTCTTCTTTGTTTAAAATCCTTCAGGGGTTTAGCATTGCTTATCAAGTAAAACCCAAATCCTTAGCTGGCGGGCAAGGTCTCTTTTTGCTGAGCCTCTAATCTGCCCCTTCTGGCCAATCTCTGTTGTTGTCGTCGTCGTCTTCTTTTTCTTTTAAGATTTGATTTTTAAGTGATCTCTGTACCTAACGGGGGGGCTCAGGCTTATGACCCCAAGATCAAGGGTCGCATGTGCCACTGACTGAGCCACCCAGACACCCCCAGGCTCTGTTTTCTAGTCCTGCTTCTCCTGGGCTGCTTTTTCCAAACCTGCTTTCACTTTCCTACCTTGGCCTGGCCTAGATTCTGCATCCCTCCACCTGGTGGTATAGCACCACCTGGTGCATTCCTCTCTATTTGAATAACTCCTTTTACAGGCATATTTTCCTCTGCGTACCCATAACATTTGGTTTCAGTCCAATAAACATTAGCTGTAAAGTTTGGCAAATACGTCTTTAGAACGTGATTTCATTCAGCCTTCATTGCAGCTCTTTCATGCGTCCATTCTAAGGATGAAGAAGATGAGACACAGCAAGTGAGTAGGTCTCTTAGTAACAAAGCTGGTAAGTGGCAGATTAGGGTTTCCAAGCCGGGTGGTCTGGCTGCAGGATGTTATTAGCCACATGTATTCTATCCGAAGTTGCTTTTCTCTCTTTCTCTCTTTTTTTTTTCTTTTGATTCTTGAGAGTTTATTTTATTTATTTATTTATTATTGGAGTTCAACTTGCCAACATGCAGTATAACACCCAGTGCTCATGCCGTCAAGTGCCCCGCTCAGTGCCCATCACCCAGTCACCCCGTCCCCCCACCCACCTCCCCTTCCACTACCCTTTGTTCATTTCCCAGAGTTAGGAGTCTCTCACATTCTATCACCCTCTCTGATATTTCCCACTCATTTTCTCCCCTTTCCCCTATAATCTCTTTCACTATTTCTTATATTCCCCGTATTAGTGAAACCATATGATGATTGTCCTTCTCTGACTTACTTCACTCAGCATCATACCTTCCAGGTCCATCCATGTTGAAGCATTGAAGCAAATGGTGGGTATTCATCCTTCCTGATGGCCGAGGAATTTCCCATTGTACACATAGACCACATCTTCTTTATCTATCATCTGTCGATGGACACCGAGGCTCCTTCCACAGTTTGGCTATTGTGGACATTGCTGCTAGAAACATCGGGGTGCAGGTGTCCCGGTGTTTCACTGCATCTGTATCATTGGGGTAAATCCCCAACAGTGCAGTTGCTGGGTCGTAGGGCAGCTCTGTTTTTAACTCTTTGAGGAACCTCCACACAGTTTTCCAGAGTGGCTGCCCCAGGTCACATTCCCACCAACAGTGCAGGAGGGCTCCCCTTTCTCCACATCGTCTCCAACATCTGTTTCCCGTCTTGTTAATTTTCCCCATTCTCACTGGTGCGAGGTGGTATCTCATTGTGGTTTTGATATGTTTTTCCCTGATGGCAAGGGATGCAGAGCACTTTCTCATGAGCTTGTTGGCCATGTCTATGTCTTCTTTGGGGAAATGTCTGTTCATGTCTTCTGCCCATTTCATGATCAGATTGTTTGTTTCCTGGGCGTTGAGTTTAGTAAGTTCTTTCTAGATCTTGGATACTAGCCCTTGATCTGATATGTCATTTGCCAATATATTCTCCCATTCTGTAGGTTGTCTTTTAGTTTTGTTGATTGTTTCCTTTGCTGTGCAGAAGCTTTTCATCTTGATTAAGTCCCAATCCCAAAGGAGAACACAGGCAACACCCTTTTAGAACTTGGCCACAGAAACTTCTTGCGAGATACATGTATGAAGGCAAGGGAAACAAAAACAAGTTGCTTCTCAACCTGAAAATTTTTAACATTTCATGTGTGTTCCTATGAGTCCTATACCTATTAATGTACTATTGCAGTTCTCTACCAAGCTTTCCCCCCCTTTTTTTTTTTTAACAAGAGATGATTTGTCTGGATTATTAAATCATTTCGCCTTTTGTACCATGTTTGAGTCAAAAATTAAACCAGTGGTTGTCTGAAAGGGTTCTGGATGAGCATAGCTACTTGATTGGATTATCTATCTATCTATCAGGTGTTTCTTTATATATTTATGTATTATATTTCTTTTAGGAACTGATATAAAACATTTCCACTCTGGTTCCATAATTCTTCTATATCAATTATACTTGTTGTTTATATACTGAAGATTTTCAACAAGATAGGATGTCTTGCATTAAGCAGGCCAAGAACATTCCCATGCCTCTAGGCACCCAGTAGTTTCTAGGTGGAAAACAAGCCTGTTTTTCTCACTGCCTTATTTCCAGTGCCTGCATATTGCCTGGAATGTGGCTAGTAAACAAATGCTCAAAGAACCATTCTATTTCCTCATGTTGTTCTAAGTACTCTTAGTAATAAGTTATTTATATGTTAATTTATTCCTTCATGTTTGTTATGATCACCCTTGGTGTGGTTCCTAAAGTTGCAATTCACAGTTCCACATGCAGTCACTTCCAAAGAAACAAAGAAATGAATCTTTATTTCCCACTTGAGGGTGGCTGGGCGTCATATCAAATGAAGCCCAGGGTGATTACAGAATATATTTAATAGGTCCCCTGATCCTACTTCTCTTCATGTTTGCAGGCATCAATTTTTTAAAGCAGGGGTGCTTAGTCAGGGACATACATACCCTTTAGGAGATCCATGGATGGGCTTCAGGGTCTATGAGATTGCTGAAACTGTGTACAAAAGTGTATATGGACCTATGAAAGGCCCATAGATTTAAAAGAATAATTTATATTATTTTTCTTTGCCTTTTAAATGATAAAAGTAATATGTTCATACTTTGAAAAAATTCAAACTGTACAGGATATCAAGTAAAAATAATTCAACCAGCACAGAGGCATAGCAAATAAAAAGTTAGGATTTGTTTTTTCTTCACTTTTCACTCTTTACATCATCAATCTCTTAATCCCATAAGAGAATCGCACCACAGATTCTATTTGGCAACTGAGTTTAATAATGCAAAGTTATATTTCTGTATCAGTATGTCCAGACCAACCTTTTTGAGTACCTTTTCTTTTTATTAAAGATTTTATTTATTTAATCCTGAGAGACACAGAGAGAGAGGGAGGAAGAGACACAGGCAGAGGGAGAAGCAGGCTCCATGCAGGGAGCCTGACGTGGGACTTGATCCTAGGTCTCCAGGATCAGGCCCTGGGCTGAAGTTGGTGCTAAACTGCTGAGCCACCTGGGCTGCCCGAGTACCTTTCTTTTGATATAATTACAAATTACAAAAGGAAGTTGCAGAACATGTATAGAGAAGTCCCGTGTTTCAGGACCAATGGTAATTGTTGCATGACTGTAGTACAATATCAAAATCAGGAAACTGACATTGAGGTCTACAGTTTATCGACATTTCTCCAGTTTTACATGTACCTGTGTGCGTTCTTTGCAGTTATGTACTATTCAGGTAACCACTACCACAATCAAGTTATGTACTATTCAGGTAACCACTACCACAATCAAGGTATAGAACTGTCCACAATCATAAAGACCCTTCCTGCTACACCTTCCCTGGCCACATCCACCTCTCTCTCCTATCTCTAAGCCCTAGCAACTCCTTATCTGTTCTTTAGCTCTATAACTTTGTTATTTCAAGAATGTTTTATAAAGAGAGTCCTACAATTTGTAGTCTTTTGAGATTTGCTTTTTTTCTTTCCACTTGGGATAAGTCCCTGGAGATTTATCCAAGTTGTTGAGTGTATCTCTGACTCACTTCCATTTGTTGCTAAGCAGTATGTGGTGCATACTTGTTTATCCATGTGCCCACTGAGACACATTAAGTTGTTCACGGTTTTTGGCTATTGTGAATAAAACAGCTATGGGCAGTAATGTACAGGTTTTTGTGTGAACAAGTCTTCATTTCATTTCTTTCTTTTTTTTTTTTAAATTTTATTTACTTGGAAGAGAGAGTAAGCAAGAGAGAGAGAGAGCATTAGCAGGGGCAGAAGGAGAGGGAGAAGCAGACCCCGGCTAGGCAGAGAGCCCGATGCGGGGCTCGTTCCCAGGACCCTGGAATCATGACCTGAGCTGAAGGCAGATGCTTAACCAACTGAGCCACCCGGGCACCCTCAAGTTTTCATTTCTTTGGGATACAGGCCCAACAGTCCAATTGTGGGGTCACACGGTAAGTGCTTGTAGTTTTGTTAGACACTGCAAAACTATTTTGAGGTCTGTAGCTTTATCACAGATTATCAAAGGGAACTGTGATCCTAAGAAGGCTGAATTAACTTGACATGACCCAAGTATGTTCTGTGACCCAGTTATTTCCCCCAAATTGTCACATAAGGAAACTTCTCTTTTCCTATTCTTTCTTCTGTTACCTCATAGGCATTTCACATGAAAACTTCAGCCAGGTTTCTTTGAGGACATTCCTTATCATTTGCAACCGTGGTCCTAGGGCTCCTCTAACTTCTATTCCTCGACAGTTTTGTCAGCGACCATTATCTATAAGAGAAATCAGCCAACAAGTCTTGCTGTCAGTGATTTTGACTGTATTTATCCTACTGTTCTTGTTTATTTGCATTGTTGACATCTTATCTACTGAGTGTCCGTGTCTGCTCTGTTGATCCTGTCTCTTTAGACAATTAAGTCCTTTCTACTTACCCTTGCTTTGCATTTCCTGTGCTCTCAAGATGCAGCTCGTTGAAACCCTATGTTAGCTCTCATCTTCTTTGCTGCAGGGAAAACTGAATAAAAACAGCTCTGTCTGGGCTGGTGGCAAGAAAAGAAATTTCCTGAGATAGAGAAGGATGATGATAAAAATTGAATAAAGCCAAGATAATGCAGATTTATAATTTCTTTTAAGTTAAATTTTTGCCGGTGCTTCCTTTACTGGTACATGGTTGACATGAGAAATAAAGACACTAAACAGCCATTTACAAATGCAAACATATACACGTCCCAGAGATACTGAAACAGATAGTTTGGACCTAAAAGCGTAGCCTAATATTTAACGCGCCCAGTCAGTGTCTCATTTTCCTGATTATCAGCTTGTTTGATCAAACATTTTTCTGGCTTGTGAGTTCATCCAGTTTCATCTGACTCTGGGATCCAATGTATCCAATGATAACTCATCATCAGAGCCAGACAACTTGTGTTCTGGAAAGTACTTGCAGTTTGCCGCATCTGATTTATGCCAGAGCCTCCATCTTCAAGTCCTGGTAGGACTCGCCTGATAAATCCTCAACATCTGGGCTGTCTTTGCTTGGTCTTGGTTGAACCTGGACTAGATCACAGTGATGAGATGCAGAGGGCAGAGGGTATTGTTATTTTCTTATTCTCTCTCTGTTTTTAGCTAATGTCTATCAAGAGCTAATTAAGTGCCAACACACCGTGCTATTGGGTGAGCATTGCCTCTTTTGATGTTTATAGCAACCTCACCCACTTACTCCATGCCTGTCTTATCTGAGGCCTTCCCCCCTCTATCACCAGTCACCTGGACTTCACAACACACCAGATGCTGGGGGCCAGTGGATTATTCTTGCAGTGCACAGAGTCCTTCAGCTGCTTCTAGTGGGTGGGTGTGCTCAGAAGGATCAACGGAGCTTGTCCCCAAACCTGTTTTTCAGATGCGTTCGTTGCTGAAATTATATAAATTGATGAAATATTATGTGAAGTGATAATATATAAGCGGGAAAGGAAGATACTGTTTTTATGAAAACTTGAGTGTTTTAGAAAGTCTTAAGGAATTCACTAAACAAGTTGCTGTTCCATTTAGTGTGTGTGTGGGGGAAGGAATCTAGAAGGATTTTACACTTCGTTGTACAAGTGTCTGCATGTTCTGCTTCTTGTTCAAGTAAGTAAAGCTGGAAATTATAGGTACATTATGCGTGTGATTCATACAAGAAAGAAAAGCTTTCACACTATTTCATAAGCTTGATGAATGTTCATTTATATATTTTAAGTTACTATAAAATATTTAAGGTATGTTTGTATCATTTTAGGACTCCACCCTTTAACAGATATTTTTGCTTATGTAACTAAGGTCAGGACCAAGTTAGGGGGGATGCAGACCCTGCAGCAGTGCGGTGGCATTTTGCAGATAAGGAAATTGAAGTTTGCAGAGATTATGTAACTTGTCTCCTTTTTCCAGACAATTAATGATACCCCAGTGGATCCTGCAAAACGAGGATCAGGTGTGTACATGTTTCGTATGTTGGGAAATTGCCTGATCCTATATCAAGGGTTTTTTTTTTTTAAAACGTTTATACAATATGCATATTGGTGACTAAAACCATTTTTGATGGTGATGATAAATTTAAAACACTATGACATTGTAATTAAAATACTTAAGAATGTTGAGTGAAGAAAAGCAGGTTATTTATAATATAAATCCAGCTTTGAGGAGAAATATATATATATATATATATATATATATATATCCAATTTTGGGGGAAAAATATATATGCTTTAGATTATTATCACTATCAGATACGCACATCTCCACATAAAATAGGCTGACAACATTTTTACCAAGTCTTAATGATGGTCTTTATTTCTGAGTGGTAATAGGAGAGATAATTTCTTTATTTTGCTTTTCTGTATTTTAAAAAAGCGCCTCTAGGCACACATAATATTCTTATGATCACTTAAAATGTTCTAAAAATCCAGTCGTGGGCTTGATTTTTTTTTTTTATCATCCTCCACCTTAAAAAAATGTGCTGATTGGTCTACTATTATAGTCATTTTAATAATGGTGGCATGGAATCAGGAGACATAAAGGAATCTTCTACAATATTTTCCCTTTGTCTGGTCTTCTGGACAAATCGCTTTAGAAAACAGGCTTGCATCCTGCCCTGCTTTTCTCTGATACCTGACAATTCGTCTCAGATGTTTCTCTCCTGGGCCTACCAATGTCTTATCAGTGCTGCGTTCTGAAGAATTGAATGCAGTAGGAGTTGATTTAACAGAGCTCTGTCATCCTCGATCTCTATTATGTCTAAGATTATAAGAAGTCTCCTGTCTTGTGACCTGGAATGGCCCCGCTAGAATGAATAATTCACCATCTAGTCTTCTCCAGCCACCCTATTTATGCCTTACCTGTTTTAAATGGGAGTTTTCTAACAAATGAAAAAATATGGGCAAATAATTTTTCAGATTTTGTGTCTTACAGCCCTGTAGTAGATTCTTGAGCCCTAGAAATGTGCAAATGAAAGCTGCCTCTTATTACCCACCTGGCTTTCTGCGTGCAATTCATTTAGCTCTATCTCTGTCTTTTCTTTCTGATGTAACAATTGCTGAGATGAGGATGAATTGTAATGTTACTTGTCTGGAATCTGAGTGTACTATGCCCGGGGAATGCAGTGATTAGGGTGGGGGGTGTTTCTATGCTGAGAAACATAATCTTTTTTTTTTTTTTTAAATCCAGCATTGGTGGAAGATTGCCAGCTGGTACAGGGAGCTTTTAGTTAAAAACAAAGTCCCAGGTTATTTTTTGCTGCAGAAGCATGGTAATAATTCATTAAACTTTAACAGTTTAATCCAGAAGTCAGCGATGGTGGGGGGCCTCTGTGTGAAGCATAGAAAAAAAAATCTCTCTGAGGTTTGGTGCAATTTTCTTGCTTTTAATCTGGTGTTCAGGGTGTTTCCAATCATCTTCGCTTCACAGTTGGGAGTTTTTCCTTGGTGTTCCCCTAGATTGTAGAAGGAATGATAAAACAGCTGTTACCAGGCTGCGTGAGAAGCTCTCTCTTACCTCGCCACAATAGGAGAGTGAGGTACAGATGTTGTTTAATAAAGAACTTAAGAGACAGGTCAGCCTGTCCAGCCTGGATGAACACAAGGCTGTAATTGCTCAAGTGGGGACACATGTTACACCCCAAAGAGGATTCTCTTTGACAGCTCCAGCTTTTCTGGCCCAGTCCTCCGAGAAGTGAGAATAATGATGTCTGTGGATATATATTGATGTGTGTGAGGGTAAACAGAGGGGGTGGCAGGTGGCAGATTTGAGGGTCACAAAATGTTTGAACTTTTCCTTTGTCTTCCAAATTTAAGACACTTGCGGCATAAGAATCGTCCTAAGAGTTCAGTATTTGACTTTTCTTGAACAATTCAATACTCAATGTTAATCCACCTGCCAATCAACAACTCCGGAAACAAGTGGAAAATACGAGAGGATGAGTCAAACGCCTCACTCATTACAGAGTTTTCAGGGGGCAGAGGACCAGAGGGAGTTCACTCAAATGATCTCTCAGGACAGCATCCCCAAACTTCTGCTAACAATGCACTGACCCACAGAGGCCTGACTGTACTCGCGGTCAGGTGAGCCAGGCTCCGCAGCCATCCAAGGGGAGGGCTTGAACCTTTCCAGTGATTAGACACTTCTTGCACGTTGTGTGTGTGTGTGTGTGTGGTGGGGAGGGGGGCGGTGGCAAACAAATCACAAATTAGTGGGATCAGAGCTCTAACAAAAAGAATTAATTGTAGAAGGTAAGTTTCATTTTTTTAAAAGCACTGTCCCCTTTTTGTCTATCTTTTAAAAACAATATGAAAAATAAAATAAAAATAATAACAAAAACAATATGAAATCTTTATACCAAAGAAAGAAAAAGTTGACAAAATAAAAAGAGAAATAAAATATCTTTGAATTGTCACCCCATTATCCAGTGGTAATATTGTCAGCAGCACGTTGTGTGCTCTCCCGTACTGTTTCTTACGCGCATTAAGACCACCTCCCCCACATACATTTTACTTTTTTTTAAGATAATGATCACGTGAATCATCACATTCGTATTGTTTAATAACCTGCTACTTGATAATAACCTGCTACTTTCACTTGATAATATCATGGTCATTGTTTCATTTCAATACATTAAGCCTAGTTTATAATTTTTAATAGCCATGTTGTAATCAATTGCTGGATTTATCATTGATTATTAAACTGATTCCTTATAGATGGACGCTTAGTTTGTTTCCACCATTCTGCGATTATAACAAACTCTATGATAAATACCTTTGCAATCTTTTTTTTTTTTTTTTACACATTTGACAAATTATGTTAGAAAATAGAATTTCTGGAAAAAAGAAATCGATAGCTACAGCCAAACTGTCACCTAAAGATGTTAAACCAATTTATGTTCCTGCCAATAGCGTATGAGAATTCCTGTGTTTTCTCAAACACTTGCCAACATTAGATTTTGTGTTAAAAAAATCTCTATTAATCTGTTAAATTAAAAATATTATCAGTTTGTTGTCCTGATTTGCATTTATTTTCTAACTAATAAGATAGAGCATTTTTATATGCTTGTAACCATTTGTATTCTATCTTTTACCATCTGCCTTTTCATAACTTTTGCTCATTTTTTTTATCCTATTGGGCTGTTATATTTTTCTTATTGATTTTTAAGTTCCTTATGTATTAAGCATGTTAATTATTTTGTCATGAATTTTTCCCCATAAGCCCTCAATTTGTCAACTTTTTAAAAACCTTGTTAATGGTTTTGGGGTCAAAGAGAAACTTTAAAAATTATATATAATAAATAAAGTCTATTCATCTCTTCCTTTTATGATTTCTATCTTTGCTGTAATTCCCAGCCCAAGATTATATCAATTTCATGGATATTTTCTTCTAGTGCTTTTATGATTTATTTGTTCTTATTTGAATCTTTAGTCTATATGAAATGTTTCTTACATTCCAGGATACAGCACTGGTTAGGAACTTAACCCTTTCCCCTTAAATGGTGAACTACATTCTCTATCATCACACATTGAATTTTCCACCATGTCGTTATTGTTTTGAGATGCCTTTTTAAATCAGATTATAAATTCTGATGCATACTGGGTCTGTTTCTCAGTTTACTCTTCTATTAATCCATCTACTCTTATTCCAGCATCATACCCTTTCAAAAACTCTAACCTGACATACTGAGCAGCTGGAGGGCATATCTTTCTGTCTACTTAGTCATTGCACACCACCACCATCTTTCCATAGTGGTTATGAATGTATGCCTGGACTCAAGTCCAACCTTGTTACTTACAAAAGATGTTATCACAGGCAAATTACTCACCTCTCTCATGCATTGATTTCTACTTGTGTAAAATGAAGAACATAGTACTTCCCAGAGTTGTTGTGATAAGTGAAATAATCTGTGTAAAGATCTTTGTGCAGAGCTTGAAATATAGTATATTCAACAATAAATATTAGTTCATAATAGAAAGACATTTAAGATATGGTCCTTCTCATGGTTTTGCTCATAACTTGATTGGAAAGATTAAGGATAAACATAAAAAGGGACATAATTTGATGACATGCCATAAGGTGAACATGTACATTCTGACCCTCCCTTCTGTTGGGTGACAGACTCAGGGCTGCTGTGGCAGGTACAGAGAGTGGGTAGGGCAGCTGGCTGCTCAAAGACATATTTCAGGGTGACAGTGACATAATTTGGTCATCAATGTCCAGGAACTGGTTCTTAGCTTTGTGGTCCAGTTGATCTAGAGTCAGTTCAGATCTGGAGTCACGACCTGCAAATATAAGGTTTCGGGTTATCTCATCTGAGAAGATGCGGATGTCTAATGAAACAGAGCTCACTCTCAGATCATGTGCCCTGTCCAGAAAGCATGGAGATCTGCATTCTGCTGCCTGTTTTTATAAACATGGTACAATGCCTCTTTTCATTTTTTTGTCTACCAATCATTATGGTGTCCAAGTTTCCCAAATCAGATGGCAGTGCCTACTGCAGGTACCCAGATGCAGTTGCAACTTCCCTGGTGCCTTCTCCCTCATGGAGTCTGAGTCCCTTAAATGGTTTATGAATGTGGATTTCTACTGGTTGGAAGACCTGCCTTTAATGCCCTGTATGACACTAAAATGACATAATGTGACTTATATTAATTTCTTATAGTCCTTTTCTATTCCTTAACCCTGCAGCTATTTTATATGCAAGCCTCTCAAAGCTGGATAAATAATCTCTGCACCCCCAAATAGAGTCGCTCTTCTAGAACATGAATAGCTATTTCTTAATACAGTGTCTTCCATTGACTATTGGATAAATATCGATAAATTCACATTCTTTGCCTACTTTTCCTTGATTACACACACACCTCTGTTGATACATCTCTTCTTTACACTTGTTATCAAACACAGTTTATTAAGTTATAAGCTTCATTTCCTACATTCTAACCTTCAGAATGTTGAACTTGGTAGATTCCTAAATCCATGCAATAATACATTTATACACCGAGTCTTTGGACCACCGAGTATGCTAATCCCTTGTATGCTGACTTTTACCACCTTCTGTTTCAATGGGTGGCTGTTTCCTGAATTTGCCCCTAAATTCAGAGGGTGTAGATTCTTGATTATAGCCCTCAAGTGAGCAGTGGCTTCTCTCATGCTACTAAAAGGAGGCTTGTGCTTTCTTCCTAGTTCCATTTTCCTTGGGTGACACCAGACAGGAGAGTTATCGTTTTCACATCTAATGTTATCTATCTATAATATAATAGCAGGCTTTATTGTTCCAAACTGCTGTTGAAAGACACAACCACTACTGAGCCATTACCTATATATATTTTTATCACCCACTATTCATTATAATGCCTTTGTGTTCTGTCAGCGTTATCAGAGGCAACCAGTATTTATTAGGTATCCACTGGATGTGTGACATTGTGGTAGGTGCTGCCAAGGGCACTTGTTTAGAATGAAGCATTGCAGGGAAGGAAGGTGACCATTTTTCTTTATAGTGAGTGCACCATTCTACCTTTCACTGTAGTTTTGGCCACCAGGTTGGTCAATTTATTTATTTTGTCCCTTAGGATTTTCTAGAAATGTGAGCGTGTTTGCTGCGTGTTTTAGATGGGTTTGCCACAATACAGACTTTGCATGAACACAATAAGAAAAGATATTCCTTTCCATTATATGTGTGTGTGTGTGTATAATGTGTACATGTATATTTATATCTCAAGTTGCATGAGAGTTTCTACTTTCATTTCAGTATGTATGCTGTGGAGCTGGGTTAATTTAATAGAAGACTTGTAAATATCTCTAGACCCATTTATCTAAATAAACTTAGCTTACCTTATTACACCTCAAGTCCTGGAATTTCTAGTGAGGACTTAATGTTCCCTTCTGGGAGTAGCTTCTGACTTCTTGGTGTCTGATCATTATTGAGTCTGAGCCCCCAATTCTCTTAGTCTTTGGGTTTATCAACCATCATAAGTCTCACAGTGTATATGTAGCTGCAATAATCAACCTGTTGGTATAGTGGGTCTGGGGGATCCATCCATTTTGGCATACACAGTGTGCCCTTTGATCCTACTGTCTCTTGGTCTCTGGGCATCTGCCATTATATCATGGAGTCATCCTAGATACTGACAAGTGGCAAATCTACCATGACTTCCTTGAAGTTTGGATGCCTCTTTTACTATGGGAAGGATGATGGTTTGAGTTATGACTCATTTATGGCTTTCTACCCAAAATTTCTTAGCAGAGCTAGAATCAGTCCTGGTGTGATCACTCACTGGTCATACCAGGTAGGGGATTGCATGACATTTTTTTTGGACACCAAGAGGGACTCATTGTATCAAACACAGAAGCAAGATAACTCATTAAATGAGGCATTTCAGTGCAATGGAACTCACTTTGTGTACATGATAGTCATTGTTACTAAGAAAACTCTTGATCAAAATTTTAAAGCATGCGATCTCAAAATTTTACACGAGAGCCAGATATTTGTTAGGCTTTAATTTTCATGCTGTTGTATGTTTTTCAAGTGTGTCCTTTTATTCAATGTAGGCAAAGTAGATACCATTGCCTTGTGGGGAGTCATCATGGGGTATTGGAGAACCAGAGAAACCTGGGGCTGGATTCCCCCCCAGCTACTCTAATCACTCAGTAGTAAATGCAAGCAACTTACTCTCATCTCTAGTTTGAGGGTTGTATCATTTGGGTTTCAGTCAGGAGGCTGCAATCTATGAATTCTACTAACAGAAAAAATTTAATATTAAGAATCGTTAACTGAGTGTTTGACAAATGAAAAAGTTAAAAATGAACACGCAGGTATTGTGGAGGTGATGATGCAGGAAGAAGCTACCGTCCCTCAGTGGGGAAAAAAAGAAAGAAGATGGAGTTATGAAAATTTAGAAGACTAGAGGAAAGGCCTCACAGGGCTTGGGTGCAGATCTCAGAGGAGGGTGTACTGGCTGTGCTGGCGTCACTGAAGGGCAGTGTTGTGAGGCTGCCTCTACGAGCGATTTTTTAGGAAATCTGTATGCTTGACTCCGATTGCTACTGGAGTGGAAAGTGATACCGTGAGCAGGAATGAACTGCTGCTGCCAAGGGAGGAAGTGATGTTGCTGGGTTGGAGCAGCCCCTGGTGACAGAGCCTAACAGGGAGCTGCAGGCTCTGCCTGTGGTGGGCGGACTCCCAAGCTCGGCCCCACGTTGCAAAGCAGAGAAGGCTGGTCCGAGATGGAGAAAAGATCCTTTCATAATCAGCACGGGCGTGATGCTGCCTACCCCAGCGGGTTACTTTGCTCATTGTTCGTTATTGGAATTTATGTAAAGAATCAAGTATGATGACTAGTTCATCGAAAGGGCTAAAAGCCTTCGGTTCTTTTCCATTTTGACTACTTTACAAAATTTTCTATCAGCCTAGTTCTTAAAGATGCTCAGTTACACTTTGATACTCTGAACCCTCTGTTTTGACCCCAGTCCCACCGTAGTAGCATTTTATGAATGGATTAGTGGTATTGGCTCCGAAACTCATTGGTCATTAGCTGTGGACTTTGGGCAAGTTAATTAAGCTCTCCAAGCCTAAATTTACATTAACATGGCATAGCTCATGGGCAGTGCTTCATTCAGAGCCTGGCAAATAAGTATTCAAACGTGTTAGCTGCCGTGGTGGTCATCCTCATCGTCACTATGATTGTTTAACGTGTATGGAGAAGGAGCAACAAAATAGGTTCAACTTTAGATAACAATATCTGAGAAGCCAGCTCTTTCCCAGATCACCAGTAATCACCTCCATCTCTGAAACCTATTCACTCTAACGAAAAAGAAACACAAGTTTCCCTCGTTAGCCATCGACCTCATTTTTGGTTCTTCAGAAAATTCCTATTTTTCTAATCTTTGATCTGATATCCTGAAAGAAGCCAATATTACCGATTGTGTTTTGCGTTAGGGGATATTAGACCTGAGATTCTTTGAGACTTTCCCTGAGTCATGCGTGTGTTTGTAAAAAGGCCTGGAAGGGATTCAAAAATCCATCATGCCACTATCAGGGACTCTTGAATTCTGAAGCATTCCTGGCTCCCTCCTTGCTCAGGGATATGGAGACTGTCACTAGAAATGCAGAATGAGTGTTCCGCATGGTAATGCGGTACATCGCTGCTAGGTCCTGAGGCAAGCTGAGGACATCCTGGATTGTATGCATTATGCATGAGAGGGTGTAAGAAATAAAGGATCAATCATCTTCTCCCTCAGATAACATTGATCATTTGCTACACATTATTTGGCTGGGCTCTGTGCAGATTTATTTTCTCCAATGAGAACGAGAAGCAGATTGCCTGTTTTCCTAATGAGCAATGACATCAATCTAGCCAAATCTATCTAATGCACTGGAGGACTCTCTCTCTCTCTCTCTCTCTTTCTGCCCCCCTCTCTGCCATAGTTAGAAGAAATGGGGACAGCTTCTGAAGACTGTGCCAGCGCCTGTGAGGGTGGTGACAGAGTGGGAAAATTGGGTCTAATTCAGGGTGATGAAGAGTCTCTTTCTCTCCCTTTACTTTCTTCTCTCTTTAAAGCAGTGTTTTCACTCTTTGTTCTTCCAGATGGCATGATTCTGAGGGGCTGATCTGCAGAAAAGGCCAAGTGAAAAGTCACCCAATAATGAGAAAGGAGAAAGATGGCCTGTGAAATGCATGACTCCGTAGTGACGCTAGGACTCCGAGCAGGCTGGAATGGCACAGTCACCAGGAAGAATAACAACTACCAATCAGAGAATGTTATTATTCACGCTCCAGCCGACACGAGTGACTTTCAATAACATAGGAGTCAACACGTGGAGTCGAACCTTCTATTGATATAGTATTCCCCTCCTGGTGCTCCCAACGGGCAGAAAAAGGATGTTGAAGGTCATGGCGTGGCTGAAGGTTGGAGAGGAGAGTGGGAGGTCTTGGTGGGCACATCCCCTCCTTTGAGCAGACAAGTGTCCATCGAGGGAGGCAGGGTCTCTGGGACACTGACTGGCTGAGGCTGGGCAGCTGGAGATTTGGTGGAGCAGAGTACCGATGGCGACCAGGCTGGCCTGGAGCCTTGGCAGGAGTGGACCCCCTGGAGGCTGCTTGCAGGGACGCCCAGTGCCCACGGGCGAGCACACATCACAGGCCTCTGGACCGGCGGGGGGTAGGGCAGGAGGGATCCCAACGGAGGGGGACAGTGTGCTAGTAGTGGAGGGAGCAGGGGGTGGGCCACCTTCCAGGAGGTCCTCCCCATACATGGCAGTGGTTCAGGCCTCAGAAGGAGGAGAAGGGTCTCTGGTGAGAACAGGGCAGGACACACATCCCAGGCAAAGGCCAGGGTGGTGGCCTACAAGCCTTCCCACCCCCTAAATTTCCCGTCTACACAGCAGAGGATCCACCTCCGCAGTCTCGAAGTCACAGAGATAGAAATGTCTTTGAAACCGTTGGAGGCAAATTAATCCTGAACTGTGATGACACCTGGCATCAGTGATGTCAGTTGTGAAACAGTTTCCACGCCCCCCCACAGACATATACGGGACAGTTGTCCCCCCTAAAATGTAAAAGCAAGGAAGACTCGGTGTGGGGGTATTTCATGGAGTGTCAGGCCGGCTTCTCACCCTGAAGGTGGGGGTATCTGAGCCGCAGCTGGGGAGTGGGCCGGAGACAAGGGTGAGGCTGGTGGAGGCTTGGCGGAAAGGAGAGGCCTCTCTGTGCCACACACTGTGCAAAGCTAACGAGATTTTCCCCCAAAAGGAGGTGTTGAGAAGCATTTTTTTCCCCTTTTCTGTCGCTTCTTTTCCCACTCCTCCCTGCCCTCTTCCCTTTTCTTTTTCAGCAGATGAGGAAGCCATTGGGGAGAAGCAAAGTAACTCACCCACATTCGTGTCAGGCGGAGGGCTGACGCCCAACGTGCTCATGAGGGCTCGGGGCCTGGGCTCCTAAGCACCGGCCACCCATGTCCTCCCTGTCATCTGGCCTGCGAGGTGAGTCGTGGTCAGGACCCAGGCCGCCTGGGCCAAACCGTCGCCCTTCTCCTCCCAGAGCCGGAGCGGCCCTCGTCGCCTGTCCCTGAGATCCCGGGAGGGCAGCCACAGGGACCCGCAGGTGGCCGGTGGGGACAGCATGGGACGGACCCTGCCTTCTTGTCCCCCCGGCGCATCCTGCTTAGAGTCATCCTTTCGTGTCAGTCACTTTCTCGAGCCTGTCCCCAGCTCTTTAAACCTAGGAAGGGATGGTGAGGGAGAGGAGGGATGGTGGGGCTGGGGAGGGAGGGAGGGAGAGGGGGAGGGAGGGAGGGAGGGGGAGGAGAGAGGAGGGAGGCACCGGCAGGTTAAGGAAGTAGAAGGAGGGAGGGAGGGGGGGAGGGAGGGAGGGAGGGAGGAGGAGGAGAAGAAGAAAGAACGAGGGGGGAGGGAGGGAGGGAGGGAGGGAGGGGAGGGGGGGAAGGAGGGGGAGGAGGGAGGGGGAGGGAGGGAGGGAGGGGAGGGACGGGAGGGGAAGGGAGGAGGAGGGGAAGACGGAAGGAAGGATAAAACAGAAGAAAGGAGGTGAGGAGGGAGGGAGGGAGGAGGGAGGAGGGAGGAGGAGGAGAGGGCGGGGAAGAGGGAGGAAGGAAGGAAGGGAGGAGGGAAAGGGAGGAAGAAAGAGAAAAAGAAAGAGGGAGAGGGAGGGAGGGAGGGGGGGAGGGAGGGACGGGAGGGAGGGAGGGAGGGAGGAGGGGGAAGGAAGGAAGGAAGGAAACAAGAAAGAAGAAAGGAGGAGGGAGGGGGGGAGGGGGAGGGAGGGAGGGAGGGAGAGGGGAGGGGAGGGAGGGGGGAGGGGAAGGAAGAAGGAAGGACAGGAAGAAAGAAGAACGAAAGAAAGGAAAGGAGGGAGGAGGGAGGGAGGGGGGAGGGGAGGGAGGGAGGGGGAGGAGGGAGGGAGGGAGGGAGGGAGGGAGGGGAAGGAGGAAGGAAGGGAAGAAAGAAAGAAGGAGGGGGAGGGAGGGAGGGAGGGGGGAGGGAGAGGGGAGGGAGGAGGGAGGAGGAGGGAAGGAAGGAAAAGGAGGAAGGGGAAGGAAGAAAGGAAGAAGGAGGGAGGAGGAGGGGGAGGAGGGAGGGAGGGAGGGAGGGAGGGAGGGAGGGGGAGAGGAAGGAAGGAAGGAAGAAAGAAAGAAGGAGGGGGGAGGGAGGGAGGAGGGAGGGGAGGGGAGGGAGGGAGGGAGGGAGGGGGGAGGGAGGGAGGGAGGGAGGGGGAAGGGAGGGGAGGGAAGGAAGGACGGAGGAAGGACTCCCTCCCGTCCTCCTTCCGCTCCTCCCTCCCTCCCTCCCTTTCCCTTTCCCCTCCTTCTTCTTTTCTTTCTTTCTTTCTTTCTTTCTTTCTTTCTTTCTTTCTTTCTTTCTTTCTTTCTTTCTTTCAATCCAACACAACACAAAACGAAAACCACCAGTCTCTTAAAAGCCCTCCTGTTTCTGGAAGCTTCACCACATTCAGCAAAGACCTACTCCTCGGCGTCTGTCTGGGCCTCGCCGACTGGGGGACCATGACTGCACCCAACTGTGCCTTTAGGCGGCCGGCGCTTCCGGGCAAGGGCTCTGCTCTTTGCTTTGGCGCAGCTGCCTCTCGCGGAGCTCCGGAGCTCCGAGCGCACCTGGGGCCGCAGGTAAATGGTAACCAGTCCAGGAGTGTTTCTCACTCGCAGGGCCGCACAGGCCTCTCCAGGTGGAGCACTTGCTTTCTTTAAAGAGCCTGCGAGTAACCAGTTTTACCTTGACGTTGGGCGCCGTCTCCCCGCACCTGTTGCACCTGTTGCACCTGTTGCACCTGCTGCCCGGCTGGTACCTGCTGCTTTATTGTTTGCTCTGCGGGCCTTCGGGGACTCCCTGGAGCGAGGGCACCTTGGCTCGCAGCTCGCAGGCCTCTGGGAGAGCTCTGACTCTGGCGGGCGGCCCTCCTCCCCCTGCCCTCCCCGCCGGGCCATGCCCAGGTGTGATCCCCGATGCTTTCCAGTGGGCAGAAGCCAGAGCAGGAAGAGGTAAAGAGGTGGGAGCGGACGGCTATTTGATTTTTTTTTGGCCGTAAAAAACAACTAGCCAAAGCCAGAGTTGCACAGATTGTAGCCAAATGGTCTTTGAATTCGGTGTCGTTCCAGGTGTGTCCTCAGGAGGGGCTGGAGCAGGGGGTGAAGGGGGTGGGGGGTGGGGGGGAGGGGAGGCGGATCGCAGTCCTCTTTTGGCAGCTTTGCAAAGAAGAGTTTCAATACAGTCAAGGTGCACAGACCCAGGGAAGTCGTGGTTGGCTCCGGGGGATTTGGAAGTGAGGTCACCTGCCCTGGCTGCAGCCACCTTACATCACGGTGATGCTTTCAAGGGGCACTTTTGTCAACGATTGAAGTGGGTCTTCCGGAGGGACCGGGATTCAGCTGAGACGAAGATGTCCACCGCCACGGACCAGCCACTGGTTCTCAGATTCAGAATGAAAAAATCAACTCTTGATCCCCTCACTTTTATGTTGCCATCGGCGCATGAGGAGGGCTTGCCTTTTAACAGACTGACACCTAGATCTCCAGTCACCTGCCTCTCGGTCTCCGGCCTTCGGGCTCCTCTCGGCCAGACCAGACTCCGTCATCAGCTGCTGCTCCCATTCCCTCTCAGATGGTGCCTTTGAACGTTCCTTCGATCATGCTTGCATCTCATTCACTAGCCTCCAAAGTAGTCAGGGCAAAACTTGTCTGTCCAGGAGACCGCTGTTGTGTAGCTACTCCCCGTAGCGGGCGGCGCGGTGTCATGGATATTAACTGTATGGTCACACGTTTTTGTTCCAAAGAGAAGCTTTATTTCTTGACTCTATCTATCACCTATCTATCTATCTATCTATCTATCTATCTATCTATCTATCATCTATCATATATCTTTGCTGCAAATGTTTTATATAATCCTTTTTATTTTATTTATTTATATATTTTTTATTTGATCCTTTTTATTTACAGCTGAAACTCTGGGAACTCCAAGTTAACATCTTTGCCCCTGAGCTTCTTCTTGACTGCTGTTCATTGCTGCCTCTGAGTCTTCAGATTCTTTTTTTTCAACTTAAAGCTGTCTGGTGTACCAGGTTCTTGGTCAAGATCTATACAATGGACATAGCCTAGTTCAACGTTCAACTGTATCAGGGCTGTTTTCCCCAAGTGAAGTTTCTTCCTCTCTGTTATCTTCTTCTTCTTCTTCTTTTAAAGATTATTTATTTATTTATTCATGATAGACATAGACACACACACACACACACACACACACACACACATACACAGGCAGAGGGAGAAGCAGGCTCCATGCAGGGAGTCCAACACGGGACTCGATCCCGGGACTCCAGGATCCTGCCCTGGGCCAAAGGCGGGCGCTAAACTGCTGAGCCACCCAGGGATCCCCCTCTCTGTTTTCTTCTGATCTAAGCTCTAAGGTGCACTGAGGTGAGGGGGAGTTACTCTCATGTTGTCAAAGGCAGAGAAGTCACATCCATTTTCCACTCTGCTGACGTGCCCATCGTCTGTTATCCGGCTGCGTCTAACGCCTGGTGGAATCAGGAGGGAAGCTGTGCTCCCTCTTCTCACCCTACTGGTGGCTGCATTCTCCTCCTCTTCCTTCTCCCATGGGGGGGCCCTTCCCAGACAGGCTCTTAGAACCACTCATCGCCTTGTCTTCGCTTTGGGCTCCTGGAGTACTTGTAGCTCTCCATGCCTGGGGTGCGGCTGATGATGGTGGTGGGCCACTTCTCAAGTCCCTGTGGGTGCTACCCCCCCCCCCCAGATATTCTAAACATCCCAGGAGAATGCTCTGGTACCTCCCAAGTCCTTAGTTTGGCCAGAGGTGAAAAAGAGTAAAAAAATTTCCCACTGCTCATTTTTTCCATCTTTTAATAGTAGCCGGATTTCTCCATCTCTCCTCATATACTCAGACCCGTTTGGAATGGCAGTAGGTGGTAACGCTGGGCCTGGGGAGATAGGGTGAGGACTAGCTCCCCTGCTTTGGATAGATGTACTGGTATCTTCTTTCTTATGCCTGAGGTCATGCATCTCAAAGTAAAGACTCAGACATACCATTTTACTGCTTCCTACATGTTACGTATCACCTGTGCTTATTTTCAGACTTAGAATAAAAAATCAGCTTTTCATTTCCCCCCTTGGGTTGATGTTACATTTGATGATGGGAACAACTGCTTCCCCATGGGCAAATGGTACTCAGTGTCTCTAGGTCTGGATGCAGATGTTGCAGGAGGTGTGTATACTACTGGCTGTTTGATGTCTAGAATTACTAGCATGCCATCAATACTTTATATTTCTTCCTTCTATACATATGTGCAAATATGTGTGTGTGTTTGTGTGTGCAGTTTGGCAACTAAGATATCCAAAGTATTCACACAAAAAGCATATTTTATAAGTAAAAAAAATTGGTAATATTAATGATGCCAAACATACAATTACTTAGGAATATTAACTACGATGTCATCTCAAGAACCAGACATGTGAAAGGATCAACATAACATTTTTGTTCCTAGAAGAAAATACGCATGGCTGTATCAAACCACAATCATAGTGATTAATTGTATATGAATATTCTATTATATTTTGCTGTTTTAGTGAATCTGGAAGCAAGACGGCAATCTTTCTCTGATACTGGGCTGCATGGTGCTGGAGGTGGGATGGGCATGTGCGGGGGATGCTGGGATGGAGGTCTGGTGGGCGGGACCAGTGGATGAGCGGAGAGGATTTCATCCTTACCGTACCTGGTTTAACCATTTAGTTTGATAATTTGAAATGAAGTCATGCTAATTTTGTGCTTCCTCCAGGAGGCACTTTAGGAGGTTTAGTTGCTCACTTTGGTGTGAAGTTATTAAAATCCAGAGAGGATAAACTAGAAGGTAAAATATACGGTAACACGGTATCAATCCAGTTAATAAAATCCAGTCTTTGAACTGAGGGAGAGGCTTTGCCAGCTGGGACCAGAACTGGCATGAGGGGTGCGCGGGCATAAAACATACTCTAAGAAAGGTGCGGCATCATCCCAAAGACACAGATGGTAGGCTGTAACTGAATAAGGGCAGTGTCTTTTAAACTCACATGCATCTGAGCTATGACATCACCTTCTACCTTTCTTTGGTCACAACCTTGATAGTGTTGAGTCTCAAAGTTGTATGGTTACTATAAACTAAAAATCTTTAAATTTTACTCTAGGAATATGATGTGGAACTCCAATTGGAGGACCCATATTAAAAAAAATAAGGAATTAAAAAAATTGTTTAAAGTCTTGGCTCCATAACAAAATATACATTAAATTTGTGATTATGTGCTTTCAATTAAAACAATGATTAAGGTATATATGTGTATATATTATATATGTATATATAATTTTTATATATATAATTTTTTAATAATTAAGTTACTTTAATGATGTTTTGATCAACTAACCAAGTTGTACCGGATTTCATTTAGGGCCATATCATTTGGAACAAACTGTGCCTTCCCCCTTTCAAAGCAGACTTAATATAGGAGGAGTGTGGCAACAAAGTCAGAGGAGGCAATAGCAGATTCTTCTCTTCCTTATCAAATCCATTTGAGAGCTGTGCTCGTTGAGTAGAATAGTTCAATAAATTATGGTTGCATAATATAAATTATTTTCTCTTATGCTCATACTTACCCTTTTACTGAGATCATAGAGTTAACTTCACGTTAATTAAGTGCACATTTAGACTTTATTGTTATCTCCTCCTCACAGATGAAGAAATAAAGCTTAGAGCAGTTGAGAAACTTGTCAGATTCTCTCAGCTTTAACAACCAAGGAGAACATTTTGAAAGCAAGCCCTGGGGAATGTTTAGGCTTGCATCTGAGGCTAGGAGAGCTGTCTCCCTCCGTGTTCCTTATCCATTATCACCTAGCTATTTGCTCAAAGTCAAAACATAGTAGTCATTCTTGATTGCCCCCTCTTTCTCACCTTCCACGCAATAAATATTTAAAATCTATCCATTTCCATAGTTTAGGCCATCATCATCTCTCACATGGATGTTAAGAATATGTTAATAGCAAGCGCACGCGCGCGCGTGTGTGTGTGTGTGTGTGTGTGAAGCACTTAGTAAGCATTATACCGAGCACCTGACTTATTCTTACCTATATTTAATTCTCACAATTACTCTTTGAGGACCATGCTATTGTTTTTCTCGCTTTAAAAACAAGAAAACCAAGGCACTCTTAGCTTGGAGGCAAAGATAACAAATAGTATTCTCCTTGATGTTCCTACCTTAGTTTTATTTTCTCCAATTCTCTTTCCACAGCACAGCCAGAGTGATGTTCTAAAATGAAAATCTTCCTATATTGTTCAAAATGTTAAAAATCTTTTTTTTTTCCTTTTGGCATCATGCTGCCATTTGGGGTTAATATTTTTTACTCCTTTTCCATGGGGCCTTACCCATGTAAGTATAGTAATAGATGGAAAATTACTGGTGGGAGTTGGGTGTCATACAAGGATTGGTGGAAATGGAGAGCTGTCTGGACCAATACCTTCTTGGTGCCTTTGGTAGACTATGTTCTGTTTTCTTAATTTTTATTTTTTAAAATATTTTATCTATATATTCATGAGAGACACACAGAGAGAGAGGCAGAGACACAGGCAGAGGGAGAAGCAGGCTCCCTGCGGGGAGCCTGACGTGGGACTCGATCCCAGGACCCCGGGGTCATACCCTGGGCCAACGGCAAACACTCCACCCCTGGGCACCCAGGCGCCCTGGCAGACTGTTCTAAAGATGACTGCAACAGTGTCTCCCCTCCCACACGGTCTCCTGACAGTGACACTCTGGGAAGTGCTCCCTTCTCTTGCATCTGGATGGGCTTATATAGTCACGCTGACATCATGGGACCTCCAAGGCTGGATCATAAAAAGGTGATGTGGCTTCTGGATGGATCATTGGAATACTTGCTCTGGATCTCTGTGTAAGCAGCCAGAATGCCCCAAGGCCACTGTTGTGAGGAGGCCCAGTGGAGCCCCGGTGGAGAGACCACCTGGAGAAGCCCTGAGACTACTGGACAGAGCTCCCCCTCCAGCTGCTCCAGCACCAATTACTGTCTGACTGCAGCTGCAGGAAAGATCTCGAGCTAGAAACACCAGCGATGGGGCTTCCCAAATAATGACCCAGAGGTAACACAATGATTGCCGCTCTTCTGAGCCTTCAAGGTTTGGGATGGTTTGTTACACGGCAATAAATAACTGGAAGTGCGTCTTGCAATTTATACCACTTGAGAGTAGCTGTTGCTTGAGGAGGACACACTCGGTGTTTTGATCCCCAGTTTGTGCTGGGACAGGGGGTCTCCTGTCTTCCAAGACTCGTATTTGGGGCTTGTGTTGTCTAGCACTGAACTACAACCTTGACTTTGTGATTCCAAAAGGTGAGTGGCTAAGACAGTTGCGTGCACTTGAACTGTGTTTCTTACTGAACTGTCAGCATCTTGATGTGTCACAGGTGATGAAACACACATTTTATCAGTTGATGACCCTGCCAGCGGTCTCCTGCCTCCATTAGGTGGCTTGGCAGGGAGACAAGTCACGAAATGGACTCACCCAGACCCACATCCTACAAACTTCCTGTCAGTTCACAGATGTTCTCTTCTCCCCTCCCAGCGTTTTGATAAAAATTTCCAGCAGCACTAGGGGTGCTGATCCCTTTCCTGGAGCACTTTCCATGGGGCAACCGCTGCGCTGGCCAGCCACATTCTCTGCGTGAGCTCAAGGAGTTAAAGGCACCCCTTTGCTGCTCTACTTGTGTTTTTCCCAATAAATCTCACTTGAGGCTTACACTATGCATCACTAGAGGGGACTTACACTGTCTGTGCTCCTTACAAGAAGTACGGTTAACGGCCGACACATGCC
Organism: Canis lupus familiaris; assembly: GCF_011100685.1. Classification (NCBI taxonomy): domain Eukaryota; kingdom Metazoa; phylum Chordata; class Mammalia; order Carnivora; family Canidae; genus Canis; species Canis lupus. The sequence goes on along the minus strand of NC_049250.1, from coordinate 39,147,050 downwards.
ATGGATATAGTCCAAGATGGATTAATAGTGACAGGCTATGGGGGAGGCATCCCCCTCATAGTTAGTGGTGAGAATACTTCATCAAAAAGATCTCACCAAATATCAGGGTGCCTGTCTCTGTGCCTGGTAGTTTCCCATTAGAGATTTACATAATCAAGATAGGGTATGTTTCCAAGGATCCCAGGGTTTAGAGGGGGAGATAGACGAAAGAGCTGGCAACTGGAACTCAGCATAAGCACTGCCACAGGAGGACGATGCACAGGGCATTTGGGGAGGGAAATAGGTTCCCGGGGAGGGGGTGGACAGGAGAAGTCAGGGACATCTGAGGAAGCAGTAATGTCAGGGCTGAGTCTGAAGATTGAGATGGAGCTGGCCAGAAGGGAAGGAAAGGAGAGAGACAGCCTGCCTCATTGCAGGGACTGAAAAACCACTGTGTTTCTGGAGACCGTGGCAGGTGGAAGAGGGGGGAGGAGCAGCAGGATGGGGCAGGGGCAGAGTGTAAGCAAATCACACGGGGGGGTCGGGCTCTAAGGAGCACTCGTCATTCTTAGGCATAAGAGGTACAGGATGAGATCTGTCCTCTAGGAATATGGCCTTGTCTGTAGTGTGGAGCCCTGGAAAGGGCTATGTTGGTCATCCAAGTGAGAGATGCTGGTGGCCTCGGATTGGGAAAGAGTGGACATGTTTTAAGATGCTTTTCAATAAGACCCTGGAGTATTTTGTTACCCTCATCCTCCTTAATTCCCAGGTCCTCCACCCCAAACACTTTGTTCCATCCTCCAAGTCCTTAAATATGCCAGCGTTCTAGCAGCGTCAGACAGCACAGCCTTTCTCCCCTCTCTACAGCTTCTCCTGCCTGTACTGTCCCTTGTCTCCCACATTTGGCAAACTCCCACCCATCCTTCAAGACCCATCTCCTCTCTCTTTTCCCTGACTTCCTCAGGAAATATTATTTTCTCCTTGATACTTCAATAGATCTTCCCCCCCCTTTCGTTATATGTATTGTAGGCTCCTGTTTCCCCCCTTCAGATCTACTGTCTCATCCTGTCCACCCTGCTAGCTGCCTGGGAAGTCAGTCCGAACGAATAGCAATGGACTCTCTTCTCTGAGACTGAACGGATATCGACAGACTCCTCTCCTCTGACTTCGAGGAGGAGCAAGATGGCGGAAGAGTAGGGTCTCCAAATCACCTGTCTCCACCAAACTACCTAGAAAACCTTCAAATTATCCTGAAAATCTATGAATTCGGCCTGAGATTTAAAGAGAGACCAGCTGGAATGCAACAGTGAGAAGAGTTCGCGCTTCTATCAAGGTCTTCTAAGCACAACATCTCCAAAGAAACGAGAGCTTTAAATGATACACTGGACCAGATGGATTTCACAGATATCTACAGAACTTTACATCCAAACTCAACTGAATACACATTCTTCTCAAGCGCACATGGAACTTTCTCCAGAATAGACCACATATTGGGACACAAATCGGGTCTGAACCGATACCAAAAGATTGGGATTGTCCCCTGCATATTCTCGGACCATAATGCCTTGAAATTAGAACTAAATCACAACAAGAAGTTTGGAAGGACCTCAAACACGTGGAGGTTAAGGGCCATCCTGCTAAAAGATAAAAGGGTCAACCAGGAAATTAAGGAAGAATTAAAAAGATTCATGGAAACTAATGAGAATGAAGATACAACCGTTCAAAATCTTTGGGATGCAGCAAAAGCAGTCCTAAGGGGGAAATACATCGCAATACAAGCATCCATTCAAAAACTGGAAAGAACTCAAATATAAAAGCTAACCTTACACATAAAGGAGCTAGAGAAAAAACAGCAAATAGATCCTACACCCAAGAGAAGAAGGGAGTTAATAAAGATTCGAGCAGAACTCAACGAAATCGAGATCAGAAGAACTGTGGAACAGATCAACAGAACCAGGAGTTGGTTCTTTGAAAGAATTAATAAGATAGATAAACCATTAGCCAGCCTTATTAAAAAGAAGAGAGAGAAGACTCAAATTAATAAAATCATGAATGAGAAAGGAGAGATCACTACCAACACCAAGGAAATACAAACGATTTTAAAAACATATTATGAACAGCTATACGCCAATAAATTAGGCAATCTAGAAGAAATGGACGCATTCCTGGAAAGCCACAAACTACCAAAACTGGAACAGGAAGAAATAGAAAACCTGAACAGGCCAATAACCAGGGAGGAAATTGAAGCAGTCATCAAAAACCTCCCAAGACACAAGAGTCCAGGGCCAGATGGCTTCCCAGGGGAATTTTATCAAACGTTTAAAGAAGAAATCATACCTATTCTCCTAAAGCTGTTTGGAAAGATAGAAAGAGATGGAGTACTTCCAAATTCGTTCTATGAAGCCAGCATCACCTTAATTCCAAAGCCAGACAAAGACCCCACCAAAAAGGAGAATTACAGACCAATATCCCTGATGAACATGGATGCAAAAATTCTCAACAAGATACTGGCCAATAGGATCCAACAGTACATTAAGAAAATTATTCACCATGACCAAGTAGGATTTATCCCTGGGACACAAGGCTGGTTCAACACCCGTAAAACAATCAATGTGATTCATCATATCAGCAAGAGAAAAACCAAGAACCATATGATCCTCTCATTGGATGCAGAGAAAGCATTTGACAAAATACAGCATCCATTCCTGATCAAAACTCTTCAGAGTGTAGGGATAGAGGGAACATTCCTCGACATCTTAAAAGCCATCTATGAAAAGCCCACAGCAAATATCATTCTCAATGGGGAAGCACTAGGAGCCTTTCCCCTAAGATCAGGAACAAGACAGGGATGTCCACTCTCACCACTGCTGTTCAACATAGTACTGGAAGTCCTAGCCTCAGCAATCAGACAACAAAAAGACATTAAAGGCATTCAAATTGGCAAAGAAGAAGTCAAACTCTCCCTCTTCGCCGATGACATGATACTCTACATAGAAAACTCTCCTCTGACTTCTCATTGGGTTGGACATTTTCTGGAGAAGAGAGAGAGGAAAGAGGATACATTTGGGCTGTTGATTCCCCCAGTTGCTTCTCTGTGAGGTGACTCTGGACTAGTTGCCTTCTACAACCAAGGTTATACCTAGTGACGCCCTGGTAAATGGTTAACAACCAACTTGAGGGATGGGAAATCCCTGATTTGTTGTGTTTGCCCATTTCTGTGGTGTAAATGCTCCTTCCAAGACCAGTTTTGAGAAACCAGTGTGATGTCACTAAATGTGGAGCTGGGACGTGATGTGCACTGTCTGTTCTCTCAAAGTGGTACAAGTCGGCTCCAGCGCCTCCCGGTTCCATTCTTTCCTTGTAGACACTTGTGTCTTCCCCTGACCCTTCAGGCCTGTGAGGAGGACTCGGCCACAGTGTTGAGCCCTGGGACACTGCACTATCGTCTGTGGCTTTCTTCACAATACCCACACCTTTGAAAATCGTCCTTTTATTAGACTCTCCTCAGATTATCCAATTTGAGGTACCATCTGTTTCCTGATGAGATCCTAATTGATTCACCAAGTAATACTGTGTGGAAATTAGTCATTTAGAAACCTTTCTCCTGCTGTATTACAAATACTTGGAGTGCAGGGATTATGATTTATTAAGTTTCGTGTCTCTAACACCTAGTCGGTGGAGGGGTGTGAAGGGAAGGAAGAAGGAGCTAATTTCTACTGAATACCTGCTGTGCAGCAAATACTGTGTCTGATGCTTTAGATATGTTCTCCATCAAATCTCAACAAGTCAAATTAATTCTAGGACTATCATTATAGGCATTGACAAATCAGGAAACTGAGGCTCAGAGTGGTTAAATCACTTATCCAAGGTTCCACAGTTAAGAAGTAGCTGAACTAAGATTTGAACCTGATATCTGGCTCTAGGAAATATTCTTTTTGTTCTGATGCCTCAATTTGTTTTTAGCAAATGGACGGATGTTTCAGTCAACAGAGAAGACAGAGTGAGGGCCATCGGAGATGTCTGATGACAGGGGTCTTCGCGTGGGAGGAAGATGGCAATTGGTTTTCTTCTGTTCCCCGGAGTGAAGTTTCTAGCAATCTAGCACTTTATGAAATGCAAACTGTTCATGTATAAGCATTTCCACTGACCAGGGTATTTCAGGTAACATCAAGGAAATCATAGATTCGTCCTAAACTGGCAAATATTTTTATTACTAACTTAACAAATTCACATCTTACAATAGTACCGGGTAGCTTCTAATCTCCTTGGGGTTTAACATCAGCTTAATACTCAGAGATGAAGAAAACCACGTTTGTACAGTTGCATTAAATGATGGGGGAAAAAATTAAAAAAAATAAAAAAATAAATGATGGGGGAAACTGCAAGCACAATCGATTCAAGAGAAATTTTATAAAAGAAAATACTTAGATCATCCTAACATCTCAAATTTTGAGCTCCAGTCTTTTTATCTAGAAGATGCTGGTGACCCTAGTCAAGACTTGGAGGGATCTGTGGGAAGTCTGCTGTAAAGAAACATCTGTCATGTATTTCTGCTCTCTTGAAAGGGCTTAAAGCAACTAGTATTCTGTTTTAATAATGAAAAGCATTTGCTGGAAAAATCGATCTTGTTTTAGAGATTTCATTCTGTTAAGATGGCATGAAAGGGAACATAATAGGCCTAGTGTTGTCCTTAGAAGCCTGAGTGAGAAAACTCGAGTCTAGCTCTGGCTTTGTTACTTGCCTAGTTATTTGGATGTTTTGTTTTTAAAGATTGTATTTATTTATTTGAGAGAGAGAGAGAGAGAGAGAGAGAGTATGCATGCAGGCACACACATAAATTGAGGGGAGAAGCAGAGTCCCCGCTGAGCAGGGAGCCCCGTTCAGGCCTGGATCATTGGACCTTGAGATCATGACCTGAGCTGAAGACAAATGCTCAACCAACTGAGCCACCCAGGGGCCCCACTGCCTAGTTTTATTATTACAGCTGAGCCACTTCAATACGTGTGCCTCAGCCTCCTTATAGGCGCAATGGGTAGTTGGAGTAGGTGTAGGCTGAACTGTCTTCCTAGCTCTAACAAGCTTATGAAAGGCATAGAATTTTGCTTTCTTTGTAGTAAAGCCATTACAATTTTTCTGCATTTATTGGCCACTGGGTCTTTTAATTCCCCTTTTATTCTTGTTTTCTTTTTTGGCAATAATTTCATCATTTTCTTAGTCATCCTCTGTCTCTTTGTCTCTCTCATTATTTATCATTTGTTTACCACCTATCAAGATAGCACTAACTACTAAGGAGAAAAGCTGTCCAGTGTCCAACGTGAAGGTACCAAAGTACCTAGCCTTCTAGTCCTTAACATGTGTTTGGTACACGTGTGTGTGAGTGTGCACCTACACATACACGTCTAAACATATAACCTTTTTGTACACACGTGTAAATATTAACCCACCTATGTACACAGTTGTCTCTGGGTAATTGTTCACTAATCAGCTTTCCTGGAAAAAGGAAAACCACGTGGATTTACAGCCTTTGACAGTTCCTGTGGGTGGAAGTGCTTCCATCATGGCAATTTCAAGTTACCCAGGGTGAGTTGCTGAATGTGGAGCTGAGAAAAAAATGCACGAACCCGGCTCTTGCAAGCGCTCCACGCCGGTCCCACACACCTTGGAGGGTAAGCAGCTTGTGGGGCCAGGCCGCTCTCTTCCGTGCTAAAATGCCCATTTTGGCATCCAGTCTGAGAACTGAATGCTGAACTTAAAAGTAAGGAATACAAAGCGTGTGCTTTCCATTTGATTTCTGTTCATGAGGATCTTTATTTTCATAGCTCACTCACCTCCTACCTGATGTGTGCTACAGAAGCGCGTGTGTGCGCACACCCAGATTCTGTGGAATTTTTTTAAAGATTTATTTATTTATTTATTTATTTATTTATTTATTTATTTATTTATGACACAGAGAGAGAGGCAGAGACACAGGCAGAGGGAGAAGCAGGCTCCTTGCAGGGAGCCGGATACGGGACTCAATCCCAGGACCCCAAGGTTGCGACTGAGCCAAAGGCAGACGCTCAACCACTGAGCCCCCCAGGGGCCCCCTGTTGAATTTTCTGGGTGACGTCTGTGCATCACGTGATCGTGTATGAGTAGACAATATTAAAATATGGCACAAATTTTCTTCTTCACAAGCCATCTCTCCTTTCAAACTTCAAGTTGGGAGAGGGCCCTTAGAAATCTGTATTTCTAAAGTTAGGCTCTAAGCCTATGAGCCTTTCATGAACGTGTCTATATTTGTTCCCAAGATTTTCATTGATTACTTGTTTATCAAGGGAGTTAGGGCTGGAGAAATCCCCAAACTATTAGAGTCAAGTCTGAGAATGATATAAATTTGATATACTCAGAAATCCAAAAAGCTGCACATAGTAATTTGGTATTTAGTCAATCACAGAAAGGCTACAATGCGTTAACTGTTGACTGAATGATGAGCATCAAACAGAGAGTGTAATTAACACAGACAGAAGCTTACTGCCAACAACAGTTTGAAACAATTTTAGTCCTCTATCTCCTGCCAACTTTGATATATAAAGAACCCTTCATTGCAGGATGGAGAAAATTTGTTTTTGTGTGGGGAATTCAGCTCGTACCCCAGAGCCTCCAGAACAGTGGCTGTCGCAGGGTAGGGACTTAATGGGCATTTGTTGGATGGAGCCAGATCTACATTTAAAAAAATTGGTCCTCAGACGCCACACAATTCTTGTTAGTAAATTCTCATTGAATTTCATGAACCAGTGGTAACATGTTTTCTGTCCCCTCGAGTAGTAAGTGAGCCTTTGCCAGGCCAGTGAACATTTTCTAAGGGAGCAAAGACAATGACGGACGCCTGTCTTACTTAATCCAGGAATTTTACGTTCACAAAAATAGTCATTGGGAATCGAGGTGTGTGCTGACCCCAGAATTGATCTGCGCTGATCACATGTGCAGGAGGAAATATCAGCCCCGAGGTATCCGTTGCAGCTGCCACCTGAGCTCTAAGTTATCCACTGACACTTTGTCGACCATCACCGGAACCAAGTTGGCCTTGATAATTCGCCGAGTCCTGGGCAATCAGCTTGAGTTATGAGCTGAAAGCCAGGTGGGACAGGCCTGCGAAGAGTATGTGGCGGAGTGAGTTGTAGGTAGATGGGTGTGCGTGTGTGTGTGTGTGTGTGTGAATATTACAAAGTGTGCATCCATCCACCTGATAGAGATAATTGTCAGAACATGACCCTTATCTGTAGCCCTTGATTGTCTCTGGGCTACGCTGCAAAGTCATGAGCTGTGCCTTTGCATCTCTCTGGCCTCATGCCTTGCCACCGCCTTCTTTGTCCCCACAGATCAGTCATGCTGAGCTGTTAGCACTTCTCCAAAGCAGTCAGGCTTCCTGGCACCTCCGTGCCATGGGACTGCTCTTACTGCTTGATATCTGCCTCTTTGCATCCGACACTCTCCTCTCACCCCTGACTCAGCCTGATTTATTCCCCTACACCCTTCTTCTAAACCCCATTCGGATGTCTCTTAGAATGTCACCCGCGGCTGCGCTGAGTGCCTGTCTTGTGAGGTCCGTGGCACGCAGTCATACAGTTATCAGTGTCCATCAGATTGTATTGTGCCTGCCTGTTCCCCCAACAGACTGTAGGTTCTTGAGGAAGAGATTGATTGTTATCTCGTTGTTTTTCCAGGACTGGGTACCACACTTGGCAAATAGGAGGTACTCCGTAAACGGTGAGTATTTCATGATAACCATCATGATAACTAAAATGAATAAATATGTAATTCACCTGTTGAGTATTCATCTATTCAGTCTTGAATTGCCTTGATTCATCAGGATTTTTTGTTGTAGCAGAAACACAACTCAAAATCACTTAAGGAAAAAGCAGGAATTTACTAGTTCGAATAACTGTGAGTCTAAGGAGTAGTGCTAACTATGGGCATATGGGATCCAGATGATGCCATTAGAAATCTCTTTTCTCTCCATGTCTTTTTTCCTTTGAGGTCTTTTATAGAGCAAGTCTTTCCTTGTGATTGGAAAAGATGGTCCTTGTAGGTCTAGGCTTACATAGTCCCATATAGATCACAATTCCAGAAAGATGCTGAAGGTCTGCTGCAATACACCCAAAATGGCTGTGCTTGGCTCTCGTTGGGTTCCATGTTCACCCTTGGACCAATCACTGTGCAGGGCAGTTAGGCACTCTGATTGTTCAGTTTAGACCACATGTAAGCACCCGCAGATGGTAGGGTTCCTTAACTGAATTCTTCTTGGGAAGTGGCTCCCGAGGGTACTTTGCAAAAAGAAGTGATACCGAAGTAAAAAATATAACGGGTCTATTTTGCGATAGGATCAACAAATGTGCATTTTAACTGGTGTGGCTACTTTGGAAAAACAGTATGGAGTTTCCTCAAAAAGTAAAAAATAGAGCTACCCTATGACTCAGTAATTGAACTACTAAGTATTTAACCAAAGGATACAAAAATAGGTTTCAAAGGAGCACATGTGCCCCGATGTTTATAGCAGCAATGTCCACGATAGCCAAACTATGGAAAGAGCCCAGATGTCCATCGACAGATGAGTGGATGAAGAAGAACACACACACACACACACACACACACACACACACACACACTACTCAGCCATCCATTAAAAAGAATGAAAGCTTGCCATTTGCAATGACGTGGGTGGAGCTAGAGGGTATTACATCAAATGAAATAAGTCACTCAGAGAAAGACAAATACCATATGATCTCACTCATAGGTGGAATTTAAGAAACAAAACAGATGAACATAGGGGAAAGGAAGGGAAAATGAAATGAAACAAAAACAGAGAGGGAGACAAACCATAAGAGACTCTGACCTGTAGGAAACAAACTGAGAGGAGGGGGATGAGGGGTTGGGGTAAGGGGGTAATGAACATTAAGGAGGGCACTTGATGGAATGAGTGTTATATGCAACTGACTAATCACTAAATTCTACCCTAATAATACACTGCATGTTAACTAAATTGAATTTAAATAAAAAAGCCAAACCCCCCAAAAACAAATATGCATTTTAGAAAGTCTACCATGTGTCCAGGGCAATTTAACTCCATACATCTTTTCTGGGCCCACTCAGATGCACCAAGACATCTCTGGAGGATCCTCAATTTTGGGGTAGTTAGATGCTGAACTTAGGTATGTAATTCTCTGCCTGTATCATGCTCCTTTCATTAAGGAGCCTTTCATTTATGGCTTTAAAACACTTTAAAAATTTTTAGAATAGTTTCTGATTTTTAGACAAGGCACGTGGATTGTATAGAGAGTTGTCCCACACCCACCCCCACTGTTCCCAGTTGTTAACATCTTACATTACTCTTGGCACATTTGTCACAACTAAGGGAACAACATCTGTACTTTGCTGTTAACCGATCACCATGGTTTATTGGGATGTCTTTAATTTTCCCCTAAGAACTTTTTACCTTTTCTTTCTGGGATCCCATTCCAGGTACCATGTTACATTTAGTCATCATCGTCTTGGCTTCCTCCTACTTGATGGTTTCTTGGGCTCTCCCTGGTTTCCGATGACCTTGACAGTTGTGACGAGTGCTGGGAGGGTATTTTGTACCCTGTCCCTCAAATTGGGTTTGTCTGATGTTTTTCTCATGGTTCGACTGGAGTAATGGGATTTGGGGAGGAAGACCTCCGAGGTAAAGTGTCATTCTCACCACATGGTATCAAGGGCGCATACTCTCCTCCTGACCGTTGGCACTGACTTTGATCATCTGCCTGACGTGGTGTTTTGCCGGGTTTCTCCACTGTAAAGTTATTTTCTCCTCCCTCTCCTCATATGCTACCCTTTTGAGGCAGGCCACTCAGCAGCACCTACGCAAGAGGCGGGAACTTGAGCTTCACCTCCTCGAGGGGAAGGGTACCTACAGAAATTATTTGGAATTCTTTTGTACGGAGGATTTATCTCTTCTCTATTTACTCAATTATTTTTTAATGTCAGGACGGATCCATGGATCTTTATTTTTTATTTTGGGTTGTAAGTGAGCCCTTCGTTATTTATTTTGTTCCTTGAACTGTCCCAGCATCAGCAATTGAGAGCTCTACCTGTTGGCTGCGCTCCCATCGCTTTGTGTTTTGAGCGCTTCTTTCTTTACCTTCTGGCTTTCCAAGATACTCCATTCTCATTCTGTCTATTCTGTTTTCGTTCTGGAATCAGCCATTTCTCCAAGGAGCCCCGGCTCCCTTTATTGGGGAATGGTAGTAGGAGCCAAGACCTGGGAGCTGGTGCTGGTGGATGCTGGGGTATCGTTATTTCTCAGTCCTCTCAGTGGACAGAGCTAATAAATATATGTAAGTCTACTAACTCACTTCCCTGCCGGCTTTTAGTTTCCTTTGTTGCTGACCTTTCCCTCTCATCTATGCATGCCTTCCCCTTGTCCTTCAGTTTGACGCCTAATTTGTTTTCTCCCGGCTTCCAAATTTAGCCCTATTTCTTGGTTATGCTTTTATTACATTTTCTCCTTGATTCAGTGATTATGATGTAAGCAGTAATATGTTCAGCTTGATCCAGCTCTTGAAATAGCTGCTCCTCTGCTGTGTCCTTGCAGACTACATGCTCTGCCCAGGACCCATCGGTGACACCCCGATGCTACTGGACCTACAAACAAGGTTTTCCTTCTGGCCTCTGTTTTGAAGAGGCTCATATAGAATTATGTAACTCTGCTTGAAAAAAAAATACGTCTTCTGTCCGAATGTCCACTTTAAATATGCAGCAAGTGATAAAGTAGATATTTGGTGCCGTAAACCTGGTCATGTAAAAAATTTTAGAACTTTGCTTCTGCAAAGATAGGATGTTCTTTGGAAATTATGGTGTTATTGGGGAAGAGGATGAGTTATTTGAAGAGACATATGAAGGCCGCCTCAGAATTAGAAATAGATACAAGAAATTATCTGAGAACTCTTTTTGTTTGTTTTCAAAAAGGAAATGTATTTGACATATAGCAGTGTGTAAATTTAAGGGGTATCTTTTTCTACCCTTTTTTTCCTCCTTCTTTCCTTTTTTTCCTTCTTTCTTTTCTTTTCTTTTCTTTTTTTTTGTTACGAGTAAGGAAAAGGATTTATGAAAGTCTTCAGAGGAATTTAAAACACCAAATTGTGGCAAACAATGTGTGAGGGAGAAAGTGAGATTTGCTCCCAGAGAAACTGGGTAGAAGGTAAGTGTCTGAAGAATGAAGGAGGCAAATGAATCCCCCCACTCTTATAAGATGCAAACAGATATTTTAAGAGCGGATACAGCCTTAGGTCCCCAGGGGTAGACGTCAGCAGAGCACATGTGACAAAAGGGCTCTGGCTTCAGGTTGTGTTTGCTACATAGATTTGGAAGACAAAACCTGAATTAGATCATCTAGCCATTTCTGAATAATATGAATTTTAGCAAGCAAATTATTCTCTTAAATTTCATGACATATTTACTCGTATCATTTCTTAAAATAAGTGCAAAATGAGTAAACCGTATTTTAGAAATTGATCCTACATTTTCCTCGAACATTTTTTTTCTAGAAAAAAATACAGCTAGCACATAATCTTGACTCTCATTTACGCTTCTTGAGGAAGGCTGGTTTGTTTCAGGCATTCATTAACTTGCTCAGTCATCAGTCATTTATTAAGCACTAATAAGCCAGACATTTGAGGCCTTGAGGATAGAGTTTTGAGTCAGATACAGTCTTCATCACCACCCTTTGACTCCAGAGTTTGGGAATGTAATGGAGACCACGGTGTGAGGAATGCAGTGTTTAGGTGCTGGGCTAGCGGTGAGTGTGGGGTACAGAAGAAGAAAACAGGAAAGGTGAATCCATTCTATCTTGGCAGCTCCCCCCACTCTGGCCCCATTGCTGGCACCATGCTTGAGAAGGAAACCAAATGCTACTCTACCAAATCCTATAAACCCACATAGCAGGAAACACAAGGAAGCCATGCTGAGGTGCGCTCTCTCCTTTACACATGCTATCTCCTCCTCCCCTCTCCCCTCTCCTTCTGCTTCTTACCCTCACAGCAGAGGTCAGGGGCTTCAGGTTTTGAGGTAGTAACACAACGGAGCAATTTGGAAATCCTTCTCAAGGGAAGGTCTTTAAATTCCATGATCAGGGATCCCTGGGTGGTGCAGCGGTTTAGCGCCTGTCTTTGGCCCAGGGCGCGATCCTGGAGACCCGGGATCGAATCCCACGTCGGGCTCCCGGTGCATGGAGCCTGCTTCTCCCTCTACCTGTGTCTCTGCCTCTCTCTCTCTCTCTGTGACTATCATAAATAAATAAAAATTAAAAAAAAATTCCATGATCAGAGACTGAAAAGTCATCAGGATTCTTGAATTTAAGATGGGCCGAGTTGAGGGTCAGGAGGCTGGGAGAAGGTATGCAGGAAAGACAGCAATGACAAAGGGTAAATCCAGAATGGTCCCTATTTCCAGGCGTAATGAGTTAGGGGTGACTGAAACCGACAGACACAAGAGTATAGCAGTCATTCAACAACGGTGTCAGTGTGGATTGAAATTCTGCGTGACTTACTTAACCCCTTTCTACTTCTGTTTCCTTACCTGAAGGCAGGGGAGGTAATTGTTGTACCTATAATGTGTGAGGATTATATGATTTCATATGTATGAGATCCTTAGAACGGTGCAGGGCACATGGACATTACTATATAATTAAGTGTTGGCAATTGTTAGATTTATATATTGAACATCTTGTAGGTGCAAGATACTGTCCTAAATCCTCTTAGAGGGAACTCTAAGAGGTCATCCAAGTAGCACTCCTCCCACAATATTCACCACCAAGTACTTCTACTTCCTCTTCATATGAACATTTTTTTTATAATCCCACTTTGTGCTATCTCTTTAAGGAAATAATCCATCCTTTCTTCATATACCTCTTTGTACAGACCAGCATTTCCTATTAGGTTCCATGTCAAGCTGTTCATCGAACAAAGAAGTATTTGTAATTCAATGAAAACTTTGTCTTGTAGTAGAACATCTCCTCTAAGGCAGTCGTGTCTGGATAATGAAGACCCTGGTTTACTTTGCTGAGAAGGGAGTGAAGTATTCGTATGTGATTTCCCAATAACAATATCTTTAGGTGCTCTGAGGGTCTTTAATTATGATTGCCAATTACTCAAACTATTGAAAGCATGCTGCCTACATTAAAACAGCCATTTAGCCTCTACTGTGAATGGACCAACCATGTTGTAGCATTAAAAAGTTCAACTACTTTAATTGAACATACCATTAAAAAATAATGAAAAGATGTTGATGATTTAGTCAAACAAGAGTGGTCACTCATCACTTCTTCGAATTTATAAACTGAGGTTGCAAGTCCAGGACTGTTGACAAGCCAAGTAGTTCTAGGTGTGAGCCCATCAATTACCTTCTTTTCCTTTAGTTGTAAGCGAATCAAAAAGGTAAAATCATCATGGTCCTACTGTTTAGGGCTACTATGAGATTAAGTTAGAGAATCTTTTTGAAACCTGGAGACCTCAAGTATCAATAAGTTTCAAAAATAAAATTTAATATTTGAATTGGTCACTAAAACTGTGCTCACGGTATACTGAAAACTTTACATTTAGATGTACATCAGATAAAGCCAGAATCAAGAGAGCAGGTTTAGCTCCAAAGAAAAAGTTGATACTTTTTAAAAGCTCAAAAATAGAGATTTTCACTGGTCACAATTCCAAATTAGTTAGCTGAGAATCTGTTTGGGAATCTGACATGCAAGCAATGGTTGCATTTAAAAAGAGTTCATGTTATCGAAAAGCTGTAAAATGAGGAACAACTACACAAAATCTTCCTATGGCTCTCTTGATCTCACAAAAAGAAATCCAAAATATTTTCTTTTGTCAGCTTTAGTTTTAATGCAATCTTTAAGAAATCTGGTATGTACACTAGGAAATTTCACTGACTCTTTTTTTTTTCCCATCTCCGAACTCCCCTTGCTTCTTATAAAGACTTTCAGTGGGGTTCGTTTGAAAATTAAGCCAGGCATTTGAGGGCAGTTGGGCCCTCCACGCTTGAATAATTGAGCACCATTAAAGAAAAGGCTACACATTAGTAACTTAGAAGAATCCGAGTGGATGAACCACTTTTCAGAACCTGCATGACAATTTTGAAAATTAAACCCAGTTAATAGAAAAAAATGCTAAATCAATGGCCATAAAATTTAATGGGTTTATAGCAGCCTTAACACAGTAGGACTGAATTATCATGTTAATTTAATTTCCATTTCTAAATGAACCAGAAGGCACAATAAAGGTCAATTAACCAGCTACCTTCCCTGTCTTCTTTTTCTTTTACTGCTAGTTTTAAATCACATTCAGCCCCAAAGCACTCACACTGCTTCTGGAAACTCATTAGTTTTTCTTGAAATTAAAACAAAAAAAAAAAAAAAAGAAAAAGAAAGGAAAAAAAAGAAGAAGAAGAAGGAGAAACAAAAACTAACAACTAACCACGTGCTGAGAACAACCACTGAGAATGTGCCACAATTATGGGGATATATGTATTCAGTGAAAAAGCTTTACTCTTGTCGCATCGAGGCTACAAACAGTGACACCAAGCCTAGGGAAACACACAAGTTAAAGGTCTCAATTATAGTGTTTACCAAGTGTTCATCTACAGTGAAAAAGCTGTGTGTGCTACTCTTAACATTTATGAGGCGAATAAGGAAAGGAACTCCATCTGTGTAATGGGGGTCTGTTAGTACAGTGAGAACCTCGAGCTTTGCAACAGCCTGCATTTTTCACATTGAAATGTGTCACTTTATATTAATAGCCTTTTATGGAGTTTTTTTTTTTTTTAATTTGATAAAAAGAGAAAAAAAAAAAAGTCTTTTTTCCTCCTCACCAGCATGAGAATTCACTTCTTGTTTTTTGGTGTCCTTAATGAACTGCAATGGATTGCCTGTAATTGATACAATGTGGGTCAAAAGCTTCAAACATTCTGCTGTTGTGAGAGATTAAAGACAACATCAAGGGCGCCTGATGGGTGAACAAAATGTATTTTTATTTTTCAAAATCTTTGTAGTCACTAAAATTGGTTTCTGATTCCACTGTTTACTGGATTTATAGATACTGCAACATGATCATAATTTTCATTCCAGTGGGAACATCTTTAAAATTAAGTAAATAATGGTTGTAAAGTATCAAACACCAGGTAGCTTGCAAGGAATGTTAGCCTTCTTTCCATTCCATCTCTTCAGTTTAAAGTGGAAAAATGAAATAGTCGTTATTTAAAGTTTAGTTGTTTGGGATCATTTCTTAGGGTTATAGAACTTTAAGACAACAATGACTTTCGTAAGTTGGCTTACCAAATTCTTATATCAAAGATACTGAATTTATTTATTTAAAATATTTTATTTAATTAATCATGAGAGACACAGAGAGAGGCAGAGACATGGGCAGAGGGAGAAGCAGGCTCCCTGCAGGGAGCCCAATGCAGGACTCGGTCCTGGGACACTGGGACCATGACCTGAGCTGAAGGCAGATGCTCAACCACCGAGCCACCCAGGTGCTCCCAAAGATACTGAATTTAAGTGTAATTTATTTCTATTATTTTAAAAATGATTTATTTATTAGAGAGAGAGAGAGAGAGTGGGCTTGCCCACAGGGGGAGGAGCAGAGGGAGAGGGAGATAGAGAATCTAAAGCAGACTCCCCAGTGAGCACGGAGTCCACGCTCAATCTCAGGACTCTGAGGTCATGACCTGAGCTGAAATCAAGAGTCAGATGCTTAACCGACTAAGCCACCCGGGTGCCCCTAAGTGTAATTTAGATCAGGAGTGTGAGAGTTTTTATGGCTAACATCTATTTTTTTCCAAATAAAAACATTCGGTTCACCCTTTATTTAATAAAAATCTGCCCCATTACCTCCCCTTCACATCAAAGATCAGTCTATCTCTATTTACTTGACCGTCTGTTTATCTATCTATTTGTCCTCTATCTATCATTTCTAGAGCTGACGTGGGATTTCAGGATCTCATGACAATTTCTGGGCTAAAGGGAACACACTGCATGCAGAATGTGGGTGTAGGATTAAGTATCCACAATATACAGAGTTGACAAATAAATGTATATCATGGATGTGATTGGTTTTGAGAGGTATCTTTTTTCCCCCAGAAAATTTGTAGGCTAGCAACAGAATCCAACCTTCCTTTTAATTGGAACCTGCTTAATCCACGTTTAGAGCTCCTCTAATAGAATGGAAAACAAATTGAAATTTTGCACCTAAGATTCTTGAAACATTAAATGCATTTAAATGATTTTGTTAATGGCATGTGTACAATAAGCGGTGCTTTTATGAGATGGAGGGATTTCTCGTGCTGTCTTACCTCTGTCTCTCTTCCGATCGACATTGGGGTTGCATACTTAGAGCACCCATTCTGTCACCTGTGCAAGGTAGCTCTGCAGTGCACCCTCTCTGCCCTCTGCTCTCCCTCTCCTCTCGCCCTCTGTGTCCTCTGAGCTCTAGAGTTCAGCCCTAGGAGCAAGTGTGAGCCAAGTGCCTGCTGTGGCCCTCTTGCCACTTGCCGTTTTCTATGATTGATGAGGATGCCCTATTACAGTGGATTCTAGAAAATTATTGCTGATTAACGGAACAATATCATATCATATGATGTAATGACCCTGCCCGCCCCGCCCCCCCCCCCCCTTGTTTTGAGACTGCAGAGGCTGCCTTTACACATCAGGGCACTGTGTCATGAATTATATCACGGAACTGCTGACGTGATTTAGTTGTTGGAGTCATGGAAGTCACTAGACTGTGACTGGCCATGTGCAGATGGGGGTGTAGAGGAGCGGGGTAGGTACATGGTAGGGTGATAGGAAGAGAAAGGAAGATGGTAGCCAGAGGAAGGGTGTCAGGAGAGAAGAACAGGAGAAAGCCGTGGCAACGCGTGCCCCTCCTGCCCACATTCACGAGGCAGATTTCCCATCCTCACATTTGCACAGCGGTGCCCACACACACGCCCCCTGCTTATTGACCTCTACCCCCACTCCCGCAGGTATCACCTACCAGGTCATGGTCAGGTACAAAGATCTTTGAGTTTGGAACTTTCTGTCTTTATGGTTTGAAGGATCTTTCTTCCAGGTGAGCATCCAACGGGTGTCTCTTCCAGTCATTCCCCGGTGTCTCATAAGCCCATGTCTCCCAGGAGTTGTCTTAGCAGAATATGTGAGTGCATTTGGCAGCTCTTCAGCCATCTGGCTGTGTGCTTTGGGGACCTCACTTTACTCTTCTAGACCCTGGTTTCCTCTGTGGTGAAAGTGGTCTGCCCTCTGATCCGGAAGGAACCTCTGGCTCCTCTACTCTGTGTTTCTCTAAAGCTCTACTACAAGCAGGGGGTGTGAATGCAAAGCAGGATCAAAATGCCCTTAGCTTTCCCCTTTCTCCTTCAGTTTCCTTTCTTGTACAAAGATGAAGTGAAATGTGCTGATTTTTGCTGGAATATTATATGCATGTGTAAGATGCATGCATATGTACATTCCTGTACAGGTGAACATACACATCATCTATGTTCATCATACACACATAGATAGATAGGTATGTATTCTACAGTAGTTTGAAATTTTATTATGGTAGTAAGTGGCTCAGAGGCAAAATTTAGGTGTTGCCTAAATAATGAGACCATAAAAAGAGGGGGGAAAAGTCATCTTTTGACTACTAAGGATTTTTTTTTTTTGACTGTTAGATTCTTCTATTGAAATGGGTCTAGTCAAATTGAACTCTAATAAAAAAAATTTAAAAAAATAAAGTAATTACTGATAAAAAAAAAAAAAGAAATGGGTCTAGGGTACGTGCAGATGTACGTTTGGTGTTAATCAGCCTGTTAGGAAAACTGGAGAAAAATGGTACTTATTACTCACTTAAGAAACATCTGTCCATTTCTGAATTACAGTGTATATGTTTTTTTTAGTGACAATGTTTTATATTACACTTAGACCTCGCCCAGAAAACTGGAGATGTCACGCGAGGAAAGGGAGGCTGACGCCTGGCACGAAAGGGGCCAGGTGGCCTATTGGTCCAGGAAAGCGTGAGTCCGTTCGTTACCTAGCGGGATTTACTTTATCTTATTAAAAACATGTTTGCTAAGCACACAGATTGGAAGGAAGAATCTTGGGATTGTTTACTTTGGTTTGCGTTTGGAACAAATGAGTCAATTTGTGATGTTAATGCAGCTTGGGTGTCCTTCCCTCCCATTGCGGAGTCACTGTCAGGGGAAGACTGTGGTAACTAAGGAAAACCAGGCCAGGATGGCTGCAGGAGGCCCTTGCCCGCAGCCAGGAGAGCCACTCGGCTCCTTGGAGCTCCCTCCCCTGCAGAAGCACAGAGAAGAGGGACACAGGTGACAACTCTGGGCCTAATGGCCCTCTCTCTTTTTATTTCTCAGCTGGGGGCTGAATGTTCTCAGATACGGACACTTGTCCCTCTCAGCTCTGAGTATAGAGATGGTTTCTCCCGCCCTCACTCAGTTATCTTTATCTCTTACTCTTTGTTCCAGAAAGAAAAGAAAAATAAAACCCTCGGCTGATTTCCTCAAGATGTTTCTTACTTTTGGAAAACTACGCAATGCAGCTTGAGTGCTGTGTGGAGTGGTCCAGCCTGTCCCACGCCCGCCCGGCGTCTGGAGGGGCTGCCGAGGGTACGTGCAGCCTGGGCATCGGGGAGGTACGAAGATGGTTCAGGTATGTACAGAAAGCTGAGAAACCAGTAAATAATCCTTAAACCCTGTGGGCACCCCCCGGGATCTCCGATGGAGTCAGTGAAAGTGTGGCTGGTGCTGTCGTTCATCCATCGACGTGTCCATGTTCACGGATTCACTGACTCCCTGTGCACTTGACGAGCTGCTTCTCTGTGTCGCGCACAGATGCCCCGTACGTAAGCTGGAAGAAGTCCACCAAGGGAAGACTCTTAAAATAATGAGAAACAAAAAAAAAGAGAGAGAAATTTTGATTCTGAGGTTACACTTTGCAGGCACTGTGTTAAGCACTTGATACGCATGATTTCGTTTCATCTTCTTATGACCCCATTTTTCAGATTAGGAAACTGAGTCTGAGAGTCCAAGGGAGTTGCTCAAAACCACATAGCTAGTTAAGTGACAGAGCCAGATTTGAACTTGAGACTGTTTTTACTCAGGAACTTTCCATGAAGAGGTCATTGCACTAGAAAGTGAGTAATGCCATGGTGGGGACATGCCTGGGGACTGAGGCAACAGAGCAGAGGGATTCCACTCACCATGGGGAGTTCAGTTATTTTGGAGATAGTTGTTCTTGAGGGTGACACAAAACTATGGACCCGAAGGTAGGTTGAAGTATGTTGGTGATCTGAGACGGGGGGGATGACCTGTGAAGAGGAGTTTGTGAGGAATGGCAAGTGCTTGGGTGTTTCTGAAAGATCACGTGTAAGGCAAGGCGTCGTGGGAGATGACCCTGAAGAAATGTGTGTGGGGAGCTCCTGGTGGACCTTTTACAATCTATGCCAAAAGAGCTTGGAGGCTGCGCAGTGGTCTGGAGAAATGTGATGGGGGGTGGCCATGGCAGGGGCCACGGAAGGATGGAAAGTGGGAAGGAAGGGAGGACATGGTGGCCAGTTGGGTGGACAGGAGGGATGAGAGACGGAAAAGGTGTAGGAAGCTTCTCAGACTTCTAGCTTGGTGGTTGGGTGGATGGAAATGCCAGCGATGGACACAGAGGATCCAGGAGGAGAACAAGGTTCAGAAGGGCACCGACCCATTTTCTTTTTCACCAGTCTATAGTTATAACCACATATCATTATTAAGTTTCTCTATAGTAGGTTAAATTGGGAATGCTTAGATTTTTTTACATTTTTTTATTGAAATTCAATTTGCCAACATATAGTTGCTCATCGCATAGATTTCAAACTTATTATAATTGGATAGCTAATTATTATGTTTTACAACTTCACAGATAAGAAATATTTCTCTTGCCTGGGGGCAATTAAATACATTTGTTTGGGTCTCAAAAAATATGACAGAATTAGGTCAGCCGTAATTATATGGACACTAACTGTGACAACAACCAGTTATTGAGCATGGCACCCAGTCCAGGGATGGGTCTGTGGACTTTACCTTCATCAGTTCCGCTCATCTTGCTTCCAGTGATTTTAGTCTGAAAACCCAAGTTGTGCCGCTCCGGAGTTCATTCATATCCTGTTATGGAGCCTGCGTGGTGTGGCTCAGGAGGGAGTCTGAGCATGGCCTGATCCCCGTCGCCTGGTCACTAAGACCCAGGAGGACAGCCTTGTGGAAATAAATCAGAGAGAGCTGTTTCACTACAAGCTGCGTAAGGATGGACCGTGTACGTTCTTCAGACCGAGTTTGTATGCTGGCGATCCCAAGGAGAAGCTGGGTGACTGGTGCATGTTCGTAGAAGCATTACTCATAATTGCTGAAACAAGAAACAACTTACATGTCCATCTACTGGTGAATGGACAGACAACACTGATAGAAATTCCACTGAACACTCTTCAGTAGTGAAAAGAAACTCCTGACACGTGCAACCTTATTATGGATGCGCCTCAGAGACATTACGCGATGGGAAAGAAGCCAGGCACAAGAGAGCACACGTTGTATGATTCCATTTATACGAAATGTCCAGAAAAGGTCATTTTCTAAAGAAAGTAGATTCGTGATTGCTTGAATCTGGAGATGAGATGGATTTCACTCTATGTATGAGGAATTTTATTGGAATAAAAATGTTCTTAGACTAATTATGGTAATGGTGGCAACCATTTGATAAAGTTACTAAAATCATTTAACCGCACACATGAAATGGATGGATTTTATGATATGTAAGATATACTTCAATTTAGTCGTTAAAAAAAAAAAAAGAAGCTATGTGACCTTGGCCAAGTTCTTGAATCTCTTTTTGTTTCACTGTTTTTATCTGTGCAACGGGTGGTGAATTTTTAGTCCTTCTATAATCTCTGGCAGCATTTGGCTCGGGTTATCATTTGCCGTTCCCCCCACTGCTGGCCCCCATTCATTTGCTGGGGTACTTTACTGACTTGATTTCTCTGATAACTGAACTGTTTTGACTTTTTTTCACAACAAAGGCTGGACTTGGGTTCTCTGACGGTGTGCGGACTGGTTTAATTGCTTCACTCTGCAATTAATTATCCAGCTCACTGCCTGGGGTAAGTATCCCCATTCAGCCTCTGCTACTTGCAATGTTGATATTATTCTGGGTTCTGTCTGGGACACTCTGGGACCTGTTTGAGAGACTTTATTTTTTTCCTGATGCCTGAATATCACTTCAGGTTCCCTAGATCTCTGGGCATTTTTATCAATCCTTTCCCATCCATTTAGTCTAGAAAGTCTTCCTTATTCAGTTTTGCTAGAGCCACTTCTGATTTTCTGAATTCATGACAAATTCACTTTTGTTGGTATATTTGGTTGCTATGTCAGTAAGATTTTGTGAGGGGGGCACCTAGAGGATCTGCTCTGGATGCTGTTGAGATCACATTCAAGACCTTTTTCATCTAGCTGCCCAAGGTTGGCTTCTTCACTGGGAGAGCCTTCATCCAATGACTCATTGATTCAACTTTCAACCTTTTCACCCAACTTGCTATGACTCTGAAGGACCCCCCAGGTTCAGAGCTTCCTGGAGTTGGCAGGGCTTTCATCGATGATTCATCCAGCTCAGCTTCTCCCTCAGTTGATTTTTTGTTTTCTTCTCTTCTTGTCCTTGGGAGTTGACCCCAAGAACGCCCCCTAATAAACCTTCCCTATGCTAATCTCCATCTCAGAGTCTGCTTCCTGGAGAGCCCAACCTGTGACAAAAGAGATGTGAACACATCTGTCCACTCAGCCATCTGGAATGCTTTTTACATGGCTTATTTTGAGATCAGGAGACTTTTAAAAAATATTTTAAAGAATTCAACTTGCCAACATATAACACCCAGTGCTCATTCCATCAAGTGTCCTCCTCAGTGCCTGTCACCCAGTTACCCCGTCCCCGCAACCACCTCCTGTTATGCAACTTTTTGTCTGTTTCCCAGAGTTAGGAGTCTCTCATGGTTTGTCTTCCTCTCTACTTTTTCTCCACCCTTTCCTTCCTTTCCCTTATGGTCCCTTTTAGATCAGGAGCTTTAAAAAAAAAGACGTTGAAATGCATGAATTCTTTCTACCCAGAAGGTGAAGTTAATTATTCTCTCTAATACCAACTCACTCCTTTTGGCTTTCGATAGAGACATTAGGCTCAGCTGGGCTTCCAACTTCTCTCTCCCTCCTTCTTCCCACAGCTGGTGCTATGCGACCCTGACTTGCGAGCTCAGCCTCCCACTTCTCAGGGCTAGATGAACTTTAAGTGGAAAAATCTTAGCATTTGTCTAAAGTCAGGCTTTCCTCAAGCAGATCCTAAGATGAAGGTTTGTGTGTAAGAGCTTTATTAAGAAAATGTCTTGGAAGAAAGGGGAAGGAGAAGCAGGGCAGGGGAGAGGGGTGGGGGAAGCCAAGCAAGACTAAGGCCTTGGGGAGAGCTCTTTGAAGGTAATGTGATAGTTAATTTTATGTGGTGACATGTCTGGCCACAGGGGGCCCAGAATAAGCATTATTTCTAGATGTGTCGGTAAGGATGTTTCCTGATGAGATTAGCATCTGAGTTAGTGAACTTGGTAAAGTAGGTAGCCTTCCCCAAGTTCCTGCAACTTGGGCATCACCCAAGCCACTAGTCTGGATGGAACAAAAGGCAGAAGGAGAGGAATATTTTTTCCTATCTCACTGGCTGAGCTTGGCCACATCTCATTCTCTCTACTCTGAGCCTGGGATTTACCCCACCAGCTCCTTCATTTCTCAGACTTTCAGATTTGGACTGAATTAATGCTACTGGCTTTCCTGGTCTCCAGCATGCAGATAGCAGAATGTGGGACTTCTCAGCTTCAATAATTGTGTGACCCAATTCCTCATAATAAATCTCTAATCTATCCATCCATCCATCCATCCATCCATCCATCCATCCTATTGTATTGGTTCTGCTTCTTTGGAAAATCCTAACTAATATAGATAGTGTTGTTTGATCCTCAAAAGAACTTTGTGATGTAATTTATGCCTCAGAAATTTTTCTTCCTGAGGCAGAAGAGTTGGGTTTTTGTACTCTTGCACCCAATATTCAGATAGATTGATAGTGACTCCCCATGGTGGGGCCAGGAGCTGGGATGAAAACTCCTAGGCGCTTCTGGCTCTCCACCCATGCCCAGCAAGACCACTCCAGTACTGTGAAGCTGTCCTCCCAGAACACATATGAGTGCTGGATATTGAGAGCCAAAGCACACAGAAGCGTGTGAAGGGACATCCAGAGGGGTCAAAAGTATCTTGGTAAAGCAATGATATCACCTGCCGTGTGGTTCAATCACCAGCATCTTTATTAGTCTAGCTTTGGTGCCAGGCTCCAATTTTGATAGTGGGTTGGGACAGGAGACTTTTGAAAACTGACCTTATAAGCAGTCTGTCTCTAGGCTAGTAAAACTTATAGAATACGTAATTTTGTATTGGATTGCATTCCAATGAGCCTATTTGAGTGAGTTAGTTGCAAAATGCTCCATTAAATAATGAAATGAGTTCATCTTTTTATGGAATTGCTCTGTATTTGCTATCAGAATGCAAAAAGTGTTTGCCAAAAGCAGCAATCCTAGTATTGGTCTCATTGATATTGAGCTGTTCCTCATAGTTGTAATTGCCCACAAAGCTTAGTGGCTCCTTGAGGCCACTCTGAGAATGATAACAAGACTACATTATCAGCATAAAGGAGGACGCCCTGATATGAGGTCATGTACCCAGGTTATCAAAAGATGTATCAAATGATTTGGGTGAAAATTAAAGAGGTGGACTAGGACATTTGTACCATTTGGGGCTGTAAGCTGCTCTATCAAGAGCCCATTTCTCAGCCATTTTGATCCTTTGTTTTTTGATGTTACAGTAAAGGCTCTGAAGGACTATTAAAAGCCAAGGATCAATATTGAGATTATGCAATATGGTCCATAAATGGTTTCTGTCTATAAAATCAAAGGCTGATGATAGAGTAATAAACGCCACAAGTCTCAAATTATTTTTAACCATTTTCCCTAATAGAAGAAATAGAGTATAGTAATAGTCCATAATAGAAAAGCTATCTCTAAAGCATTTGTGCTCCTCCTGTAGGGTATTATATCGAGACACCCAGATAGGTAGTGCGGAAGAGCAAAGATTTTCTTTTTAATGGATATTCTGAAGATTGCTGAGCAGTAAGCAAAGATAGAAAGTTTCTTTCCTGCCCCCCTTTTATTTTACTAACAGCAGACTATTCTCTCGATCTATTTTATAGACATTATACTCTTGGTAATTATGTCAATAATTTTGCATGGATTAACACCTCCGATGTAGAATAGGATTTGTGATGGGAAAACTCTCCCTGCTACACAGTTCAAAAGAGCCACTTTGTAGCTGAACCAATGTGAGTTTTACTCCTTGGTGAGTCAGAGATACACCAGGTGGAGTTGTTGCACAAAGTAAACTTCATTTGCAGCAATTAAGGAGATCACAGGAAATAACTTCCAAAGTCGTGACTCCCCAAGCAAGAGTGAATGGGTTCCCTTTATTTAGGGTTAGAATGAATATTTAGATAGGGAAGCCTTGTTATTGTTAGGTAGAGGCAGGCATGAGGCTGCACATGCGCCCTGAGTAACAAGCCTATACATACATTGTATGTGCAGTGAATGAAGCTTGTGCATCTCCTTGGGTGGAGATTTTAGTAGTACAATGAGGTAAAGGTAGTTTTCGGTGTTTCTGGAGGTCACTCCATGGTCCATCTGCACAGGTGCAAGTCAGGGGTCATACTCAAACTGGGCTGGTGGGAGATCTTGTCGAGGTAGTCACTATCACTTTTAACAGTCCTTTAGCTTATCTCTTAACTCAGCTTAACTCAGTAAATGAGTTAAGAGATAAGCTGGAAAGAAGAGCTTACAGAAAAATTCAGGACAAAGGTTGGAGAGCACAAGCAAGTAGGCAGTAAAGGTCAGGTCTTGGGGTCTAGCTGGTGACAATTTTTAAGTGGAGTTTAATAAGTAGGGGAACTGGATTTGAGCTAAGAGAAAGTTCTAGGGTTCTTAACTATGAGGTGAAGACTTCTAAAAAATAAGTCTTTGAAACTGCCTACCTACATCCCTAGCCAAGACAGTACACAAAAAACAATATAACATTATGGGAGAGGTGGTGAAGATTAGTGCCATTTTTAAGGATCTCAGAGATGTGGGGATAGTAGTCCCCATCATATCTCCATTGAATTTACTAATCTGGGCCATGCAGGAACTGGATGGACCCTGGAGAATGACTAGACTAGCAGAAGCTCAGTCAAATAGTAGCCTTGGTCACAGAGACTGTGACAGAGTGGATCTAGTATGCTAGGGAAGGTTAACATGGCTTTGTTATACAATATGCAGCCATTAATTTGATAACAGAGCTCTTTTCTTTCTCTTTGGGTAAGAGGTTGGGAACAATTTGCCTTCACAAGGAGGGAAAACCATATATACTTATAGTTTTGCCCAGGACTTTGTTAGGTGTCCTGCCCTCTGCCAGGATATAGTCTGAATATACCGAGACTGTTGGGGATCCTGCAAAATATCAATTGATTGATTACATCGTTGGCATCATGCTGCTGAGGATGTGCAAGAGAAGTTAGCATGCTAGCGGCAGTGGTGCTCAGTCCAGAGCATGGGAGGGGGCAAATTCTATAAGAGCTTCAGGAGCTGTCACTTTGGTAAAGTTTTCAGGGGTCCAGTGGTTCTAGGGGTCCAGTGGTTCTAGGGGAATTCTGGGACATCTCCTCTAGAATAGAGGAGAACTTGCCTCAACTTTCATCCACTATCACAAAGAAAGCAGCAGAATGCCTGTGAAATCTGTTCAGGTACTGGAGGAACACAGTCTACATTTAGGAATTCTCTCCAGCCCACGTATCATGTGACCCAAAGGCTATCAGTTTTGAGAAAGGCCTGGAACAGGAAAGGTCTCTGCAAAAGGTTCAGACTATAATATAAGAAGCTCTGTCATTTGGGCTATAAAATTCAACAAACCTACATGGCTATGTATTGAAAACTTAGGAGTTGGGTTCGGTTGGACATTTTAAGTCATAAGGTTGAGTGGACCCAGCAGCAGTTCATCATAGATGGAAATGGTATGTTTAAGATTGAGGACCAGAGGGCATGAGTAGCCTGGACCCCCATATCACCCACAATGGCTGCACCAGCACCAGTCTTTCAGCTCAGAGTTGGCAGGAGCTTGAACTGGGGAGGGCATATGTACAACCAGTTCATGGAGGAGGATAGACCTGAGCTTGGTTTATGGATGGCTTGGCTTGGTATGTGAGTCCAGGCCAAAAATGGATGACAGAAGCACCAGAGCCACAAGCAGGGGCAGCTTTGAAAGATAATGTTGAGTAAAACCTTTTCCAGAGGGGAGCATTGAGCATTGTACCCCGTCATTCACTTTATGAACATGAAGAAATGGTCCATCCATCTGGGCCATAATGAGTGGCCTGGCCAGTTTGGTAAAGACTAGAAGATCAGAGATTACGTCTGGAGGTAATATGAATGGACATATGAAGATTGGCATAAAGTGACATTTTTGTATCATGTTGTAGA
Source organism: Canis lupus familiaris (assembly GCF_011100685.1). Lineage (NCBI taxonomy): Eukaryota > Metazoa > Chordata > Mammalia > Carnivora > Canidae > Canis > Canis lupus. The sequence continues at coordinate 39,120,405 of NC_049250.1, read as the reverse complement.
GAAGAAAATGTCAGGCAGGGGCCTGTGTCAAGCAATGACACAAGCAGCTAAAGGTATGGTACTGTGGTTAGGAGCTATCACCGGGACAATGTCAGCTGATGCCCCCAAACTGACTAGGAGCAGAACCAGAGGAGGTGGGTGGGAGCCCACTGATTAAATTCCTTTAAAAAGGGGAGGATTTTCACAGCAAATTGTCAGACTCTTCAGACCTGACCCCTCTATATCTGACCACGTAAAAAAGGCAACTCCCGCTGAAGGCTCTGCCTAATTGATCTCCATTGATCTCTGAACACAACCGAGATCCTTCACTGCTTGAACATAAGAAGCAGTGAAGGGCCGAGAGCTGACCCGGACCAGACTGAGGCCTTGTCTCAGCTGCGTGCCCACAGACGGATCTCGTGTTTGGTTCGTTAACTTCCCACACCCTTCCCTTATCTTGTTTGTTGTGTAGTTTGCCCCACACTCTGCTCTGTGTGCCCTCTAAGAAGCCAAGTTTAATCACATGGTGAAATATCATTGAGTTTGGAGTCCTGAACCTGCTCTATAATTGTGATTTAACTTTGCTTTATGATTGAATAAGGCTGACATTGTGGAAAGACACAACTCGTGTGTGTGCCTTCATAGCGCGCTCATGACACCTGTGTTAACGAATGCTTACTGGAAAGCATATACCATTGGAGTAGCGCTAAAACCATCAAGTAGACTGTACAACTCAGACAGTTGGACATTAGCTGGGCTTTGTCATCAGCTCCTTTGGGACTGCTCAGTGGGGACGTGAATGAAGAGGCCACAGAGGCAGAGGTGAAAGCTACACAGCGGCCAACATGGATTCCCACTTCTGTAGGCAAATATTGCGATGTCAGCTCTGAGCGTCCAGCCTGCCAGCAGTGAATCTTACGGCTAAGCCCCTACCATGGAACTATTCCTCACAAATAGCTGAGACCAACCAGCTAATTGGGGACAAGTTGACTACATTGGGCCCTTTTGGTCCTGGGAGTGCCAATCATTTACTCTAACAGGGATAAATACTTATTCCAAATGAGTTTGTCTTTCCTGCCCACAGAAGTTCAGTTAGCACCGAAGGCTGGAGGCTGACCTGATCCGTAGCATTCACACAATGAAGGAAACTCGAGTGGGCCCATTATCATGAAATGCAGCTGGCAGGATCGTGTGCTGCACCATCTGGAATCTGTCCATCTGTCCATCTAATAGAGTATTGGGTTGGCTTGTTGAAGATGCAGCTGAAGTGCCATGTTGGGGGCGATACTCTGCAGGTATAAGGCCTCTTGGTTAGAAATATAAGGGGAGATTCTCAGGTTGCCATTTAACAGTAGACTAGATTGTTGACGTTCTCAAAGGGCATAACCTCATTACTACTCCTCTGGAATATGATTTCCCTTATAAAATGTAAGACAGTGTAACTCCGTATTAAATGATCTGTTCACATTTAATGATAAGGTAACAACAAAGCCAAATTCAGTGCTCTCGTGTCCCATTGCTGCTGACATTGCGGAAAGACACAACTTGTCTGTGTGCCTTCATAGCGTGCTACGACACATGACACATAACACATGATACCTGTGTTAATGAATGCTTACTAGGAAGCATATACCATTGGGGTAGCACTAAAACCATCAAGTAGCCTTTCCCCGGATTGCTCACCCTCCTCTCCTGTTACCTGTTCTAGGTAAAACTGTGTTACAATATATGCAGTTCAAATGAACTATACACAAGGTTGCAAATGACGACATGTTTTGAAATTTTAGGGTCACCCAGAAGTGCTTAAAACCAGAAATGTCATATTTGCCAAAGTGAAGGTTCTACTGAAGTAATTCTTTTTTTTTTCTTAAGATTTTATTTATTTATTCATGAGAGACACAGAGAGAGAGGCAGAGACCCAGGCAGAGGGAGAAGCAGGCTCCATGCAGGGAGTCCAATGTGGGACTTGATCCCGGGTCTCCAGGATCATGCCCTGGGCTGAAGGTGGCGCTAAACCACTGAGCCATCCGGGCTGCCCTACTGAAGTAATTCTAATTGCAAATTAATTAATTTATTAATTAATTAAAATTAATTAATTAAATGCTGGCCTTTTCAAGTGCATAGTTTTTCCTAGAGTTATAGCAGGCTTCTAGCTCAGCGCTTCCATGAATTCCACTTAGAAGAGCCATTTTGAAACTTGTAATCAGGTCTCTTGTAATATTATTTACTTTAAAGGGTAAAACAAATACATGCAATGCAAATAGTAGGAAGTGGGACAAGGTATTTCATACATACAAATGTAATTTGATGGTATAATAGATGTATCTAAGACACGCTTGGTCTGTCTTATTAGGGAGCAGAACCATTTATTTTGTGATAAAAAGTCCCATTTCCAGTATTCATTTGGATCCTAAAAATCTTAGAAATACATTCTTTCTCACAAAATGATTGCCTTATTTTGAACCCAGCTGCCTGTGAGTTATTATTAACCACAAATCCAAAGGAAACACTTCTCTTTACATATGTGGTTGTTTATTTTGAAATAGATAGAATCAGCATCAGATGGTTTTTAAAGAGAATGGTTATATTCTTAATGGAAGCTCGAAGACTGTGATGCTGCCAAGAGATATAAAAACTATATAAAGAAAATGATATATTAACCAGTTAAATCAGTACTTAAAAAGAGGTAGAGGTTTACTTTTCCTCTCACCTTTTAAAAAAATACTATGTTTTTTTTTTTCTTTATAGATTCTATTGACCAACCCATGGTATATTTTATTTTTCAGTGCTAAGTATTTTCATTTGAGTTTGTAAAGAAACTTAGCATTTCCAAATCATGCTATCCTTCTGCAAAAGAAGTCAGTCAACCAAATAATTCCATAAATATATTTCCACACAAAGACAGAAAATGGGCACAAGAAGAGTCAGACTTTTTCTGGGGAACAACATAGTGTTGAGTTCACGGAGTGAGACTTCTGTTCTCTAAGAACTGCTTCAGAACCACTATGGAAAATAGACAATTGTCTACTTAAGGTTTAATGGCAGATGTCAGCAAAGAACCCCAGAGCACTAGCTTGAGAAGAGTTAGTAAAGCCTCATGTTCTGAGGCAAGAAGGAAGGAGATCATCTCAGATAATATCGATGATAATGGAGAGAAGAAATTTTCCAAGGTGGTTGAGTAATCACTGCTCTCTATCTTAGAATGGAGAGAGAAATTCTCTACTGAGAATTACTGCCTTTACAGGAGACTTTCTTGACAGAGAGGGTCAGGGAGACCAAAGAAAATATGTCTAGTAATCTAGAGAGCATGAGCCATTTCCTATGAGCTGAGTAGCTGAGTACCTACTATGTGCTAGGTACATAGTAGGCACTTCCTGGTGTCGTGGAGGTTACATAGATACATAAAGGAAAAACTGACTTTTTCTCTGAGCTCTGACTTTGTGCCAAGCCAAGACTTGATAGGAATTCCGTGAAATGGATATTGTGGTTACTATTTTTACACATAGGGAAATGGAGATTTGGTGATTAAATATTATGCTATAAATCACAAAGCTAGTAAGTGATAATCATAATATCCACTTTGCAGAGTTGTGGTTAAGTCCTTGGTGGTGCAAAGTACAAGCTCAAAAGGGAATTAGCTTTTGGGTGGATTATGTGTTTGGGAGTTATTTTATCATAACGTTGTTTTCAAACGCTATCACTCAATTATCCTCTAATTATAACTTGTTCACCTTAAGAATATTCTAGAATTTTTTCTTGTGTATTAGTTTATGCTATTACGGCAGTCTGTAAGCTTCTGAGGCTGCGATTGATACGAGCAGGGCAAACTTTCACCGCTCCACAAATTGCCTCCCCACTCATTGGATGCTGCTTAGTCTCGATCTAGGTTCCCCTTTTTTGCTCATCATTCATTGGTTCCTACCGATGGTGGTAAGGATGAAGGATGAAAGACATGCAAAATCAGAATTTTACTTTATACCAGTATGCTTTAATAAAGTGACTTCAAGTTTTTGTCTGATGTCTTCAGCAAGAAAGATATTTTTCATGGGCCCTAGCTTGTGCGTGTATACATGCACACACTCCAGTCAAAGGTTTTATGAAACAATACTTACCTCATGGCTCATAGACTCTGATACTTTCTATTTGATTCAATTCAACCTGATTTGATTCCATTCTATTCCATTCTGTGCTGTTCTTTTCTGCCATCCCATTCCACTCCATCCCATTAAAAAAATGGTGATCACAATCCACTGAACTGATGGAATAGCCCACTAATGGGTCATGGTCCACATTTTGAAAAAAGATTTCTTTAAGACATCTAAAAGACAGGGCACTATATGGATTTTGAACTTCCTACAGTGGCTAGCATGGTACTAAATAAGATGGGTAATCAGATGTGTTAGATTGCCAATGTGCTTCAATTCATTATCCCCTCCTCACGTCTCCATTTTTTGCTATGTAACTTTGTAGTGTATGCCTATTTTTGATGCTGGCCTGGGCCATATGAGTTGTTTTGGCCAATGGGGAAGTTAGTAAACACGATGTGGTCAACAGCTTGAAAAGTGAATTTGTGCTTGGTTGGACTTGTGTGCTCTGGCCCCTCTGTCTTGGTTATGAGAACGTGCTTGACTAACTACTAGAGACACAGGGATAGGGTCAGAGATGTGGTCATAGCTGAATTGCTCCAGGTGTAGCAGCTGAGGCTGTCCTAGAGCAGCTCACAGCCAGCCAACACTCAGACACATGAGTGAGCCCAGCCAAGATAAGCAGAGGCATCTAGCCATCTAGCCAACTACTCCAGACACGTGAGCAATAAACATTTATTGTTAAATGCCACTGAGGTATTTTTTTGGCTTGTTACACATTATTACTGTGGCAATAGATAACATGCACCTGGCCGCACCTGCCCAGTCTTATACAGCTCATGTTTGAGTACATGAGGTATATCTATGTGACTTGAAGCCTATCAGAATCAAGAACTTTGCCATTCTTCCTCACTAATACCTATGTGTCAAAATTTATCCAGCTTGTTGGTGGGGGTCAGCTCGTTACAGGTATTTCCACTTGAGGAAAGAAACAGCTGTTCTCAAATTTTAGTGTCCATCGGATCATCTGATCTACTGAATTAGAACTTAATGCTTTCTAAAGTTTGAGAACTGCTGACTTGGTGGGTTTATTTATTTATTTTTGGACATGGAAAGCGAAGGGATTGATAAAGACTGACAGGTAAGATTCAGATGGTTTACTTACGCAATTTATTTAAGTATATTTATCTTCTGTACAACTAATGACAACATATATAGCCCACATCTTCCTTGCTTAGCTGTTTAGTCTTTGCACATTAGAGAATGAAAAGTGAAGCCTCAGTCCTGGTTCCTGATTTTTTAGCATATTATTCTCTCCCAAAGTCTTGCCTATTCTGGCTGCCAAAACATCTTTGGAGTGGTTTTCAAGTCCTTAGAATTGCGTTGATACAAAGTTACCTAAGACTCCTTTTTTTTTTTTTAAACAAAATTCAATTTCTAATGTTTAACACCTTCTACTATTACTGTAATTTCTTTGTATTTTTCATTTTTCTCTTCTCTTTATATTTATCAATTTTTAAACATCATTGACCTGTGCTGTGCTTGGTTTCTTGGTATTGGAGAAATTTGGAGGGCATCTTGAAAATCTACCACTTTCTTCTTGATCACCTAACCATAAGGATGGTCCTTAGTATGCCTGATTTCCTCAGAAGGTTGTTCACAACTTCTCAGAGACCACATTTTGGCTTTTGGATGTAGGGTCATTGATATTGTTAACATTTAAGAAGATTATGAAGGTATGATGTTAATTAGAATGGAGTACACTATATAGGTGCACAGAAATACTTCGGCATGCCAGTTTTAGGAATTTGACAGTTGTTTTAAAGCATAATAGCATGAAAGTCTACTCTTCTTTCTATTCTTTATGGTTTTCCAGCATTTTGTTTTAGGACTTCTCTGCTAATTACCCTTGTCTTATTATATTTAGCATCTTATTACTCCCCAAGTAGGCACCCATATTCCTTGCTCCTTCTCTGTAAAACTTAGATGGCTTGGGATCTTCAAAACGCTCTGAAAAAATCTGAAATAGGAGGAAAGATTTAGATTATATCATTGAGAAAGTATGACTGCCGAAAAGACGGTAATTAAAAAACAAGCAAATTCCACTTTTCCCTCTGATTATCAGAGAGATCCCTAAGTCTGGGTTAGGGTGTCCTCCTTTAAAACAAGTTGGAGGAGTCTCATTGTCTTCCACTGTGGGAGACTTGACACAGTTGCTTTGCTTTACTTACTACCAACAAGCTTGGGCTTTGTCTTTTCTAGGTTAGCCTGGGGTCCAAAAAGAAGTCAGGACTCTTAGAGAAAGTGATCCGAGCACCTTAGTCATATCATCTTTTAAGTGCACCAACCATTACTCCCTTTACCATCAGGTCCCAATGATGGAAGTGGACTTCATTTGATCTTCACAGCTTTCTTTTTTTCTCTTAACCGTGGGTGTTAACGAATCCTTTGGCTTCCAAACTCTTGGATCCCAATAACCTCTTTAGTACAGAGGTTTTCAATCTTAGTTGCACACTGAATCACCCGGGGAGCTCTGAAATGCCCAGATGCTCAGGCCACACTCAGGACTCACTAATTGTCTGACTGATGACATCAGAATCTCTAGGGGTGGCCTCAGGAATCACTGCTTTTTAAAAAGCTCTCATCCCTATCAAAATACCACCAGCATTTTCCACAGAGCTAGACAACCCAAAATTTGTATGGAACCACAAGAGACCCCAAATAGCCAAAGCAACACTGAAAAATAAAAGCAAAGTTGGCATCACAATTCTGGACTTCAAGCTGTATTTCAAAGCTGTAGTTATCCAGACAGCATGGTACTGGCACAACCACAGACACATATATCAATGGAACAGAACAGAAAACCCAGCAATGGACCCACAAGTATACGGTCAACTCATCTTCAACAAACCAAGAAAGACAATTGGTGGTGGGGAAACTGGGCAGTCACATGCAGAAAAATGAAACTGGACCACTTTCTTACTCCATACAGAAAAATAAATTCAAAATGGATGAAAGACCCGAATATGAGAAAGGAAACTATCAAAATCCTAGAGGAGGAGAACACAGGCAGCAACCTCTCTGACCTTGGCCACAGCAACATTTTACCAGACACATCATCAAAAGCAAGGGAAACAAAAGCAAAAATGAACTCTTGGGACCTCATCAAGATAAAAAAACTTCTGCACAGTGAAGGAAACAATGAACTAAAAGGCAACCTATGGAATGGGAGAAGATATTTGCAAATGACATTTTTGATAAAGGGTTAGTATCCAAAATCTATAAAGAATTTACCAAACTCAATATCTCAAAAATGGATAATCCAGTTAAGAAATGAGCAGAACACATGAATAGACATTCTTTCGAAGAAGACATACAGATGGCTAATAGACACATGAAAGGATGCTCCACATCACTCAGCATCAGGGAAATACAAATCAAAACTACAATGAGACATCACCTCACACCAGTCAGAATGGCTAAAATTAACAATGCAGGAAACAATAGATGTTGACAAAGATGTGGAGAAAGGGGAACCCTCTTACAGTGTTGGTGGGAATGCAAACTGGTGCAGCCACTCTGGGAAACAGCATGGAGGTCCTTCAAAAAGTTCGAAATAGACCTACCCTCTGATCCAGCAATTATGCTACTAGGTATTTACCCAAGGGATACAAAACTGCAGATTCAAAGGGGTACATGTACTCTGATGTGTATAGCAGCATTATCTACAATGGCCAAACTATGGAAAGAGCCCAAATTTCCATTGACTGATAAATGAATGAAGAAGATGTGATACACACACACACACACACACACACACACACACTAGAATATTCCTCAGCCATCAAAAAGAATGAAATCTTGGGATCTCTGGGTGGCGCAGCAGTTTAGCACCTGCCTTTGGCCCAGGGCTCGATCCTGGAGACCCAGGATCGAATCCCACGTCGGGCTCCCGGTGCATGGAGCCTGCTTCTCCCTCTGCCTGTGTCTCTGCCTCTCTCTCTCTCTCTCTCTGTGTGACTATCATAAATAAATAAAAAAATTAAAAAAAAAAGAATGAAATCTTGCCATTTGCAATGACATGGATAGAGCCAGAATGTGTAATGCCAACCAAAATAAGTCAGTTAGAGAAAGACAAATGCCATAGATTTCACTCACATGCGGAACTTAAGAAACAAAACAGATGAACATATGAGGGGGAGGGGGAGGGAAACAAGCCATAAGAGACTCTTAACAATAAAGAACAAACTGAGGGTTGATGGAGTAATATGGGTGGGGGATGGGCTAGATGGGTGATGGCCATGAAGGGGGGCCCTTGTCGTGATGAGCGCTGGGTGTTGTATGTAAGTGATGAATCACTGAACTCTACTTCCGAAACCAATATTGGACTGTATGTTAACTGATAAGAATCTAAATAAAAATTTGAAAAAGAAATAAAAAAACCTCTCAGAGAAGTTTCATCACGTAGCAAAGTGGTAAGCCACTGCTCAAGTCAATTTCTTGTATCCCATTTCAAACTCTTCACTTTCATCAAGTTGGGATGTGGTGAGCTTTCATGCCTTTCAGATTTGGGGGTCTAAAGGACTAGATGATCTACACAGTGTCAACAAGAATATTGTCCTCTCCAGATCCTATTTTTCTTTTCTACTTTTACTGCCTGTGAGAAAATACTCATTTCTCCCCCCACACAGCTGTCAGTCAAAAGAAAGAAAGAAAGAAAGAAAGAAAGAAAGAAAGAAAGAAAGAAAGAAAGAAAGAAAGAAAGAAAGGAAGGAAGAAGGAAGGAAGGAAGGTAAAGAAAGTTCCGCTTAAAATGTAAAGTATGTGGCTTGTAGTCAAACGACAGAAAGCCCTTTCTGTCCTAGCATGAAATTCTTATGTCTTTCAAACCTAGCATATGGTATGAGGTAAATACATAGTTGTTAAGTGAAATTGAAACATGAAATTTTTTTTATTCACTCATATAGTAAGTACATTATTCTATGGCGTCTCTGTATGTCTGAAACTCTCAGGTAAGTTTGTGAATTGCTGGAACTAAACAGGTCGTTCCTCTTTTCCAGACTGTCTAGCTCCGAGTATTCACTGCCATGATGTTAAATCTTCTGTGGATTCTTAAACTCTGAAGATATTTGCAAGATGAACACAATATAATCTTGGCAGAGAATCGTGCGTGTGTATGTGGGTAGGGGGTGAGAGTTGCTTCCTATATATCTCTTTAACATAAAAGAAGCTTGGTTTACTTTGCTCCTATTTTATTCTCCTAGGATCTAGGAAAAATACTCAAGGGGAAAAAGGATATTATTTTCACTCTCAGAGCTAGCAGTGATGGAAACTTGGAAATGAAAGCAACTATATGCATAGGTACATAGGTCATGAATTTTAAATGTCTGAATTACCTCTGGTTTATTCATCTAAAGTGAAAATATTCTTCAACCATCAAAACCATGTTTATAGCTTATTTGGGAAAATTTATCTTAAAACCAGATATGGATTTTGGAAGGAAACCAGGAGCCTGGACAGTACAATTCACTTGGGGTCAAAGGCACAATAGCTGGGTGATCAAAGTTTTTTTCTTTTTATTAAGCCTGCAATATTAAGATTTGAGGAACATAAAAGAAATAACTTAAAATATCTTTCTAGAAGTAACTGTATATCATCAGCTTTAGACGAAAAACCTGGGAGCCAGCTTCATTTGAAGGAATAATTACTCAGCTCCGTAGAGTTTGCTTAAATGACTTGAAGGACTAAATTTACAGCTTATATCACATGCTGTTAAATCTTTTTTTTTTCTTTTTTTTGCAGAATCTGTTCAAGCCGGGATACTTATTAGGTTTCTGCTTATGTATTCATTTGGCACATGCTTACCTAGTGCTTACTATATGTCAGGTTCTGCTCCAGGTCCTGGAAGTAGAGGGATGAGCAAGATGGTCCCTATCCTCATGGAACTTACAGGTTAGTAAGGAAAATGGTAGTTGGATAAATAAATGACATGCATAGTGATTTAATTACAGTTGTGGTAAGTGGAACAAGAGGAAAATTGCAGTGTGCAATGGAAATCATTAATATACGGGAAGTGCCTTGTCTTGGGGGTTAGAGATTTTTTTTGTTTTGTTTTGTTTTCATTTTTTTTAGAGAGAGAGCATGAGCAGGGAGGAGCAGAGGGAGAGGGAGAGAGAGAATCGTAAGCAGGTTCCATGCCCAGCATGTAGCCCAGCACAGGGCTCGTTCTTACAATCCTGAGATCATGACCTGAGCTGAAATCAAGAATTAGACGCTCAACCCACTGAGCCACCCAGGCACCCCTAGAGATGGTTTTCTTTAGGAAATGATTTTTCAGTTGGCATTGGTAGGACTAGTAGGCCTAACTGCTGAGCCACCCAGGCAACCCAGAGATAGTACATTTTAATCGAATCATTGAAATCAGATATTTATTTGTAGAAGAACCAGTTCTCTGTGATCAGGCCTCTAGTGGACTTACATAAAATTTAACCTAAGAAATCAATAACTCTGTATATTCATGGAAGTCAAAGGTTAACAAAGTGGCAGGAATGACTCTCAAACAATCATATGCATTCACCCGACAGGTATTCGTGCGGGTGCGGGGAGGGGGATGTGACCGTGAACAAACCAGGCGTAAATCCCTGCCCCCATGGAGCTTGCACTGTTGTAGAATAGACAGTAAATAAGGTAAATGAGTAATTTTCAGAGCATGTTAGTTATTTATAACTGCTATGGGAGAAAGAAAAAGCAGAAAAGGGGGCTAAGGAGTGTTGGGGTTACAGATTTACCATAACCGACTTTACATAATGCTTTTTGGAAGAAAATGTGCTCTGATTCTACTTGCGGATGGGCTATTGGGGTTGCCGTTGGCTGGAGCTGGTACCATGTTTGAACACTCACCGGAATTCTTGAAACGTGTCATCCCTTAACTGCTCGGAGGAGGCACTAGTGCCATTTTTCTCATGACTTGCAATTGGCCGACTTTGGAGGGAAGGGTGCTGGTGGAGAAACCTTGACTGCAATAAAGCGAAAGCCTCCCCCGTTGGCTTTATATGTCTGCAGGATCAAGGTGGACAGGGCTCTATCATCTGTACTCCCGGTGACCCTGCAAAATGAACCCACTCCTCGATCTTCACTTTTCTTATTTGTAAAATAAATGGCTTGGACCAGATCCCTAAAACTCTTTCAAACCTAAAGACTTTCTTCTCTAACAGGCTCTTTACCTTTCCTAGGGGGATATTCATTTTTTGGGATGTCTATCTGAGCCTTGGAAAGTACCTTGTAGCCAGCGCTTTGCCTGTGTTGGTGAGTGGTCTTTCCGTCAGGCAGGTAAAGAACATATTGCACGTGAATTAGTGTCATTTTGATAATATCAGCAAATATTTGTGTGTTACAAGCTAGGTAACAGATGCATTTCTCAGCCTCTTACCTATAGTCCTTATGGCAGTTTTACAAGGTGAATATTATTATCATTCTCATTTTGTGAATGGCAAATTCAGAAAGACGAACTTGCCCAAGGTCACACAAGGAAGAGTTAAGAATCAAGTTCAGGCAGACTGTGTCATGGTCTCCAAACATCTTTTTTTTTTTTTGAACACATATCCCACTGATAAAGTGATTTGGAACATTAATCCCAAGATATGTATATTTATTGATTTAAAATTATATGCATAAAGTAATGTAATTACATAGAGTATGGATTCTGAAACACTGATAAAAAAGTAAAAGTGAAAAGCTAAAGAGGAAGTATTTAAAAATTCATTTTAAAGTTTTATTAACAGTTCAAAAAAATTTTACTTTCATAAATGCGATTGAACATGCTTCATTATTTTTTATACTTTGTGATTCAACTATTCAGAGATTTGTCTCTAAATTCTTAGAGGAAAAAGATGCCTCACAAATAATTCTTGGGGCCTTAGGGAAGATGTACGTCGTTCACTGCCCTTAATTATATATGTGTTTGTCAATCATCCACCCTTGACACAAAGGCTTTTTAAGTTGTGATTGTTTAGATTGTGCAGAAAAAGCCGTAGTGTTTCTGATTTGATCAGATGCTCTCGCAAATTCCTTGGAAGAGGATGCCTTTTCACATTTTAAAAGATGTGATTAAGGCCAATTTATATATTATATTGAGGATATTGCAACTGGTTATAATACTGTTTCTACACTTCTTTTTATGTAGATAAGGGAGATCGTAGAGGGGCCTTCCTGCCATAGTCTGGTTTTCCTAGAAAGCAAGACCTGGGCTTTATTTAGAAGTGTACAATCCCAGGGAGCAAGAAGGAGGGACGAGGGGAGGGAGAGCCTGTCAAGGATCTATTATTGAGTTGGCTACTGTCTTGTGTGGAGCATGACTGATTGTTCAATATAGAGAGATGGTCTTCCCCAAGGCTGTGTAAGTGACTGCTTCCCTGGACGGTCCCTCTGGGGAAAGGAAGGAAAAAATGTATTTTCTTAGCTCCCGTCCTCTACAGCTCAACAGTTCACTTCTGGGTTGCACTTGTATGGGGCTCTCGGCAGGGTCCTGTAGCCTTTCACTCCTTCACGTCAGCGGGGAAAACCTGGAGTGAGAGGCAAGAATGCAGCACCCCAAGCAGGTGTGAGGCTGGGTGCTGTCAGCTTGGGTCTGCTGGAAGGAGGTCAGAGCCCATGCACCATGGAGGGGAGAGAGGCCAGGCCGAGAGAGAAGTGACACCAGCAAAATCATCTAGAGACACACTTAAATTATGTCTTTGGCAATAGAAACCATATAACTATATGCAAATATTTTCAAATAACCAGTTTCAAAATGCTCCATGAAAGCACTCTTTTTTTGTTGTTTTTTAAAGCGCTTACTTTTTATTTGTTGTTAAAACGACACCTATATCTACCTAGGTAAATTGCCTACTGGGTAAATGGTGACATCCTGCAATATATGAAGCAGGAGAACAAGGGATGGGGATGCCTGGGTGGCTCATGCAGTTGGGCGTCTGCCTTTGGCTCGGGTCATGATCCCAGGTTCCTGGGATGGCGCCCCACATCGGGCTCCCTGCTCAGCAGGGGTCTGCTTCTCTCTCTGCCTCTCCTCCCCATTTGTGCTTTTTCTTTCTCTCTCTCTCTCAAAGAAATAAATAAAATCTTTAAAAAGAAAAATAAGAAAGAAGAAGAACAAGAAGAACAAGAAGAAGAAGAAGAAGAAGAAGAAGAAGAAGAAGACAACAACTCCACTGTGAATGGCTGAAGTGGGTGCACCCTTTTTTCCGCCAAGATGCTCACGTGCTGTATGTGAGAGCTGGCAAACAGACTCCTTGATTCACCAGGTGATGCACCAGGCTCGACCCGTATACTAAATGCTGGCATAGCAATTTCTTATTTTCTGATTGGAAAGGAATAGAGAACAATGCTCTAATGTTTTCTAAAGAAGTTCTAATGTTTTCTCATTTCCTAATTGGTAGATCCCTTCAGGCAGGGGCAGCACCCCACATCTTTGTGTCTGTTTGTCTGCATTGGGATGTGACCTATGTCAGAGACAAGAGGATGGAGAGTTGGCAGTTGGAATTGCCCAGCCTCTGTGGAACACTGGGAAGGGTCAGTTTTCTGGCAACGTGCTTATGACTAGTGTCTCCAATTATTTTATGGCAGTCACTAATTGTGATGGTGTGTGTGTGTGTGTGTGTGTGTAAGAGGGGGTGGGGGGAGAGAGAGAGAGAGGGAGAGAGGGATGGGGGAGAGAGGGATGGGGAGAGAGGGATGGGAGAGAGAAGACAATCTTAGAAGGATGGGAGATGCTGCTGCCTACGAGCAGTGGAGATGGTACTGGGGAGTTCTGCTGAGTGGGTACGAGTAGAAGAGTTGCTGTACATTTTTGACTTTGACTAGGTGGCAAGTGAATTCCTTCCCCTTGGGAATGGTGTGGACTCAGGTTGAATATTTTTTGGTATCAGAAAACTGTTAAAATTCTCTTCTGTCGAAGACATAAATCCCTCCATCCTTCTATCCCTCCATCCTTCCATCCCTCCATCCCTCCATCCTTCCATCCATTTATCCATCCAACCTCCCATCCTTCTACCCCTCCATTCCTCTATCCTTCCACCCATCAATTTCTCCATCCTTCTGTCCCTCCATTCCTCCATCCTTCCATCCATCCATCCCTCCATCCTTCCATCCTTCCATCCCTCCATCCCTCCATCCTTCTATCCCTCCATTCTTCTATCCCTCCATCCTTCCATCCCTCCATCCATCCATCCTTCCATCCGTCCATCCCTCCATCCTTCTATCCCTCCATCCTTCTATCCCTCCATCCCTTTATCCCTCCATTGCTCCATCCTTCTATCCCTCAATCCTCTATCCCTCCATCCCTCCATTCTTCTATCCCTCCATCCTTCCATCCCTCCATCCATCCATCCTTCCATCCGTCCATTCCTCCATCCTTCTTTTTTTTTTAATTTTTATTTATTTATGATAGGCACACAGTGAGAGAGAGAGAGGCAGAGACACAGGCAGAGGGAGAAGCAGGCTCCATGCACCGGGAGCCTGACGTGGGATTTGATCCCGGATCTCCAGGATCACGCCCTGGGCCAAAGGCAGGCGCCAAACCGCTGCGCCACCCAGGGATCCCTCCCTCCATCCTTCTATCCCTCCATCCTTCTATCCCTCCATCCTTCTATCCCTCCATTGCTCCATTCCTTCTATCCCTCAATCCTCTAATCCCTCCATCCCTCCATCCTTCTATCCCTCCATCCCTCCATCCATCCATTAATCCATCCATCCATCCATCCATCCATCCATCCATCCATCCATCTATCCATCCATCTCTCCATCCTTCTATCCTCCATCCCTCCATCTTTCCATCCCTCCTTCCCTCCATCCCTCCATCCTTCCTTCTGAGCAGCCACCCCACTCATCCATCCAAACCAACACTTCAAAAAGTAGCTCTCACAGGAAGTTGAAAGTTATTTAGATCACATCACTTTTCCAGAAAGCTCTCGTATAGGTAGCATAGCCCCTCTAATGCCACAGTACTCTATTTCTCATTCTTCATCTGCATGCTTTCTTCTGTGTCTTCGCTGCCAGCCCGGAGCCACGGAGGCCAGCACCCTACTGGTCAGTCACTCTGGTTGCCGCCGTCTGGCTGTACGTAAATGGTACTTCGACTTGTCTGTTGAGTGCTGAGAAGGTTCTCTAGCCTTATCCCTCCTCTGTATTTCTTCTGTTTAGTGATGCTGTCCTTGATGCCTTGCGTCTGTAAGGATGTGCAGAAGCATACCTAGGGCCACACTGCCTGTTCTTCACTCCCTCTGCTGCTGTTCCAGGAAACCTAACGAGAAGGTATATTGATTTTTATTTCTTCTGGGCTCCAGCCACCCGCACTCTCACATGGTTTCTGACATTAACAACTGAGGCAGGCGCTGGCATGGTAGTTTTGGGAGTTCTAACGACAGCTTTGGCCTACATGGCTCATTCATCTCAGGACATGTGTCTCCATCTGCCAGGCGGAGGTGCTTTTTCCAAGAAGCATTCTCTCCACCGCGGGTGTGTCTGGTGCAGGGGAGTTGGCGTGTCAGAGTAAGACTCCAAGCTGACGCCTCAGCAGCGAGGAGGGCTGAGCAGAGCTCGAAGGCAGATGCAGCAGACGTGATCCACTCTCTGGAGAGGATCCGTGACACTTTAGTGAAAGAAAACAAACTTCACACATGCCTAGCAGCTTCTCCCTTGAGAAGCGCAGATTGTACTAAGAGCCAGAGAAAGGGCTCAGGGTTGAGAGGCCTGCTTGCCTAGGTCTGTGGGGATGGGCAGTGTAGACCCCAGTGAATAATCTTCCCGAATATTTCATAGCATTTGAGCATTCGCTGTCTCTTTTCTGGCCTGGAGCCAGTTGTCTGGCCTGATCTGAGAACCAGCAAGTGCATTTCTCGAAGGATACACATTTGGCTACACATGCGCTGGAGGACTGTAAGCTATAATTGCTTCCTGTTTTCTTCCTTTTTCCCTCTCTATGAATTATTTCCCTCATATTCCATCTGATGAAGAGAAGGCCGCAGGAGACAACACGACCCTCTCCATTTGGTCTTCACCAACAATGCGTCAACGAAACCACTCATTCAGTGGCTGGGGTCATAGGTGAGGGTGTCTGGAGGTTAGAGCTAGAGTTTACCCAGCTTTGAGGGTGGCACAGTTTTAAACTCAGAGGGGAAACATCTTTTGTCAAGTCCCCATAGGAAATAGGCAAATGAATTCCCTGCTTCAGACCTTGCTTAAATATTCACTGTTGTGGTTGATTGCAGCGTTGATTGAAAGTCTACCATAGATTACTTGCCAATATTTTAAGAGAATCAGAGTAGGGAGGTCAGCCTGGGAAACTCATTTTACCATATGATGGATGCAGAACACACATGCTGTGCTCAGACCACTACTTTGAGCCTCCAATTTGTTTGCACAAATCATCTAAACTCAAAGTCCCCGTGCAGGGGCATGGAAAGTATCTTGGAAAGCAATTTACATTCTTCAGCTTTAAACTGAATTATAATATAATTTAATGTAGGTTTTTTTTTCCTCCCTCTTAAATTCTTTTTTTTTTTTTTCCTCTTAAATTCTTAAATTTTTTTTATTGTGGTAAAATACCCATAACACAAAATTTACCATCTTAACCATTTTTTAATGTACAGTTCAGTGCTATTAAGTACATTCATAATGTACAACCATCACCACCATCCACCTCCATAACTCTTTTCATCTTGTAAAACTGAAACTCTATACACTGTCTTCTGCCCCCAGTCCCTGACAGCCACCAGGGGGGTTGTCTACTTTTTTGTCTCTATAATTTTGACTACTCTACTAAGTGCCTCATATAAGTGGAATCATATGATCTTTGTCTTTCATACGATATTTGCCTTTCTGTGACTGGCTTATTTCACTCAGCATCATGTCCTCTGGGTTTATCCATGTTGTAACATTATCAGAATTCCCTTCTTTTTAAGGCGGAGTAATACTCCACTGCGTGACTATACCATATTTTGCTTATTGATTCATCCATTGATGAACACTTGGGTTGCTATCGTGTTTTAGCTTTGTGAATAATGCTGCTATGAACATGGATGTGCAGATATCTCTTTGAGACCCTTTTTTTAGTTCTTTTGGGTATATGCCCAGAAGTGGAAATCTGGGTCCTTTGGTAGTTATATTTTTAATTTTTTGAGAAACTGCCACTGTTTTATTTCTCTCCATTTCTCACTCTTCTCCAGATGGGGAGATAGATTGAAAGTGTAGTGTGGCCTTGTTTTTTAACCATTTTCTCTGCCCGCTATTTGTTCAGCCTCATGCATATCTTGAAGGCATATGTTGCCTCTAGTAATACTAAAGTGGACAAGACAATATGAAGTGGGGCCTTAATTCATAAGTGAAGACGATTAAGGAGGGCACTTGTGATGATTACAGGGTGTGGTATGTAAATATTGAATCGCTGTCTTGTACACCTGAAATTAATATTTCACGTGTACACCTGAGACTAATATTACATTGCATGTTACCTAACTGAATTTTAAATCAAAACATAAAAAAAATGTGAGAAAATTTAATGACTTTAGGGCTGTGTATAGGCTACATAATAATCATTATTAGTTACTGAATGTCTTCTACATGTCAAGAACTATATTAAGCACTGAGACTACACAGTAGAAAAGACTAAGTCTCTGCCCTGAAATAACTCACTGTTCAATGTGGGTGAGATAGGTACACAGGGATTTCAATGCCACAGATATTTATTTATTTAGATTTTATTTATTTATTCATGAGAGACAGAGAGAGAGAGAGGCAGAGACATAGGCAGAGGGAGAAGCAGGCTCCATGCAGGGAGCCCAACGTGGGACTCAATCCCAGAACCCAGGATCATGACCAGAGTCAAAGGCAGACACTCAACCACTGAGCCACCCAGGCTTCCCTCATTGTCACAGTTATTAGAATGGAAATATAATTGTGTATCAGGCACAATTAAGAATGTCAAGAAGGAGCTTTAAAGTTTGCTTGGGGGGAAACCAAGAGATAAGTTTTTAGTTGAAAATTGCATTAAAAGTTTGTCAACTGGAGATGGGCCAAGGGCATTCAATGCAAATGGGCTTTGGGTACAAAGGGAACTACTGGGAGTTTAGAGTGAGTAGAATGGGGAGTTGTGAGACTGGAAAAAGCCAAAAGGTGAGTAGGTAGGTAGGAGCCAGATCACAGTAGGTCTTGTACCTCATAATTCTTCCCTCAGGTAGCAGGAAGCCACAGAAGGGTTCTAAGCAAAGAATAAATAGTATCTGAGTTGAGCTTCAGAATGTTCCATGTGTAAGAATGTGTGGGAGAAGGTTATTCTGGAAGCAGGGAGAACATTTAGGGGGTATGACAATGGCCCCAGTAAGAAATAATTGAATTTAAACCAAGGCAGTATTTTGATAAAGATGAAGGTATATTTTGGGGAAGGATTTAAGAGAATAAAATGTATGGGACTTAACAAGTCACTGGAAATAGAATGTGTCCTCCAGGAAAACCCAAAATTTTGGTTTGAGTGATGCATAGATCAGAGTTTTATTCATTCAAAAATATTATATATATATATATATATCCCAAGAAAAAGGGTGAGTGCCGAGGGTCTTTAAGCGAAAAGACATAAGATCTGCCTTCAGGGTGTTTCAGCTTTAGTAAGAGAGAGAGACGTCACAACTGACACATGCATGAGGTACTTGCAAAATGAAATTGTGACTGTTACCTCCAATAAGAACCCCCACATCCTGAGCTTAAGGATCTCGCGAGACATCCACTGGAGATGCAGTAGACACCCGGCTGTATGGGACCAAGGCTCAGATGCTATGTATTTAGGAGTAATCAGGGTTGAAGTCACAGTCAAGGTCTTAGGAGTGAAGATATCATGAGTGAGAACAAGCGTGTCATAAGAGAAGGTTGGTCAAGGAGAGAAGCACATTTTAAAGGAGTAACAGAGGAAGAGTTGCCAACAAAAAAGACTGACAAGGAACTGTTAGAGAGACAAGAGGGAGACATTTGTGTCTTATCTCCCATCACCCTTGAAAGCCCTGCTTTGGTGGTGCATAGGACAAAAGGACCCCTATTATTTCCAGTATGTATTTTGGTGCCTAGTAGAGAGCAGTCACTAAAAAATGTCGATTAAGTTAAATGTAATAAGGATTAGAAAATTAATTCTATCCTAATAATATGATGAAGGAAATGGAGAAGTAATGCAACACACAAAATTTGAAAAGGATAGAATCTGATATTTATTGAATTTATGATCAGGGAAATTGTAGTTTCCACCTGGCTTCATCACCAGCAGTAGGCTAAGTTACCTGCCCTTCAATAGTGTTTGTACTTCAGGGTCCTCCTTAGTAAATCAGGGGATTGGGATAAAAGGCCAAGGCCTATTTGATTCTGAAATTCTGATTTTGGAAACATAATTAGCAGGGCAAGCTGAAGAGGTGATATATTATCCAATGGAGGTATCCTGTCGGCTTTCACTGATATATTATCTTATAAAACATTGGGACATTAAGTATTTGATAGTGGAACTCTGGATATTGATTTTCCCCCCAGTCATAAATGGCCTTTGCTTCTGAAGAATGGTAGGCATTGCAGAGTTGTTTATACCAGTAGATTGCGTCCCTGCAAAACGAATGTCAAACAGTGCATCTGGGTATTGTCTTGATAAATTACATGACTCAGTGATCACTGACCCACATTTTGTAATATGATTTTATAAAACCCGTGTGACAACGCTAATGGAGATAGATGCACTTTAGTTCTTATACAGTAGAGGCCAACAGTGTTCTTGGGGGGAAAAAATGAAAATAGGAAATGTAATTACAGATTTGCTATTATAAGATTTCATCCAAAGAAAGAATGTTAGGTGGGTGGATATTCTTTACAGGGAGGTTGTTAGAATTTCAAGCAAATTTACTGCCTGCCAGCCAATAATACTGCTTTGTCAAAATAATTGTTTATTTCTGTACTTCTAGAATCTGCTCTCGTGTAGCACCAGGTGTGGAATAATAGGCTTGCACTCCGTACATATGCTGGGGTGCATGATACTTCGGCGTAGGTAGTCTTGGTCTGGGATTTCCTTTTTTATGACTTCATTTTTGTTGTGGCAGCCTCCATCTGAGGATTCATTCAGAGCAGAAAAAAGACACTGACCTTATCAGTGAAGATTTTAGCCTCACTCATGAAAGGAGAAAGAGCACCTCCGACAACAAATTCACTTGTGTTTACAGAGGAGGCATTAGGAGAGTTTTAAAGATTTTTTTCCTTGAAACACAGCAGCTTATATGGTTTTGTCATGTAAACTGCCAACAGAGAAGGAGGAATTTAGTGAGCTTCAGTGTAGCAGACGTGTTCACAAAAATCCTTTTTTTTTGAAACGGAACATTTGCATTCTCAGAGTTTTGTGTGTATGTTTCAGTTTGGAGTTTGGGTTTTTGCTTATTGAAAAATTGCAATCAGGGACTGGCAACTGCACGTGATTATGGCTACCCTTCCCATTTCATTTCTTTAGTGATGATAGGAATCTAAAAAAAAAAAAACACTCACTTGGTGTTTGATCACTTTTTGAGAACAGGGTTTCTAATCTCTATTTGCTAAGTGTTCTGGGTATGCTATTATTTTGCAATTTAGTGATTCATTGCCAGAATTAAAATGGTGGTAGAAAGGTGAAGCCTGAATAAGAAGACTAGACAGTTTAGATTTACAAAAGGACTTTTCCCCTCAAATTTTTTTTTTTTTTTGATGGGTTGGGGACAAGGAAAATGATGAGGTCAGCTTTGGTCAGTTTGAAGTCATAAGCTTGTGGCATATGCAAGTAGAGATGTGAGCCCCGAGGTCAGATGTCATCATCTGTAGCATTAGTTGAAGTTTGTGCATGGAAGAGATTACCCAAGGGAGAGTATGAGGAATGAGATAAGTAAAGCACTGAGAGTAAAATCTTGGTAAAGATCAATTTTTAAGTGGCTGTTGGAGAGAGACAAGGGAACTCAAAAAGAAGAGTCAGTCAGTCACGAGGAAAATCTTGAAGGTTACGGCAGAAGGGAATTTTAAAAAGAAGGGAATGGTCAAAAATGACAAATGCTGCAGGAAGATAAAGTAATAATTGAAGTGGAACGTGTCCATTGTGTTTGTCAACCAGTAGGATGAAACTGACCATTGTGAGAACCAGTTGGGTGGAACGAAGCAGATTGCAATAGATTAAGGAACAAATAGAAAAAGAACAAATAGAACAAAAACTATTATCCTTTTAAAGAAACTGGGTTTTCTTCAATGAAGTTGCAGTGTGGTGTGTGTGGTGGTGGTGGTGGGGGAGTGGTTGTGAATTAAGATTTCAAAGAGAAAGAAGGGTTTAGGAATGTTGTAATGATGGAAAGAAAAGTCTGTTGGGGCCCGTTTGGGGATTTTTATCAAGACGATAGCATTTGACAGGACAGGGTGGTGGGTAGATTAGAAGCAGGATTATTTAATAAACTTTCTTGGAAGAACATGGAGTGCAAGCAAGGAAACAAAAGGAGGAAGGCGAAGGGCTAGCGATGGGACTGAGGTTGTGCAGAGAAGCTAGATATTGTAGTCTGTATCACGATGGAATTCCAAGGTCATGGGTGTGGGAAGAGCTTTCTCAGAGCCCAAGTGCATATTGTCGGTAGCCTTGATGACTGCAAAATTTGCAAAGGAAGGAGACTCTGGAGGCAGTGGGCTCTAGTGGGCTCTGCACGGTGTACAATAGTGAGGGTGAGATTGCCGGAAACGGGTGGCCCTCACAGATGCGTGGAGGATCCCTGTGGCTGAGCTCGAAATCGCTGCACATGTGAGAGGTCTAAAGCGACTGGAGAACCACTGTCAGACTTGTTTCTCAAAAAGTACATGATGTTTTGGGGCACCTGGGTGGCTCAGTCTACTGAGCCCCCGACTGTTGATTTCGGCTCAGGTCATGATCTCAGGGTCTTGAGGTGGAGGCCCCAGTCGGGCTCTGCATGCTCAGTGTGGATGGAGTCTGCTAGTCCCTCTCCCTCTGCTCTTCCACCCCCCACCCCGACTCACACACTCTTTCTTCCTCTCAAATACATAAATAAAATCTTTTTTAAAAAAGTTAAAAATTTTAATTTTAATTTAAAATTAATTTTTTTAAAAAAATTTAACACTTTTAAGAAGTATAGGAACAAAGCATGGGTCTCGTGAAGCATTGGCTACTCACGCTCGTAACTAAGACGGACAAAAAGGAATGACTGGGTCTTGCCGTAGATGTCCTCAGGAGGAACTCATCCAAAAAGCTTTGACATCCTTGTTTATTTATACCACTGCATCTGTGACAATGAAAGTATCTGACGTTTTAAGAAAAAATAAGAAGAGATGTTTGGGACCCTTTAAGAGACAGTCCAATAGAAAGAGGACTTAATTCCCCAAACTGTAGGATAACTACTGAATCAAAGGCAAGGGTGACTCTCAAGTGGCAAAATGGGCATGGAGTAAAGTTACTCCCCTTTCATCCTTTAGTGACACAGAGGTCCGTGTGGTGGTGATGAACTGTTTAATAGAATCTCAAGGGAGGAAGACTCCAATCTTTCCTCCAATGGAAAAAAAAAAATCCCAGTCAAGTATCTGTAACAAATTGGATGAACACGCCCAGTATCTCACGGTTGTCACTAGCCACGATCATCTTCAGTGGACCTCTCTGAGAGATGGTGCGCTCATCTCTAGTGGGAGGAAGATGACAGGCTGTAAGGCTGCCCATCCCATTTGCAAATTCTAATTTCCTTGTCAGCCAGGGCTCTACAATCCTCCCAGCCCCCCAAAATTATTTTTTCTAAAAATGTCTTCCTTATGTAGAGATTTCACTCGGTGATCCTATTGTAAGTCCACTGAAGTTACTCTTTTAGAAGGTTAGGGACCTCTGTCTTTTTTCACATGTGTCTTTCTACCATTTTTTATACTGTCTAGAGTCCAGGTCTTCAAATACATTGTCACTGGGTATGAGGATCCAGAACTAGACACAGTTCTCCAGATGTGAGCTGGTGGTGTTAGTAGAGTCGTTGCCTATCTTGATTCAAATACAGTGAAATCACCAACAGAGTCTTGTTTGTTTTTTTTCTTTTTTGTTTTCATTTTTTCCCCCAAATCATAGCAAGAGGGTCATAGGGCATTCTAACACAGGTAAAATTTATTCAAATAGAGTTTATATGTGCTACAAAGTGGGGATTACCCATTTTACCCTCCAACAGTCAATTATATTTTAAACATAAATGCAGTTTAACATTTTCTCTTGCTGGCTTCATCCTACCTTTGACAGCTTCTTGAATCTCGATAATGCTGAACAATACATTCGCCTTCTTCCCAGATCCGCGTCATCTGTGAAAAGGTTTTGCCCCAATTTTTGATACAGTCATTGAATAAAAAGAGAGCATCAAAAACAGGGTATAGAAAAATGCCAACAAAGCTCTTCCTACTTGCTAATAATTTTATGCACTGACATGCCACAGGACAATTTTCTAAAGAGTTACAAATCCTCCTCATTACTCCCCAGTCCGCAGGCCTCCATTGTATCCACAGTCATATTGTGAAATATGATACAAGGATACAAGTCTAAACTCCCCACCATGGCTTTCACTTCTGATTTTGCTGGTTTCTCCTGCCTTTTTCTTTTCATTCCTCACTCTCCAGACTGGGGAGCTCAGGATGTGTGGTCTTCTCTTCCACTACCCAATGGTCTTGGCTGTTCCACCATACTTCGCCAGAAGGATCAGCTCAGCTTGCTGCTCAGCTATTTGGATTAAACAACCATTTGGCATGGGCTAACCTTCGAGCAAGTATATTGAACGCATGGATTTCCTTGAAACAGAAAAAAAATCCGAAACAAAAAAATCCGAAAGGGCAATTTATAAAACATCATTGTTTTTTTTGTTTGTTTTTGTTTTTTTTTTTTTAGAAAAACTATACATTTCTTGTTTAGTTTCAGAAAAAAAAATCAAGCTGAAAAGATTTTAAATCAATCAAAATAATAAAATTTACTTTTGAATAAAAAAAAATAATTTTATGAATTCTATGTCCCAGGCTTTCTGGGCTACCTGCAGCTCCATAAGCCATCCTGCCCTCCATCAACTCAAAGCCTTGCAGCTTTTATTCGCTTTCACTGGCATGTTCGAAGGTCCCTAGTCCCCAGTTCCTTCAACCTGGCTTATTTCTTTGTCCTTCCCATCTACAATGAGATGCCGATCTCTTAGACTCTGTCCCTCACCTCAGAGCTTCCCTTCATCTTTCTCCATTACACCCACGTTTAACCCCATAATGCCTGGCCTTGTTTTCTTTTCCATCTCTCCCTCTAGACTGACATTCCCCTCAAGGCAATGACTGAGCACTTTATCCTCAAGGCTTACGTGGTACCCAGCACGTGGTAGGGACTCACTACTTTTTTTTTTTGTAATCAATTCTGATTGGTGTTTGAATAAATTTTACCGGTGATATTCCTTCCATCTATTCTCCTTCTAATATAGTCACTGTACAAAAATAGTCTGCACTGAATTCTTTTTGGCAATCTCCTGCTGGCCTCTGGTGATCACTCTTTCCCTATTAAGTGCATATAAATTATCCAGTGAAGAATATACTTTAGAGGGGCCCCTGGGTGGCTCAGTCAGTTAAGCATCTGCCTTTGGCTCAGGTCAGGATCCCAGGGTCCTCCGATCCAGCTCCCATTGGGCTCCCTGTTGAGCGGGGCCTGCTTCTCCCTCTCCCTCTGCACTCCCCACCCCCACTTTTGCATTCTCTCTCTCTCACTTTCTCAAATAAATAAAATCTCTTTCTTTCTTCTTTCTTTCTTTCTTTCTTTCTTTCTTTCTTTCTTTCTTTCTTTCTTTCTTTTTTTAAGAATACACTTTAGAATGTTGCTGGCTATGAAAGTCAAACTCTTCTGGCTTTAGAATACGAAATCTCCCTTTTTGAAATCTGAGGCATTTGCTTAACTCTGATCTTCTGGCAATTTTCCCATTCTCTCTGATTTTTTTTTTCCCAGGACACTAGCAGCTGCAGTAACAGCTGCAAATTGTTTTAATTGTCTTAGATGTAATGCATCTGGACTCGAACACATTTTGAAGCTGCTAGACACTCTCTTACTATCTCCCCTACTAAGATTTGTGCTCCATCCATTGCAACCTGAATATTAGTCTCTTTCGAGGAAGAAAAATGGAAGCAGATCAGAGAGAGAACTTTCCTGCTTTTTTTCTTTCATCATCTCCACCAAGCCATTAACTTATCATTCCTTTATCTTATTGTTATTAAAAACATAACTTTAAAACAACAACAACATTCTTATTTTGGTCTCATCTCAGTTACAATTTGAAGGTTTTATTAGCCAGGTGGTTGGGGCATGAGGAATATAACTGCATACACAGGAAAGAGAAATCTCTCTCTCTCCCAACCCTCAAGATCTACTTGGTGCCAGTCAAGATCCTGACAGACAAGATCCTGCTACAACTATGATTTATTCTCTGCTTTTAGGGAGCTCATGGTCAAGTAGAGGGTGTTAAAGACCATAGTGGTATATTTTGGTTAGCTGTGCATCAGCCTTGGCAAAAAAAGAAGTGCTGATAATTATCTTGCATGATTTAGTTTTATATCCACCCATCCAGCCACCCATCCATCCATGTCTCTTTTAAGTCATGGTTCTCAACCATAATTATATGTGAGAATCATTCAGGGATTCTGGATTGGAGAACAGAAAATAGATGGATTTGTAACTATTTGAAAACCTTTATAACACAACAAACCAACTCAGTCAGGATCTCTGAGGAGTGACGCCTGGGGGAGGTATCTACTGAAAGTTCCCTTGGGGAGTCCATATTCAGACAGTGGAGCATCATGGTCTTAAGTCCCGACCATGTGTTTTGGTAGCGCTGTGCCAGGGATTGAGGAAAATATACACTCTTATGTAATACAGAGTCCTTGCCAGAGGTAACACTTAAGTGGGCAAGGTATTCTCATGGAAAAAGAGAAAAAATGCAAGGCAGTGTATTGTATGATTAAGAGCCAAAGTGAGAAGTAGAAAAAAAATACCATGGAAGTTGGAGGTGAAAGGAGACAAATCGTGGTCCAGAGTTATGAGAGAAGAGTTGGGGTAGGGTGAAGGATGCTTGGGATGGGACAGGTGGTAGGGCAGAGACATGCGATTCTGACCCGGAATTATATAATGAACAAAGGCTTGGTGGCAGGAATGAATATGGAATATTCTGGACATTTTGCAGACCAGATCAGCCAAAATGGAGCAGACTAAGGTTATGGAAGTAAGACCCAAATATGGAGAACTGTGTGTGCTATTTTGGGGCACTTTTCTTTATTTTTTATTTATTTATTTATTTATTTTTTGGCACTTTTCTTTAAAAAAAGGCAATGCTTTTTTTTTTTTATTAGGGAATATAACATTTCTTTCTTTCTTTCTTTCTTTCTTTCTTTCTTTCTTTCTTTCTTTCTTTCTTTCTTTCTTTCTTTCTTCTTTCTTAGATTTCATTTATTTATTCATGAGAGACACAGAGAGAGGCAGAGACACAGGCAGAGGGAGAAGCAGGCTCCATGCAGGGAGCCCGACGTGGGACTCGATCCCAGGTCTCCAGGATCAGGCCCTGGGCTGAAGGTGGTGTTAAACCGCTGAGCCACCCGGGCTGCCCCATAACCAGTCTTTAAACATTTCTCAAACCTCTTTCAAATGAGAAAGTATTTTATGGCATTGATCAACCTCAGTTTGGCTCCTGAGTTTAGAGTCTATGATAGGAACTTGTGAAAAGAGAGAGGAAACTGGATCTCATGGCCAAATGGAAGTATTTTCTCTAATGCTCACATTCATTCGTGTCAGCGGCATTCTGACAAGTGTGTAACAGCCAGTTATCTAGGGGGAGGAGCCCTGATTTATAGTTTGCCGATTTCCGTGGTGTAAATACTACTACTGTGACTGATATCAGGATACCATCGGTTTAAAAATCACTTTGCAAAATTCCTGGAAATTTGACATTGACTCACAAGCTGGCATGAGCTGCCTTTAGCACAGCCCGGCTTGCGTTTACTACATCAATTCCCTCATAATAACCGTTTGTCTCTGGGAAGAAGCGCCTTTGAAGTGTAATATTCAATTTAGTCTAAACTTCTGTGACTCATTAAAAAATGGGGACTGGGGTGGTGGAGAAGGAGAAAAACCCCTGACACTTTCACTAAAGCAAAACTGAAAGAACATGTGAACATCCATGTCTTAGGAAATGTGATTCCAGAAGCATCTTGGGCTGACAGCGTCTCCCCCTCCCCCTGCAGGTGCTGGGTGGCCGGGTGGGGTTTCTTACCTTAATTCATGGTGTTTCCAGGTGTTTCCAGCAGAACAGCGAGGGGCATAGAAAGCCTGGGAAGGGGACGAATGTGCTGAGTGAATCCCAAGGCCTCGCAAGGGTGCTCCGTGTGCATCTGGAGGAATCACAGACAGTTGCATTTGCATGTTTGGGGAAGGTTGGCTCCTGCTGTGAGGGGCCCTTTCGACTCTGGCTTCTGAACCACGGCCCCTTGGCCCCCTTGGTTCTCACAGCCCAACAGCACCAGCCTGGCCAGTGGAGACTGTTCTGGAGACTTGAAGGGCCACCAAGCCTGGTCCATTGCAATCGCCTCTCCCCAGCGCCCTGGGTCCCCCCAGCGCCTGTGGGCTCTAGCCCTCAGTGCTCCCGAGGCCACGGGGGTGAGAGTGCAGGGGCCACCCTGAGCGTCCACAGGCCCCTGGGTCCTGCGCCTGGCCCAGGCCAGCCTTCCCCGGGCAAAGCCACCACAAGGCCCTCCACTCAACCTACATTTCCCTTTTCTCCCCCTCTTCAAAAACAACTCATGTGTGGGTAAGAAAGCCATTTAGTCAAAGATAAAGACTAAAATGTTTTTTCCTTCTGATAATGTTCCTGGTTCCGTCACTCGGCATTATGCTCCATAATGTGCCGCGTGCAGCCATTTTGTCATCGCTTTGGGTCATCCTCGCTCACAATTGGTTATTTACTCAGGGGCTTTTGAAATTATTGAGTTGACACATCTGTCAGACGGCAAAAGCAGAAATGCTAAAAGGTCACTTGGAGAGAAACCAGCTGCTCCAGACAAACCTTTCTGCCTCCAAATAGCACAATCATTACAGCCTGGCAGATGGGGCCTCTGCTTTCATTTCAGGGCTCCCCTTGCCTTCAGGTATTTAGCTACAGCACCTCATTGCCAGGTCAGCCAGGCCTCCTTGTAATTACCCACACAATAGGTATCTCCCTGCTTAAGAATAACAGCTCCATTTTCTCTAAATAGGAAACCAGTTTCCTCACAGATATGGGCGACCCAACCCGTTGCCCCAAACTTTGCTATTAACAGATTCGTTTTGACAGTGGTAAGTATGATTCTATTACCTCTGCAGCCTTCATTACCCCGAGAAACATGAGGTTTGGTCCGATTGAACACTTTGGAGGGCTTTTGAGGGTCTGAGGAGATGGCCTCTGGAGAGTAGGTCTGGGATTCCCTTTCCCCTCTGTCTAATCCTTCCTCATCCTCACCTCAGTCACCTCCGTGTGCCCCTGGAGAGCTTGTGTCATGTCGGGAGGAACAGGGCAAAAGGTGATGCCTGTTTGTGCGGCTCCACGGGGAGGTTTCGTTTAGATGACTTTTCAGTCAGCCTGGCTCCCCTGAGGCCACAGCATCTGAGAGGTGTGTGTGCACATGAGTGCCTGTGTTTACAGCGATGAGAGATAATGTGAAATAAAAATTAAAAATAAAAACAAGCTGATGCTGAACCTCAAGTGTGTGTAGGGAGGAGAATCTTCCATAAAGCAGATTGTCATAAACTCTGCTGGGGGACAGTTAATACATTAGCAGCTACAATAACAGCATCTTAGCCTTTCAGAGTAATAACAAATATATTGATAAATAGGAAGTGATGCCTCTCAAACTTAGCGGCCATGGTGGTGGTTTTTAGAAACCCTATCTTCAATGTGGTTATGGTCCCAAAAGTAGTAATATTGCCAACAGTAGGTTAAAGTTTGTTCTCTGTCATTAGGGACCTCTCAGTGGGTAAGTTCAGAGAGCAGCACATCAATCACGAGGCAGTGAGTGGAATGGGTTGTGGGAGTTGCCTTGTAATCACCATTAGAGTTCTGAAATCATCATGGATTGAGTAGATCACACAACCTCAATATCCCCTTTCAGCCTGGTAGGGCTTCACCCCTAAATGGGCGTGAACTTTGAGACTTCACTTGGGAAAGGCTACCAAAGAGCTTCCAACAGAAAACCAATAACAAAGCCTTCGACAGCTCAGTATCATGATGACTCATGGTTGACGCTGTGAAGGTTGATATTTTCCCTTTCATTTCCCCTTGATCTACTCACTACCTTGCCTGTCAGCCTTCCCTTTCCACCTTTGTGTTGACTTTGGTCTTTTATTCTGGGGGCTAAACAGGAACTCCATGGTTGCCTTTACAGCCTGCGAGCACCAAGAATAATTGCTATTAATGGCAAAAGGAGGACTCTCGGCATTGTGCCTCCATTATCTCATAAGCACTCAAAACAGTTCGTTACACAGGACAGCCTGAGACTAGCTACGGATCAGGAAATGGTGTAGAGTTTGGAAGTGAGACTGTGGCAAACAACCAGATCATTCTAGGTAATTCTTCTGTGATAAAACTATAAACTAGTAAATAACTTTACTGTTTGGGAAATTCTCAGAGCCAAGGGTTTGCTCACATGGGTAAATAGTTCCATCAGGATGAGAGACTGCTTGTTTAGGCAACAGTTCACTTCTCAGACGATACTTATTGCCAATTGCTTCAAGACATGAGTGTTTCTATATTCATCAGTTTTAAATTACTGTATCATAAACCTTGTCTAATCTCAATTCATTTCTTGCCTTAAAAGACTCCTCCTTAAGCCAGATCCCAGAATCCTAAAAATGTCCTCTTCTGATCTCTCTCTTGTGAGATATCTGTAAGATGCGGTCAAGGAGTCACTCTCCATTACTGCAGTAAGTCTGATAGACTTTGTTTTGCTCGGTCAAGTTTTTCTGGTGGACTTTTTGGGGAAATTGGTGGTCAACAACATGGACTGTTGTCCAGTCTTGGAGCAAATTGCTACAGAAAGAGAGAACACCCTGAAGAGATCCCCAGGAGAGTTCTGATGTAGCAGTAATTCAGAACATGGGTGATGGGGCAAGCCTCAAGATAGATTTGGAGCATGTATGTATTTCACAGGGGTTCCCAGAAGTTAGATATGGAGAGAAACTGGTGGAAAAATAGACATCCTGTGATTCACGGGACAAAATTTAGAGTCATTGTAAGTTTAATATTAAAGAATAAATGGTGGGGTGCGTGGCTGGCTTGGTTGGTAGAGCATGCAACTCTTGATCTTAGGGTCTTGAGTTTAAGCCCCACATTGGCTTTAGAGCTTACTTTTAAAAAATGAATAAATGTCTTACTTTGAGATCACTACTGAGACTTGGGGCATATCAGATCCATAGGCAGAAAGGACATATTCTGGAGCTGTGGGAAGAGGGGGGTGACTAGGGAAGACTTTACGCAGGAGGTAGCATTTGAGGGGGGTCTTGAACAATGGGTAGAATTTCTGTGTGTGTTTAAGTGGAGGTTGGTTGTGAGGGCATTTGGAATAGAGTGAGATGAAGGAGGCCGTATACTGAAGCGGCCAAGGGAGTGGGCATATGATTCAGAGGCCTGCATTTGAATTGTGTAGATGATCATGGGCAAATTGCTTAATTTCCCCAAGTCTCATCTTTAAAATGGGGATATGATACCTACTGTATTAGGGTTAGTATGAGGACAAAATGAGATATAGTAAAGGTTAATAGACTATGGCTATTATGATCTTTCATTGTTATTATTATAGGCTAACACAACAGAGAAGTGAATGGGAAGAAAGCTCAGGGCTTATCTGGGGAGAGTCTGAAGCTTCCACTATGCATGCAAATGTAGTACAAAGCAATTTGGGAAGAGTCAGGGCCAACGGTAAGAAACCTTGAATTTATTTATTTTTTAAATGTATTGAGTAGGTGGAGGGGGCCCGCAAAGGATTCTTACGCGGGAGTGACATGATCAGAGCTGTGCTGGTAACACACAGGTTGGATGAAAGCAGAGAGCCAGTGAGCTAGGAGGCTGTAGGAAAGTCAAAAGTGTGGCTTCCTAACACCGGGAGAAGGAACGACTGCAAGAGAACGTCATGGAAGGCCTTTGGTCCATTGCATGCAGGCTCAGCAAATCCATATAGAGCTCTAAGCCCCTAATCTGAAACATGTCAAATGAATTGTAGCCCCAAGTTGAAAACTGGCTCATCACGCTGCTGTCGTCGTTTATGCTCTGGGCCTCCTGCTCTCTGATCCCGGGTCCCAAGGACACTAGGCACGTGGAATGAATGCAGAGCAAGAGCAGTGAGCGAATGCATCCGGCCTCTGTCCAGCTTCGAGTACATTTACGTTACGCGGGAACTTACCGTGGGCTCAGGGTCCTGTGGATGGTGAGTTGTTGCTTAGTTTTACCTGCGTTCTGCAAACTCTAACCGACTCTAACCTTTTATCATATAGGATGCTAAGTTGGATGCCCTTCCCTTCCTTTTGGGTTCATATCAGTTTAGGAAGGGAGCATTCATAAATCCACTGAACATAGTATTTTCTGAATCGATTCTTGCCAGGCTCTATCTATTGGCATTCAAATTTATTTAATTAGTAGGCTTTAATTTGTGCTAAACAGAAAAGCCAGGATTCAGAGCAAGCATCAGGTGACACTAATGTTAGCCTAATTGGTCGATCTGTGTTAATTATCAGGTAACTTGGCTAAATAATAAAGCCATTCACAGACAAGGACAAAGTGATTTTAAAAGTCTCTCTTTAACAAGGGCTCACTTCCCTAGAACAGTCTAGCAGCTTTTAGAGCCACAACGTGTTATTTCTAATGGCTCTTATTAGAGATTCTATTTTTAGGTGGAGGCTGAGTATTAAGGATTGGGATTTAAGACCGGGAGATATAAATCAGAGTTAGTAGAAGCCACATAATGGAGGGAGATCAGCTCCGAAGGTTGGGATGATATTTAGAAAGAGGATGAAAAACGTAATGGGTTTTCTTCTTAAATAATTATTAAACTTCTGAAAAGACTGAGAATCATGAAGATAAAATCCAAACCACCTTGAACGAAAGGTAATTCTCCCCTCCCAGGATTGGGATCGTATTGTGTATATGGTGTGGTTTCTCTGATTCTTTTACTTAACAATCCGAGAGCATTTTTTTCCCCTTATAGTATTATTTCTCAAAAACACTCATCTAACTTCACGATTAAACTGCATAAATCACGGGTCACATTTTAACCTTTTTATATGAGGAGTGAGGTAGTGAATAAACTCAGAGGGTTATTTGTAGGGTCCAAATGGTTAAGGGGAAGTGCCCCATGTAGAGAGGAGGGAGATGGTCCCCTCTTTCTTTGGTCCAGGTAGTTAAAGTGAGATGATGCTGGGAGGGGGTGAAGCCACACTGACCGAATTGACCTGAGTAAATTTCTTACTCCACAGCAAAATACATTCAATCAGCCTTTCTAATGTTAGGTTTCAGGATAGTTAAAGTGGGAAAATATGGCCTGTAGGCCAAATTGGTCTCCCTGCATGTTTTTAGATGGTCCATGAGCTAAGAATATTTTTATATTTTTAAATGTTGTAAAATATGAAAAGAAAAATCATATTTTGTGACACATTAAAGCTTCATGAAATTCAAATTTCAGTGTCCTTAACGTTCTATTGGAACCCAGCCATGCCCATCCATTTGCATGTGGTCTCTGGCTGTTGTCTGCGACCACTTTCCTAGGACAGGGACAGGGCTGAGTAGTTGCGATGGGGACTGGCCTTCATCGCCAAAATTTGTCCACCTGTGCTCTAGGAGATAAATTTTTATGCTCCTATCCACACGTCTTCCTAGAATTTTAAAAGGAATTCTAAACCCTTAAATTAGAACGTCCTGACATCACAACCCCGTACCCACTTGTTACGGAGCATATTTGTTTCAGATACCTACTCCTTACTAACAAGAACATTACAGCCCAGACTAACTTTCCGCAGCCGTGCTAATGCTTTGGAATCTCCTGCCTCTCTCGTAACTTGCCCAGCCTATGTATTATCATCACATAGTTAGAATCATTCATTAAGAAAAAAAAAAAAAAAAGGACTTTTATTAGCTTTTCGTTAAGCTGAGAAAGAAATTTTCAATGTTTTGTTAACATTAAAGCGATAATGATGTGAACGACGTTGCAAAGCACCTTGAGAGATCTTGGATGACAGTGAGAGCTGGAAGTCCAGGGTAAAGCTACATGCCGGTCCGCTGTTTGTTCAAACACGCACTTACACATTGGAAGATAAAATTACCTGGAGATTATATCATTCCCTCCCTCTCACTCGCTTTCTTTCTCTCTCGCTGACACGCACACACTCACACACACTCCGTGACTCAAAGTCCACACTGGCCGCTCTGTAGACAGCAGTGATTGTTGTGTACACAGTATCATGTGGATTTTCGTGAGTCGGTTGAATTGTGAGTCATACAGCAGCTCTTACCTTTCCTGACTATTCATTATTTATGAAACGTGGGGAGAGCAACGATTTTATTTTAGCATGCAGTAAGCGCTTAATAAAAGCCACCTATTACTATGATTCGTAGTGGAAACTTGATTAACCTTAAGTATGTCTCCAGAAAATATTTTGGGGCCAGCGAATCGAATGCTATTTGTGACTCTTAGTGGCACAACTGGAGAATGTATTAAAGGTTAGAACTCAGACTGAGTTTTGCTCTGAGGCCAAAAGTAAGGTGTTTTCATGGCTCATTTAGAGCAACGGAGAGAAGTAGAGGAATATAATGTGCTTGTATATGGAGCCTTGGCAGAGATTAGTTGTGGGGATCACAAACTGGGGCCCTTTAGTTGAATTTGGCTAGCAGTGGCTTCAATTAGCAAAATAAATATCGGTGAAAAAGAAATCTGAATATTCTTAGGCAGGGCATGGGCCATATGACTCTGCCATAGTCTTTACTATTGCATAGTGCGTAACATCATACCTGTCTTATCCCTAGCGGCTTTTGAATTTGTAAGTCTTGATTAGAAACACTGTTGAGGAATCCATTAGAGGCATGTTTTAAGGGAGTTGGATATGCACGCACGTGTGTGTGCGTGTATGCATATATAGGTAAAGAATTAGTTTCAGTTTTGCTGCTAGGGTCCAGATTTCAAAGTCATATAGTTGAATAAATATGCATCCCAACCAAAAAGAACTTAAGGCAAATTCTGTAGTACTTTTCTCTGTGTCTGGTAGTGAAAAAATAATTCCCTCCTGTCCTTTTTTTTTTTTTTTTAATAATGTAGTCTTTTTTTTTTAATTTTTATTTATTTATGATAGTCACACAGAGAGAGAGAGAGAGGCAGAGACATAGGCAGAGGGAGAAGCAGGCTCCATGCACCGGGAGCCCGATGTGGGACTCGATCCCGGGTCTCCAGGATCGCGCCCTGGGCCAAAGGCAGGCACCAAACCGCTGCGCCACCCAGAGATCCCCATAATGTAGTCTTCTTGCTATTTATTACACTCAACGCTAAAAGTCGAACAGCATCAGCTCACAGAAAGCTGGCACTGCTCTGAAAATGTGTGCATCCTTGGGTTACATGAATTCGCTCTTCTAATCTGAGGGTACTATAAAGCCCTTAGGGAAAGAGCAGAATGCTTTCCTGTCCGGAGAATTTTGAACACTAGCCAGAGTAAATGAATGTCCTCTGGCTGAATGATGAGGCTCAGACTTATTATGTAGACACCTGTCCATTAAATACTTGTTAGACACAGTCCTTTTGCTCTCCGGTGGCCCTGGGTAAGTCTGATTTCTTTTCCAATCACATTTTAGGGGATATTCTGAGAAAGCGACCTGGTTATCTTGGAGTTCCTAATGGTAAAGGAAAAAAATGTTAGATAGAGTCGGACGTTGTACTAAGGTTGGGAAGAGAATTTTTAAGAGTTTACATAGTGGTTTCTGTTGCCGGAAACCATAGAAAGAAATAGTACTCAAGAGAGGAAGGAAGCTGTAAAAATGAACTATGGCCCGTGACCATGGTAGGGCAATCCAGGAACACATGTGCTTTTGGTGGGGCTATGACCCCTTCAAGACAGGGATGTTCCTGACCAAAGACCATTGGTGCCACTTGCCTCTGTGTGCAGACTTGAACTTTTGCTTCTAACCTTGGTTCAGCACCTACCCACTTGCCTTTAGGTCTCCGACTTTAGTCAGGGCTTGTTGAACATTCGTCCACCTGTTCTTTAGTCTACTGTGGTGCCGTTACTGTCTGGTCTCTTTCCTCTCTGCCCTGTATGGCAGAGAACCAACTTCTGGTTCGGATACTGTGCAAAATATTGAAGTGGATGGAAAGATTGCAACTCTTACTTTTTTGAGGTTTCTGGTGAAGGACAGAGCCAGATGCAGGTGCTCAAATAAAGGTAAATGCAAAGAACTATGGGAAAATGAAGGAGGACTCTGTCCCTGATATTTACATCACGACATATTCAACAAACATTATCTCACTTAATCTCCCCATTGTCTTGCGATGCAGGCAGTGTTCTCACTACAAGGTAAGGAGGGAAGTAGAAGCGCTTAGAAGGAAAGAAGAAACAATGTGTGAAAGATTAAAAGGCTTTAAATGCAATAAGATTGGGGGGGACGTGCTAAAGAAAAAAAAGATTCTTTACTGTATTTGGAACAAAAGAGAGAACAAATAGGCCCATTACTGGAGCATTTCATGTTAAAATGATAGGAAATAGAAATTATTATGATCCTGTTTGGCTTCTTATTTATTCTACAATAAGAATAAAAATCCATTGACTGTCAAATTCCCTGAAAAGACACCAAAAGATGCCATTGATAAAACAAAGCAGTAAGGGAGACAAGCATTTTAGAAGAAAGAGAGCAAAAAAGGGATACTTATGAGGTTTTTAGAGGTATATTTTAAGGTCTGTCAGTGGGTAGACCTGATTGGGATTGGGCAAAATTCATGATGTAACTGTTAAGGATTAGCAAAGTGTATTTTAAAGGATAAACAATCATGCAGTGAGTCTGGTTGTGAGGCCTATTGTCTGGGGAAGGGGCTATTAACTATGATGAGGGTCATAGAGTTTCACATTGTATGGAGAAATGGATTTTCAGAATGTTCCTGAAGCAAAAACAATGCAACTTCAATTTCTTGGAAAACTTCCTGGCAAAATTTTTGTGGAATATTGAAGTCACTTGAATGCAGGCAGGTGGATAGTGAAGTCATGTTAATATAGACAGTGTTGCAGATGGTTTCCATTCTCAAAGCAAGCAAGCAAGCAAAGTAAAAAATTACTACTTAATCACACAGTTTGGTTCTTAGCTTTCTGCCCTGGCCCCTCCAAAATTCGTGTCCTTTTCTCATGCAAAATACACATATTCTATGCCAATAGCCCCCAAAGTCTTAATTCATTCTAGCATCAACTCTAAAGTCAAAAGTCTCACCTAAATATCCTCTAAATCAGATGTGGGTGAGACCCAGGGTATAACTCATCCTGAAGCAAAATTGCATAGCAGAGGCAGAAAGGGGGAAGTGTGTATCCACAGACTACAAAAATTTACCCTGAGGCTATAAATTCTTCTGAGCATCTGGATCAGTCCTGGAGGCCCAGTAGGGCCTGCCCCCATCTGTAGAGTAGACCTGGATATAAGGTGGGAGACCCACAGTATGGCCTGAGGCAAGGCTCTGCCCAGCAGAGCCCAGGGGAGGGGGGAGTTGTTTGGAGCCTTGGTTGCTGCGTGGTGGGTGGAATGGGGACTGTAAGAGAAAGTTTCTAAAGTGGCGCATAACAGGGCAGGATCATTTAGGAGACAGACTCCCTCCATTGACTTCCTTATCCCCTAGCCAACAAAAATGTCTATGTTTGAGAAAATGTCTGAATATCTGTTTATGATACCGGAATTCAATTTGGAATAAAATGTATTCCACAATTAGAAATAAAAGTTGGAACTATACATTTATATGGAAAGGTGCAATGACCAAAATTCATCGCACTGAAGAGTAATTAAGCAATGATGGTACAGTGACCTGACAATAGATCCCTTTCTGATGCAATGGAAAGAAAAGGAAGTTAAAAGGCATGGACGCTGGAAAGGGGGAGAAACATTTACTAAAGACACAGAGTAGCGGTCGGTTGGGCAGCACATATACTAAAATTGGACCAATGCAGAGATTAGCATGGTCCCTGAGCAAGGATGGCATGCAAATTTGTGAAGCATTCCATATTTAAAAAAAAAAAAGAAGGGGATCCCTGTGTGGCTCAGTGATTCAGCGCTTGCCTTTGGCCCAGAGCGTGATCGTAGAGTCCCAGGATCGAGTCCCGTATCAGGCTCCTGCATGGAGCCTGCTTCTCCCTCTGCCTGTGTCTCTGCCTCTCTCTCTCTGTCTGTCTCTCATGAATAAATAAATAACATTTTTAAAAGAAGCAGAAGCAGAAGCAGAAGAAGACGATGACGACAGAGTAGAAAAGAGCTGGAATTCCATCAGCAAGTACTGCACACTCTGTATTTGCTATCGGCACTCTCCTAGGTACTAGGGTAGAACAGGTTACAAAACAGACTAAACCTCAGTGCTCTAGGGCAGGGCTGGAGGGAAAAACAGCCATTAGGCAAGCAATCAAATGAAAAATAGGTCAGTGAGGACAAATCCTACGAAGAAATATATAGAAGGATGGGAATAAAAGAATCAGGAAGGGCGTTATTTAAAATAATTGAACAGGGAATCTTCTAGAAATAAGATGAGGGTTTTAAGAGAGGTTTTAAAGCAATTGAAGAGGGATTGCATGCCAAGGGCTAGACAAAGACACTTCTGCCCTGAGAGAATAGCTTGTGCAAAGGCCCTAGAGTCAGGAGCATGCTTATCATATGCAGGGAACAAGAAGGGCCAGTATATTTGGAAGAGAGGGTGGTGGCCAGAAAATGGAGACGTTGAATCATCGGAAGGCCTTGGATGAGTGAAAAAGGATGGATTTTTTTTTCTAGGCTGATAATTTTTGAGAATAATCCCTGCTTACTTCACTTGAGCACAGAAACATGGAAGATATAAGAAAATAGTCTATTATTCAAAACTTTGTACCCTCCCAGTTTAATGGAGCATCGCCCTGAAGCACCATGTGCACCTTTACTTGTGATATTTCCCAGAGCCCCACCTCATACCTTTCATGCTCTATAAGTAATAGGAACTTTTAGAGAGAAAAGAGTCCAAGAGGACTGTTGCCCGCTTCCCGTGACCCACTTGTAGCTGCTGGAATGAACTCTCCTTGTCTTATTCCTCAAGGCGAGATTTGTCCTTCCTCCTGCCCTTCTGGGCTCTGGGGCCCGTCCTCTGTCCTTGTTTGTAAATCACCTGTTTGCTCTCTTTGTTGCCAACTTCCCCTCTTCCATTGGTTCTTTGTCTTCGGCTCTTAGGCTCAGGTCTTGCCCATCTCAAAACGCCTCCCTCTAAACCTGATGACAAACTCCAGTTCTTGCCGATGTCTTTCTCCTCCTCCAAGGCCAGATCTCCCTCAAGTCTCCTGCTCTGCCCTTTTGATACAGGAGAGCTGGGTTCTGGTCTCACAGAGTTGAAGGATGAGTCTCGCCCGACACAGGAGAGTGAGGAAAGGGACAGAGGTTTATTAAGTAAAGATATAGAGGAAGCTCCCAGGGGTGAGAGGGGTCCCGAGAGGGCTGCGGGCTTGTAGGGTTGGTCCTTTATTGGAAGCCTAATCAGGGAACCTAAATCCTTTTAACACCTCCATCGACATCACCATTGAGTAGGGACTAGTGATAACATCTTTAATGGCCTTACTTCCTTTTTAGAGTCTGATGATTTTTTTGGTTACCCAGGGCAGGTGGTCTGGCTTTGTTCCTTTATCTCTGGTTTCCTTACATCTCAGCATTTTTGGGATTTCTGTGAGCCTGCTTCCGTGACCCCCTACCTAGCCCTGCCCAGCCCTGTTTGTCCCTCACTTTTCCCCTTACTCTCATTCCTCACCCCAATGAAGTCATCACCCCACACCACCTGCCCACAGAACCCCTTTCTATTAGTTCTTACTCTTGGCCCAAACTGGCTCATACCCTCCAGTTTCATTCTATGCAAACTCTCAAGTTCCTTTTTAACAATTCTTTCCTCTTCTGTGGCTACCTCTTGGTTTCCTCTGTGCTTTTCCACCTGCCTAAATGTATTCGTTCCATAGGACTGAGCTTCCCAACCAGCATGAAGCAGTGATCCCCTGTTCCTTGCTCTGGCCGGAGCCCCCAGGCGAGTTGCCTGCAGACTTGAGCTGTCTTGCCTGTTTACCTCAGTGGGCGGCCCAACCACCTGTGTGTCCTGACATGACAAAGTGAGTGGAAAGTACTGCCCTGGGAGTCCATCCTCACCCCTCCCTGTTTCACCTTCTAGATACTTGCGGTGATCTCCTGCACTTGGCTATGCCCTATGGGGAGATGAATTCTAAATCTATCTCTAGCTGGCATTTCTCTGTTGAGTTCTAGATCAGTATCATCGAACCAAGCATCTCTTCTCGGATGTTCCTCAAATTAACGTGTTCAGTATTAAGCTTTTCATCCCCAGTGCAGTTCTTTTCAAGGAATAGTATCACCAACTACCTACACGTGTGAGTGATTTTTACTTCAACTGCCTTATTCTCATATTGGATCAAGCATCACATTTTCTTGATTTTGGTTTTGTTCTATCATGTGTAGTCTTTTCTGTCATCACTCTGATGTCACTTGAGTTCCTGTCTTTATAATT
Source organism: Canis lupus familiaris (assembly GCF_011100685.1). Taxonomy (NCBI): domain Eukaryota; kingdom Metazoa; phylum Chordata; class Mammalia; order Carnivora; family Canidae; genus Canis; species Canis lupus. The sequence goes on along the minus strand of NC_049250.1, from coordinate 39,080,530 downwards.
CCCTTACCCAAACTGTTGTGCTAGATCGTACTGTTTAGAGCATTTGCAACTCTTCCCGACAGTTCCCTTGCCTGCGGCGAGACCCTTCTTGTGGGAGAGTTTTACATTCCTCCTCCAATGAATTCAGTGTGGTCTAGGGTTTGCTTTGGCTGAGGAAATGTGAATGGAAGTCATTCAGAGTTAGCCAAACTGTGAAGCTTGAGGACACAGTCCTCCAGACTGCTAATACTGCTGGAGACTTCTGTCATCAACTACAAGGAGGTAGGGTCCAACTGCAAGGGAGGGAAACGAGCGAAAAGTCCATAGGAGCCCACCCTCACTTCTGACACCCAATGCAAGTGTAACGGTTCCCCAAACCATTCTCAGCTTTGGTATTTGCTAGAAAGACTCAAAGAACTCACTGGAAGCTATTGTATTCATGGTTATGGTTTATTATGGGCAAAATACACGAATGAAAAATTAGCCAAAGGAAGACATGCTAGAGCAAGGTCTGGGAGGGTTCCAAATGCAAAGTGTCCACTATACACAGGACATTTCGCCCTCCCTGCATTCATGTGAGACAATATGCTTGGAATGTTGCCAACCAGGGAAGTTCACCTGAGCTTTGAGTTCAGAGTTTTTATTGGGGCTCCATTATATAAGCATGTTTAATTGATTGCCCGTGTCGTTGCCCCCAAATACCTACATCTTTGGGCAAAACCAGGTTCTTTATTGCACAGAAGCAAACTGGATCACTGTTGAGTAGCAGCTTTAAAAGAATTTAAAGAATCCCAGGGTAGGATTTTCTCTATTTCTTTCCTTCTGCCACCTGACTAACAGTGTCCCAGAGAAAGAAGTCTGAAGTGAAGAGGGTGGGGTGGGGAGCTGCGTTGTAACCCAACATGGCCACATAACATGAGCGTGATAAGCACCCAGATTATCAATCAGTGTAAACACCTAGGATTTGGGAGTTGTTTGTTACCAAGGCATTACTGCTAGGGGGGGATCATCTTGTGGATGAAGTGGATGGCATCTGCCGCTGCTTTTTTTGTTTTGTTTTTTGCACTTTGATCTGGTCGACCTACCAGAGCCCAGGCCTATGTTTCCAGCCTCCAGTGGTAAACAGATCAAGAAATGTAGATTTCTATCAGGCCAAACTAGATTTCTTCTCACCTTATTCCAGCTTCTCCAATTAGTCACAGGCTGGTTAGGGGAAGATAAGACCCACTTTTCAGGAAGGGAAGACAGGAGCCTTGCAACATTCTTCAATCCAGCTTTTGAAACGATAAATCAGACCAGGGATTTTGATTCTCCTCTGGCCACTATTGTCTGCTCTCCAAGGGTTAAGAACCCAGAAAGGGAAAAATGGTTGCTCGGACACCCCCAACACTGGATGCCAGCAAAGGCTGAATCTGCTGACTTCAGTATTTGCTTGGGGGGAGGGGTGAAAGGGGAAGAGGGAAGGTAAGTACTGGAACAGGTAGTAGATCTCATTGGTAGTCCATTTTTAATACAAAAGACTATTCGAAGGACAGCAAATGGCCAACAATCTATTTGCTCTTCAGGCAGACAGGAAGGAGTTGGCAGTGGGATGGGGGTGTTCTAGGAAAAAATAAATATTTTAGTTTAATCAGTTTGGGTCTATCTTCTAGGATAGAATCAGTTAAGGGTGAAGCAGTTGAGTCTGAGGCTGTCGTAGGCACAGGCAGGAAAGCCAGAAAGTGACTGCATGGCTGGCCACAGCGCAGCCTGTCAAGAGGGCGAGAGAGTCTCTGAGAGAGGAGCTGGAGTGGTGGGTGGCTCTGAAGAGGAGGCCAGGAATCTATATTTGATCTGGGAGGTAAAAGGACAAAGTGATTGAAGCTGTTCACATAAGAATTAATTTCCAGGGAAACAGGATACTTAGCAAATTGTCTCTTTTCCTGAATTGACAGATATGATAGGAACTATAGTAATACATCTCAAAGGATGAGCAGTTTATTCCCAGGGGTACTTTATTTACTGAAAAGTAAATCTCACTGAGAACCCGGCTGGAAATATCTTTTCATTTACTATGCTCTCTGCCTGCCTTGCCTTTAATAGAAAACAAGCCAAGAATGTTCTCAAATAAAACTAAAGACCATACGGCCACTAGTGAGTTCCAGAGGAACATTTATAACAATAATTGCAGACAGAGGATCATTCTTTCAGGGATCGCAGTTCCCAGGCCTCCTCGCTGAAGTGCAAAAGAGCAGTACTGTGCAACCCTGTGGCCGATGCTTCCTATAAAGCTCAGAGACAGTCGACTGGGACTCACGGGGAAAGGGAATGTGAACAGAAAGAAAATAGCCGAGAGAACGATTTTTTTTTTCTTTTTTAAAGCATAGGATGATCTTAGAGGAAGTGTGTTGAGCTATTCATTAACTCATGAAGAGCTACGACTTAACTTCTTTACTTTTTCTTCTTTCTCTCTTTCTTCAGCTACCAACCTTCTCCTGCATCTGTTTTCCCAATCCTAGGAACCCCAGTAGCGATTCCTGGCAGAGACAAAAGCCAGAATTTCCAGGAGCACTGACAGTTTTGGAAAACTAGCAAGGAATGGCAAGGAGGGAGGCAGGACGGCCATAATGAAATAACACATATGTACAGTGGCTGTCTTCTCGTCACGTGATAATCCTCATTGACATGTTTGAGACTTGGCGCAGAAGGTAGATGTTTCTTCCTTTTTTTTTTTTTTTTTTTTTTTTAATACTGAAAGGCAGAGAGAACAGCTACTCAGGTGGTTGTGGTGGGTTCGAAGACCTCAAATGGTCCCCTCTCTAGGTTTGTTCTTGGAATTCGAAAGACACTTCGCATGCCATTAAAAGGATCTCTTGGGAGCCTGCTGAAGACATGCATTTTTGACTACGCCAGGCCATGGAGCCGTGGCATTATCTGGGGGGGGGGGGGGGGTGGGAGAGGGGGAGCAAATGCACGTATTTGGTGCTGTCAGAACACATCTTTCTGTTCAGTCATCTCTGTGAGACGATGGAAGGTGCCGGTCAAGCACAGGGTGCATGAGCGCGCTATGTGTGTGTGTGCATGCGCGTGCGTATGGGGCATACAGGCCGGGGACACAGAGCCATGGGTGAAAAGAGTTTATGAGACAGATATTTTCTACTTCAAAATTTTCAAATTTCTTACCTGGAAGTACACTTATTCCTTGATTATGCCTTAATTTATGAACTTTAGTGGTTCCTTGTGTGTGTCTCTGTGTGTGTGTATGTGTGTGTGTGTTCAACTAATGAACTTTATTTTTTAGAACAGTTTTAAATTGAAAGAAAAATCGATCACTTATCAGGTGGTCCAGAGATTCACACATACCCATCCTTCCGCCTCCAAATAGAGTTTCCTTATTATTGACATTTTGTAGGATCTATTAGCTCCAATTACTGCACTGATACCAATATGTTATTAACTAAAGCCCATGGTCTATATTTAGTTTCACTCTTTGTTTTGTATAGTTCTGTGGGTTTTGGCAAATGCATAATGTCATATATTCACCATTCCAGTATCATAGAGAATAGTTTCACTGCCTCAAAAATCCCTGTGCTTCACTTCTTCTTTTTTCCCCTAAGATTCGTTCTTTGAATATAATGATGAATGGAATAGTTAATTAAATGTACATATGTGCATATGATATATACATATGTAAGTGTCTAATAGGTGTACGTGTGTGTATGCCCTCATGTGTGTACGTGCAATCTAATATTTAAGTGATGTAATTTCTTTACGGTTGCTTATGCACTATCTCCAGCAAAATAAGAAGCTGAATATATGTAAAATCTTTATACTTGTACCTAGTGACTGAGGTGTTTTCTTTAACAGGACAATCATCTATCATGAAACCCACAGAAGGTCAAACTTATCACCTGACAGTAGCATCATGATCCTTAAGATGTCCTTGCAAAGCCTGGATGTCATGGCAACCAGTATTATCTGTCAGGATCCAGTGCTGCCGAACTTCTCTTAATAAATCAGGCATAATTGGCATATATGCACTATAATTAATTAAAAGTTATTCAAGTGGAATGATTTTATATTGTGCAACATTAAGTCATTAAATTTACTCATCCTGATATTCCTTCAGTGCTGGTATTCTTGTTTGGCTTAAAAAAATCCTACATTTTTGTATCAGGTGCTTTAAAAAGTAGCTATTTAGGGATGCTATATTGTAAAATAGATCGGTGCATTATTTATTTATTGGCTTTTGAGATGTTAAAGTTAAATTCTGGTGGGTTTAGGGCAGAGAAGAAAGAGTTCTAACACTTTCTCTCCATTCTTTAGTGGACTGAAGCTGCTTGCACGGCACGTCTGTGCAGTCAGTCATGGTGCTGGTTAGCCCTGTGGTCGGTAACTATTGCATGGGCAGGAGTGCATGTGCCAGAGATGGTTAACCCACCCACTGTGCCCTCAAGTTAACTTCTTGGTGTGTGCCAAATCTGGGAGGGAGCCAAGAAGAAGTAATTCGTCAAAAGCCTGAACGCAAGGAAGGATTTAGGAAGGGCAAATGGCATCATCCTTTGCTACTCAGGATCCAGAGTATCAGAGGACCAGCAGATCCATCTGGGAACTTGTTAGGAATCTGGAATTTCGGGCCTCAATTCAGTTAGACTGAATCGTGATCCACCTTATTTTTTTCTTTAAGATTTTATTTTTTTATTCATGAGAGATGCAGAGAGAGAGAGAGAGAGAGAGGCAGAGACATAGGCAGAGGGAGACACAGGCTCCCCATGGGGAACCTGCTGTGGGACTTGATCCCAGGACCTGAGGTCATACCCTAAGCCGAAGGCAGATGCTCAATTGCTGAGCCACCCAGGCGCCTCCAGGATCTGCTTTTAATCATGACCCTCAGATGACCTGGGTGCACAACAAAGTTTGAGAAGCACTGGCTTAGTGGTCAAGAGCTTGTACTCTGGAGTAGGAAAGCCATGGGCTTGAATTACAAGCTCTACTACTTTTTAGTTGTAGGAATTGGGCATGTCTCTCAGTTTTAGTTCCTTGATCCTTTAATGTGGGAATCACAGTGTATTTACCTCTTGGGAGCAGAATGACGTGACAGATATAAAGTGCCCAGCACAGTGCTTTAGATACAGCAATGCTTGTATCAGCTGTAATTAAAACTGGTTGGAGAGTGACTGAAGAATGTCAACCTAAGTGAGAGAGAAAGAGCCCTGGTTGGGAAATGTGAAAGAGTCTAAGTCAAAATCTAAAAAAAAAAAAAAAAGAGCAACCTTAGAATTTAGGAGATGCCAAGAGAGAGGAAACAGTCTAACCCAGTTTCCTGGGTGAGTTATAGGGCCAGGATTACCTTACAAGTACATTTTAGCTTCCCTACTATTTCAACACATCTCAGGGATCCAAGAATTCAGCATCGTTGCCTCAGCAGTTCTCACGGAGTAGGAAGAAGGTAAATGAACAGATGAGAAAGGAAGCTTCCTGCATTAGAATCACAGGAGGTCATGTTTGGAAGGAGCCCCGAAAGGTAATTTAGCCTGATTATCCATTTCCTGTTTCAGTTCCCACCAAGCTGTTGCCCAGTCTATGGCTGAATGCCATCTGTCACTGAAAGCTCATCACTTCCACGGATTTAACTGTGACAGGGCTGTTGTGTGTGGGCAGAGAAGTGTTTTAGACGTCAGCTGACTCAGATGTTTAGTGTCCAACATGCAGATGAAACAACCAGAGAATTTCAAACACGTTCTCCTGTTTGCAGCCACACTTACCGAAGCATCTACTGTGTCCTAGGCATCAGGCTAGGTGCTTGGAATAAAAATCTGAATGAGACATAGAGCCTACACTTCTGCTGAGTCCATAGTCCAGATAAGTGGCAGCCATGTGAACAATAATTATAATGCAATAAAGGCAAGGAGAGAAGAATGAATGGGTGGCTTGGGTAACAGAGAAAAGGGCCATTCACTCTATTGGAGCATGTTGGGGGACTTGTTAAGAAGATGATTTTTGATATGAGTCTCGATTATAGGCCATTAGTGTTTGTTGGATGAGCATATGGGTAAATGAATTGTATGTGTATGTGTGTGTGCGTGCATGTACTTCAGGACGTGCATGTGCTCTTGAAGGGTACGCGGCGGGTGCGTAGTATCTCACAGTCCCCAGGTTGGCTCCTACGCCGTCCCTTCTTTGCCAGGTGGCATCAGAAATATTATTTCTCACCTATGAATGTCAAATCGAAACAAGGGCAGTTCTTAGTGTTTTCTAATAAATAATATTGGTCTGCAAAGTCCTCTTTTTTTTTTATTTGTATGTATATTTATTTACATTTCAAGTTTTTATTTAAATTCTAGTTGGCGAATATATAGTGTAATATTGGTTTCAGGAGTAGAATTTAGTGATTCATCACTTGCGTGCAGCATCCGATGTTCATCACAGCAAGTGCCCTCCTTACTACCCATCATCCACCTCCCCTCCAGCAACCCTGTTTTTTCTCTATAGTTGTCTCTTGTAGTTTCACTCCCTTTCTTTTTTTTCCTTCCTTCCCCTATGTTCATCTGTTTGTTTCTTAAATTCCACAAATAAGTGAAATCATATGGTATTTGTCTTTCTCCGACTTACTTATTTTGCTTAGCATAATATACTCGAGCTTCATCCACATCATTGCAAATGGTAAGATTTCATTTTTGATGGCTGGATAACATTCCGTTGTGTATCTACACATCACATCTTCTTTATCCGTTCATCAGTGGATGGACATTGGGCTCTTTCCATAATTTGGCTATTATTGACAATGCTGCTATAAACATTGGGATATATGTGCTCCTTTGAATCGGTATTTTTGTATCCTTTGTAAATCCTTTGTAAATACCTAGTAGTGCAATTGCTGGGTTGTGGGGTAGTTCTATTTTTAACTTAAAAAAAAAGATTTATTTATTTTAGAGAGAGAGAGAAAGAGAGATGAGGGGAGAGGACAGGGGGAGAGGGAGACAGAGTCTTAAGCACACTCCCCACTGAGTACAGAACTTCATCTCATGACTCTGAGATCACCATCTGGGCTGAAACCGAAGAGTTGGCCACTCATCTGACTCTGCCACCCAGGTGCCCCTATTTTTTACTTTTTGAGAAACCTCCATACTGTTTCCCAGAGGTGGCTGCACCAGTTTGCATTCCCACCAACAGTGTATCAGGGTTCCCATTTCTCGGCATCCTTGCCAACATCTATTGTTTTCTGTGTTCTTCATTTTGGCCTGACCTGGTGTCATGTGATGTCTCATTGTAGTTTTGATTTGTATTTCCCTGATGCTGAGTGATGTGGAGCATCCTTTCATGTAGCTATTAGCCATCTGTATGTCTTCTTTGAAAGAATGTCTCTTCATGTCTTCTGCCCTGTCTTAACTGGATTATTCATTTTTTGGATGTTAAGTTTGATAAGTTCTTTATAGATTTTGGATACTAACCCTTTATCAGATATGTCATTTGCAAATATTTCCTCCCATTCTGTAGGTTGCCTTTTAGTTTTGTTCATTGTTTCCTTCACTGTGCAGAAGTTTTTTTTTATCTTGATGAGGTCCCAAAAGTTCATTTTTACTTTCGTTTCCCTTGCTTTTGATGATGTGTCTGGTAAGAAGTTGCTGTGGCCGAGGTCAGAGAGGTTGCTGCCTGTGTTCTCCTCTACGATTTTGATAGTTTCCTGTCTCATATTTCGGTCTTTGAATTTATTTTAGTGTATGGAGTAAGACAGTGGTCCAGTTTCATTTTTCTCCATGTGACTGCCTAGTTTTCCCACCACCATTTGATGAAGAGACTGTCTTTTTCCCATTGGATAGTCTTTCTTGGTTTGTTGAAGATGAATTGACCATATACTTGTGAGCCCATTTCTAGGTTTTCTGTTCTGTTCCATTGATATATGTGTCTATGGTTGTGCCAGTACCATGCTGTCCGTATAACTACGCTTTGAAATACAGCTTGAAGTCCATAATTGTGAGGCCTCCAACTTTGCTTTCCCTATCAAAACACTACCAGCATTTTTCACAGAGCTAGAACAAATAATTCTAAAATTTGTATAAGTTCACAGAAGACCGCAAAGAGCCAAAGCAATTTTGAAAAAGAAAAGCAAAGTTGGACGCATCAAAATTCAAAGTCCTCTTTAAACACATATCACATGTGAAAATAGAGATTTATAAAATGTAAAGTTGTTATTAGCACATAAACTCATTCTTCATTTTATAGAAGGATTTGTTTTCAGAATGTTTACAATTTCTCTTTGGTGCATTTGAAAGATAATTTGCCTTCATTTTTTTTTTTTTGCTGTACCTTGCTTTTTAAAGCAATGTATATCTCAATTTAGGTGGTATTGATCATAAAATAAGTATTTGAAATAATAGAGAAAATAATTTGTGTTTGGAATGTATGGATCAAAGAAGCAATTGGAAAAAATATACTGAATTTAAAAAATTCTAAGAATGTTGCTTCTGTTGAACCATCCGCCCATCTACCCATCCATCCATCTGTCAAACCCATTAACCCATCCAGTATTCTAACTCAAGAATTATTATTTTTTTCTGATATTGTAATGACAGTGAGTACAGCAAACTTAAAAATCATTGATTGAATGTGAAAAGTCTAAGATACTGTCTAGTTATTTCTGCATTTTTCTCAAAAAATAAAATTTGGATCACCCATACACTTACACCTGTTGTAAATCACCGGGTAGCACAACAGATTATTTCTTTTGGGTTCATTTTTAGGTAGGAATTTAACTTTTGATGAGTGTTATTCTCTAATATCTCAAATCTCTGTAAATTATTCTTTGATGTGCCTACAACTTGGACCTCAAATGTTTTGTAATGCATTGGATACATTTCACCAGGCTTACCTAAGGAAAACTTCTAAACATCTGAACCACTTATAAGGACATCTTTGGCCTTTTGGACATCAACTTGATATAAAACAACAGTTTGTTACAAAAGGTGTAAGTGAATTAGAAACAGATGGATTATATTTCTGTGAATAAATATAATTAAAGGCTTAAAAGCTTGCAGAAATATGCACTAAAACCAAATGGCTCCTAGAACAGTTTGTCTAGGAGCCACGACTAACCTTAATTAGGTTAGGATTCTCTTCCAAGTCAATCTCAAAGTGTCCTGTGGGTTGCTTCTATCTGTTTCCCACACGTTTGGTCAGTGTCTGTGACTAACTTGGAATCACCAGACAGTTAGATGACCTGGCACACACGTCAAAGGAAGTGTCCTTTAAGTCACTTCGTCGTGACTTCAACATACCCCCTATGGCAGTTACAAACCACCTTATCTTTTCTGCTGTAAATGATGCACTTGTTGCATCCAGTAATTGCTTCCGTTGCATCTCTGGAGCAGGCATTATTGAGTCACGCCCAGGGTTTGCTCAATTAGGATCCAATAAACTGAATTCTCAAGCAGATCTGATGTTTGAGATCCAGAAGAGGGCAGTAGGACACAGAGATTAAATCCCAGTCCACCAGACACTACAACAATGGCTGCTGACAAGTAGTCAGTGTTAAACCTAAAGCCTACTTTCCCTTTGGCATACCGTGACCAGCATGATGAGGTTAAGAAAAGAAACTAACCCTCCTGCACCCCTACTATGTGTCGAACACTAACTAGGTACTGTTCATCTGTGTTAAGTCATAACAGTCTTGAGATGTAGGTAACATAGTATTGCCATTTGTATTAATGAGAAAAATCCATGCTCAGAGAGCTTAAGCAACTTGCCTGAGGTCACACAGCAAGTGGTAAAACTAAAATTAAATTCCAGATCTGACCCCATGGTCTCTGTTCAGCTCTATCAGAATTTGATTACTGACCCCACTGCTCATAAACTTACTCACCTTGGTTGGGCAACTAATGAAACTGTTTAGAACTGCAGTTACTTCATATTTAAGGTAAGTCTAATGATGCCCTCTTAGCTTTTAAGTGCTAAGAATCAGTTTTTCCATGATCAGTTCTGTCCACGTGGGTAGGTTGTGTCTAGTGATAATGTTTTAAATTAGGATAAAGAATTATAGACAAATAAATCTAGCAGGGAAACTGGAGAGCTTATCTAACACTTTCATCTTAGAGATGATGAAAAGAAGGCCCAGGGTGTTTCAGTGACTTGTATACGAGCAGGAAGCTTGATAGTGACAGACACTAAAATTCAGAATTGGCAACTTTTTGTCCACCTCTCTTCTCTGTTCTCTCTGTATCATTTGCTAGGGATACAGCACACGGAGATTTTGATGATGATCATGCTGTTGAGAGGGGGTGAGGATAACAATAAATGTGCCTGAAGAAATTTGGAAGTTACTTCGTCCTATAAGGAACTTATTAGGAAGTCCTGTGTCCCTTGCTCCCTTCGTGAGGGAGGCCAACAGGTGGCTAAGACTCCATATAAGATTTGTCTAAGACTGCTGGTTGATAGGAGGATGGGAAGGACATTTAAGATGCTCACATTTAAGATGCTCTTCAAATAAATGTTAAAATGCAGACCCCAACCCTTGCTAACATCAGATTTATTGGTTTCTGTCCGATCTTACTGGTCTTGCTGAGGATCCATGATGGAGAAGCCAGCTACTTGGAAACAGTGGAGATTGATCTAATGTAGCAGTGCCTCCTTTGTGAAATTTTTGGGTTACCAACTGTATTTTTTATTATATTTCTTCTAGCTTCTCCCTTTTTGAGTTTGGTACAGTCCTTCTAGTTCCCAAGGTACATTTATAAGGAATTGGGTAAGAGGAAGAGAAAAGGGAGAAAGGAGAGAAAAAAAAAAAAAAGGAAGAAGAACAGAAGGGAGAAACGCATCAGCCTTCATCACCAAGAGGGGAAGAGGCCCAAGTACCTTGTCTATGTGTTTAAGGAATCCCCCAGGTTTCATTGGTCTGTGGACTTACAGACTGTAGCTAGGAAGGCTGATGGTCGGTTATACAGATGTAGAGATCTTCCTATTTAAAGAAATTGCAGCCAGAATTACTCGTTTCCCTAATTTACCCAAAGCTGGCTTTTTGTGTTAAAAATTGCTTGAAAATAGAGATTTCTAATAGTTTAAGTGATCTATTCCCCTGATCACCTTTGGGATACTTTCCCAGATCCCATTCATAGCTCTTATTTCATCAGATCCTTAGGGCTCTTCCTTCCCCTTGCAGTGCTGGAAAAACAACTTCTCAGGGGTCTGGAGAAAGGCAGCTGAGGTGGTGAACCCTGAACACACGTTCCAGGAGCTCTAGCATGGCTGTCCTGGAGGCTGACGGGAAGGACAGGTGGAGACCTGTGATGTTATTACTTCCAAACTCAGCACTTGAACATCTGTGCTGTTCATTGACCATTAGTCATGTAGTTCCTGTTCCAGTTTTCTGTTATCACTGGCCAAAGCATACATTTTATTTGCACTTTGTGATTTGATATCTTATCTGCATTTTCAGAATGCCCAATCTCAGCTCACCCTCATGATCTAAATGCAAGGTTATGATAATATTTATTGGTCATTTTGAATGACCCTCTGAACAGGACAAAACTTATGACTTCTATCCAGTCTAGAGAGAATGATTGGAAAGATGGGAAGGGAAATACAAAGAAATAGGGGGAAAAACCCCACCAGTGGGTTGGTAGTGTAACCTGGTATCTTTGGATGCAGAGCTTAGCATATTAACAAATGACAATATTGCCTGTGAAGTGCTGAAATAATTCCTGATATGTTGCCTGCTGAATGGCAGCAAAGTGTGATACAGCACTGCTAATGGTATGGGGTGTGAGAGATGATAGGTTCTGGAAGATGGGGCCTGCCCATTCTATGTTGTATGGAGGGCCTGTTGCCTCAGGATGCTATTATTTTATCATGATAGATGTTTGATGCAAGTTATAATAATTTCATCACCCACAGTATTCCTGGAAGACGGCTGATAGGATTCACAGACACACAGAGGGATGTGTGCGTGCAGTTTTAAAAAGCCCGTAGTTACCCACGGAGATATGATCATTTTATATGGAATAATTATAGAAAATAAAAGATAGTAAAATTTGAGAGTGAAATTATCACAATAAGAATTAAATGCTTGTATTGTGTGTGATAATAAATAAGGAGCTGATGCTCCTTAAAACATGGTCAGGGTTAACATGGTCAATAGTGTTTAATACAGGTTAGTGGGGTGTTGAGTTATGAGAAGAACAAAGGTCTGACTTTGCCATTTGTACAGTAGGTCCAATGATGGATATTCAGAATATCTTGTATCTCATCATTCTGTAATACCACTATCATTTTTATCATAAAAGAATTATGTTACTCCATATATGAAAAATGCATTCTTGAACCACTGTGAATTAGTTTTTAATGTACTGTGACCTTGGATTGCCCTGGGATATTAATGCTAAATGATTACTTCTGAATGCTTTTTGAATAGCTGCATAGTGCAATTAAATGTGCAATACATCATGGATGACATAGCTAAATGCCTCTTCTGGTCAAGGAACCCAAAGAGGTCTTGGGAATGATGGTAATTCTGCATTGCTGAGGATGGGAGAGAAAAGGATCTCTTGTTAGTAGTGAAATAAGTATAGACTGAAGTAGATGATAACCTTTTCCTGGGGTTACTCAATGGGAAATAAATTTTTGATTAAGAACCATAAAGGAAGATGATTTTTGATCACTGCCAAAGTAGTGTCCCATTATATCTGCCAAATGTGCAAAGTGAATAATTATCATTAGTCTTTCTGAGTGACAAGTTGCCAAATGGCATGTGTGTGCGTGTGTGTATGTGCGTGTGTGTGTGTGTGTGCGCGTGAATGTAGACGTATAGATAAAGGAATAGAGAATTTGGTTCACATTCTAGCCCTTTTTCTAGAACGTGCTTCTACTGAATTACCATTTGTTTCAGTGCGGAACCTCATAAATCTTGCACTTAATCAAATCTTTTTTTTTTTTTAATCAAATTATTGGGCCTGGGGAAAGGATGACAGATGAAAGGGTGGTATGGAAGAGCCAAGATCAGGTAGAGGGGCTTTTACCTACTGGTCAATGGTTTGCATCCAACTTTGTTGGCTGGTGGCTGTGGATGGTCACTGCCCTGCTGGTTGTGGGCTGGTGGCCAGAGTCCAGCTGTCAGCTGACTGCAGACTGTAGAGAGTCTGCAGAAAAGCCAGGCGTCCAGTGGGCCTCCCGGTGGGAACTGGGCTCAGCTCTCTGGGCAGATACTCTTTATCTTTAGGTGACAGGAGCTGTTCTGTGAAAAGGCTGCTGCAGACAGGCCCAGCACTAATGCTGTAGGGTGAGTGTTCTGGGGTTTCGGTCTTCAAGCTATCGACAAAGAGAAATTTTATTTAAGGCAGAGCTCACTAATTTCTCTTTAACTGGTGACATTTTAACAAGAAAGCATTAATATGGATTTTGGTTCTGTTTCATGGATATGAGCTGCAATGATGCAAGTCCATTTGACTTTAGAACTCAGCCCCAAGTGTGTCACCCTTACCAGGTCCAGCGTCCTGTGGCCTCTTGTGAGACCTGCTTGAGACGCTCAGTTGATACTGAAGTGCTCCAGTGACCCCTCACAGAGACCCCTGGGGGCTTTGTGGCCTCAGTGAGCCCAGAGATGGAAAGGGTTAGAGATCCCCATTCCCAACCTCCCACTCCCACCCCTACCATTGGAGCCCTTGCTTCCTCTCTGGAGAATGTGACCCTGTATTTTAAATGCTGGTGTTTTGGGGTATGAGCTCCAGCCTGGATGTAGCACCTTTTTTTTTTTTTCTCCTAGAATGATACTGATATAAATTAAATGTACATATCTTAGTGCCTACATCTCAACTGACTGACTTCGGGTGAGCCTTCCAGGATGCTTCGGTGCATATACATGCAGAGCTGCTCTTCTTGAGTTTGGCATTCTGCTCGTGTTCATTCATCGAGATCTGCATTTTGTGATTATTTATTTGTTGATATATTTATCGTGCGGGCTGCCAGTTTCCGCGAGGCAGGGACTTAGCGCTTTGCTCTTCTTCTGTAGTCTGCACCTAGCACAGTGCCTTCGACATAATGGGGAGTCAATAAACATTTATGGGAGGGAACACGTTTGTCAGGGACACGTTTACACGTGTGAATGGAGACAGGGGCCTGGAAAGAGGAAGAGCGTAGGAGAATAATTTTATAACCAATCAAGGTATGAGTTTTAATTACAAAAGCTCCACTATGAAGGCAAGAACTTCAAAGCCCTTCACTGGGGCAGAGTGGAATTAGAAAAGCTTTGGTGCTTCCCTGCTGGCTTTGCGGCTCACCAGCTCTGAGCTAATTTCCTCCTTAAATGAGAGGAAATTGAGAATCTCTGTTTTCTTCCGCCAACAGGCCCTGTCTCAGTTCAGATCCTCTCTGTTCCTCACCTGGACTGTAGAAAGGGCCTCCCAACTCACTTCGCTGTTCCAAGAGCCGCCGGCCCCTCTCACATCCTTCCCTCTTGGAGCTGCCGGGGCAATCTTGCCCAAATGCAGACCTGACCAGGCCTCTTCCTTCTCTGTTACCCCACCCCCCTGTCCCACTCTCTGTCCAAACAGGGCAGCTCTCGGGAAGCCAAGCCCCACTGCTCTGCACCTTTGCAAGTTGTGGTTCCTCCTTCCCTTTGGCTGGTTAACACTGAGCTCGGTTGAGGAAGTGTTTCCTGATGCCACTCCCCCGCCCTCCCACGGCTGGGTCCCATCGATCCCTCTCTTTCGTGTGCCCTTTGGTAGCCCAGAGTGCCCAGTAAGCCCATGGTTATTGAGCAGCTCTGGTCCCAGCCTTCATGAGATGCTGAGAAGCTGCAGGGGCTCTTCTTCCGTCTCTGAGTCTCGTGTAACCTGCTCGTGGTAGATGTCCAACGAAGGTATGTTGAGTGAGTGAGTGAGTGGCCTAGTCACGGCCTGGCAACGCCTCGGCTTGTCCTCCATGGGTCAGATGCGAAGAAGAGAATGAGGGGGGGATAGTTGGTTTGCTCAGGTCAGCTGATTAGTCAGTTATCAGATCTCTGTCTCACTCAGTGCCGCATGGAAAGCAAAGTCAAGCAAAACAAAATGAAAAGCCACTGGAAAAAAGGAGAAAATGTTTTGGCTGGACGGCCGCTGATGTGGTCTAGGCATAGAGCTTTCCTTCCTTTGAAATCCTGTATTTCTCTCCTGGAGCTGGCCTGATACTGTGATTCTGTACGCTCTCGTCTTAGGTCGTTGTTTCAGTCAACTTACGTGAGTTCTACTGCGGGAACGAACAATCTCCGCATGGCACTGGCTTACCACAGCCAAGGTGGCCTACTGGTGGCGCCTTGTTGCTGCATTTCCATCACGAGTCAGCTAGGGCTCTGCCCCTTATCGGGGCCCAGGCTCATGGAGAGAGCAGCCCCCATTTCTCTCTGGGATAGTGCTGGGCTCACAGCAAAGGAAAAGGGGACATGGTTGGCAAAGTACACATCTGGCCTTGGAAAAAAATTGAGACATAATTGACATACAGCGTTATAATAGTTTCAAGTGTAAACATGATTTGAAATGTGCGTGTATTTAGTGAAATGATCACTACAGTAAGTCTGATTAGCATCTATCACCACACATCCTTAAAACATCTTTTCCTTGTGATGAGAACTTTCAACCATACAATGCAGCATCACCGTCTGTAGTCATCAAGCTACATGTTACGTCTCCAGGGCTGCTTTATTTTGTGATTGGGAAGTTTGTGTGTTTCGGCCACCTTCCCCCATTTTGCTGCCCATCCTCTAGCCCTTACCTCCGGTGACCGCCAACATTCTGGTCCCTGTGTCTATCAGTTCACTTTGGTTGGTTTGTCTTTCAAGATTCCGCATGTGCATGTGATCATGTTTGGCCTTAATGCTTCTGCCTAGAGTTGTTGCTTCTATCTGTATTCCCTCAGCCAAAGCAGTGCCAAGGGCAGCTAATTCTACTCCCACGGGAGGGAGGGGCAGCACATAGTGCGGACGATAACGTAGCCTAGGACATCCCCACCCAGCACTGTAGACTCCTGGAGGGCAGCAACGGTGGTGTTCTCTGACTCACAGCCCTGCAACCTGGCCAAAGCACCTGACTTATTTTCTTGGAGATAGAGAGCAGGGGTGGCTTGCTTCAGGAGTAACCTAAGACTTATTTGGACCATTACTCTTCTCTGTCATCAGTTACGTTTCAGTTTGTGTGATACTAATTGTTTAAA
This sequence comes from Canis lupus familiaris, assembly GCF_011100685.1. NCBI lineage: Eukaryota > Metazoa > Chordata > Mammalia > Carnivora > Canidae > Canis > Canis lupus. The sequence continues at coordinate 39,064,402 of NC_049250.1, read as the reverse complement.
AGTCCTTCTTTTTCTTTTCCTTTTTTTGGCTGGGTACAGTATACTTCATTGATGGTACATGACAAGGTAGGGCTCCCCAAGCCCCTCCCCTTCCTCAGGGTCTGGGATGTAAATTAGAGGTCAGGAGATTCTCAGTGTGTTGGAGGATTAAGTTGGGGCAGGGACTCCCCAGCAGCTGAGGGCCTCTCTCTTCCTCTTGTTCTTGCTGGGGCTGGTGGTCCAGGAGGCTCTTACTCCTCGGAGGCCATGTGGACCATGAGGTCCATCACCTGGTTGCTGGAGCCGAATTCATTGTCATACCAGGAAATGAGCTTGACAAAGTGGTCAGTGAGGGCAATGCCAGCCCCGGCGTCGAAGGTGGAAGAGTGGGTGTCACTGTTAAAGTCGCAGGAGACAACCTGGTCCTCAGTGTAGCCCAGGATGCCCTTGAGGGGGCCCTCCGATGCCTGCTTCACCACCTTCTTGATGTTGTCATATTTGGCAGCTTTCTCCAGGCGGCAGGTCAGATCCACAACTGACACGTTGGGGGTGGGGACACGGAAAGCCATGCCAGTGAGCTTCCCGTTCAGCTCCAGGATGACCTTGCCCACAGCCTTGGCAGTGCCAGTGGAACCAGGGATGATGTTCTGGGCAGCCAGCCCCTCAGCCATCATGCCACAGCTTCCCAGAGGGGCCGTCCACCTTCTTCTGGGTGGCAGTGATGGCATGGACGGTGGTCATGAGGCCCTCCACGATGCCGAAGTGGTCATGGATGACTTTGGCCAGAGGAGCCAAGCAGCTGGTGGTGCAGGAGGCATTGCTGACAATCTTGAGGGAGTTGTCATACTTCTCGTGGTTCACACCCATCACAAACATGGGGGCATCAGCAGAAGGAACAGAGATGATGACCCCAGCCTTCTCCATGGTAGTGAAGACCCCAGTGGACTCCACAACATACTCAGCACCATCATCACCCTATTATCAACATCAGTTGGCGGGATCTTGCTCCTGGAAGATGGAGATGGACTTCCCATTGATGATAAGTTTCCCATTCTCAGTCTTGGACCGTGCTGTGGAATTTGCCGTGGGTAGAATCCTACTGGAACATGTACACCATGTAGTTGAGGTCAATGAAGGGGTCATTGATGGTGACAATATCCACTCTGCCGGAGTTAAAAGCAGCCCTGGTGACCAGGCATCCAATACGGCCAAATCCGTTCACTCCGACCTTCACCACTGAGTCTCGGGGACACGACTGACACTGCACCGGAAGATGAGGCTGTCTGTCGAACGGGGAGGAGCAGAGAGACAAGTCCTTATTTTTCTAACTCAATATTTAGTGCCTGATATTAATTGGAATGTGTTAATAGGTTACTTGCAGCACAACTCTAGTCAACAGAGGTGTGTCCAGTTTCCCCTGCTAATCCCCACCAGGTGCTTGATGCTAGCTCTCCTCTTCTTCCTCCGTAGCCCATCCCATAGCTTTCCTTGAGGCCCTCTGCTGTCTGGCACCAGGTGATGCTACCCTAACCCTAACCCTAACCCTGCACATCTAGCCACTCTGAGCCTTTCCCTATGTGTGTTCCCTGCTTTTTCCACCTTAGAATCTTTACTCTGGTTGTTCCCTCCGCCTGGCATTGACCCCTTGTCCCATCAGCACAAATTCAGTTCCTTCTGAAACCAGTCCTCGCCCCCTGGGCTAAGTGCTGCTTCCCTCAGGAAGTCTTCCCTATCGCTGAGGGGGTATAATCCACACTCTCGTGCCACACCCTTTATTTTCTTCCTCTGGCGACTACTCTGTTTTATCCTGTCAAAGAGGCTAGGGCCGCGAGTTTTGTAGAGTTAGAATTGGAACTAAGGCTCTGCCACCGAACTACTTCTCAAAACTTGGGTGAATTTCCCATGCTCTGAGTCTCAACCACCTCATTTGTAGGTAGAGGGTAATAATAACTGTCTCACAGGACATATTTGATAAGTTATGTAAAGTGATGTATCAGCATCCTTGACATACAGGAAGCGCCCAGTAAATGAAAAGCCATTACCTGATATTACTGGGTAGGATTTCTTTACTTCACCCTTCTATCTGTCTCAGTGACATTGCGCAGAGTAAAATGAAGATGTTTGTTGAGTGACTTAGTGGATAATGCAATGATGCTAGAAAATGACTGTGAGGCTCACCTCTCAACGTAATTAGTGAAGCTAGACTGAGTCTTACTTCTTTTCCCCGATACTGAGTTTGTTTAGATTTTTAATGACTTAGGTCCAGGGGTAGCTGTCCCAAATCCAGTGATAGGGCTGGGAGAGATGGAAACTATTACAAAAATGCTTGGAAGGTGTTCCCTGGTAGAGGATCAACGAAAGCAGAACAAAAAGTCCTCCGAACATATTTGTGTGTGTGTTTTTAAAAATATTTTCTTTATTTATTCATGAGAGACACAGAGAGAGAGGCAGAGACATAGGCAGAGGGAGAAGCAGGCTCCATGCAGGGAGCCCGATGCAGGACTCGATCCCAGGACTCCAGGATCATGCCCTGAGCCAAAGGCAGACGTGCAACTGCTGAGCCACCCAGGTGTCCCTGAACATATTTGTAATAAAAAATTACTGTCCAGAGACCCAGACAAAACCGTTTTATGTGTCATCCCCATAGTTTATTAAAAGTACCTTATTTCTTCTTCCTCGCATTATGGCAGACTGGATAAACGGCTATTTTAAAAATTGGGTCTAAAGTTTGCACTGTACGTCCTTGACATACTGCAAATATTTATTGAATGGTAAGTGACAACTACATAGCGATTAGTTACCTGATCAAGATGATGCTGTTTGGAAAAACCACAAGCTACATATTTCAGAAATCTTGTAATAATTTAATGTTTTCAAATTAATGCAATTTCTCTTCATAAATAACATCACAGTTCATTTTAAAGCGCTACATTTATTTAAGTCACTCTCAAAAAGTGACTTTTAAATCAAGCCCGATGTTACTCCTTTTTTTAAATAGGCGAGGTAGTCAAATTTTCGGATTATTGTCCCCCAGGAAGGGCAGCTGTCGGAAACTTCCTAAGTGCCGGTGACGGAGGAGTCCGGGTCCTGATGAAGCCAAGCCAGAGTTGGGGGGGTCAGACCCCTGGTGTGTCCTCAGTACAGAGATACCTTCATCTTGGGGAAGACTTTGCAGTGAATCAAACTTGTGTTGCCACCGTAAGAGATGATCACTAGAGTAGGGACTTACTGCAGCACAGGTATATGCTCTCGTACTTCTGAAAAGGAGTCTGAAGGGGCTGAAATCAAGGTGCCCCCTGGGTTAGGTCCTTCCTGGAGGCTCCGTGGGAGACTCTGCGTCTTGCTTCTTCCAATGCTAGAGGCTGCTGACGTTCCTCGGCTCCTTCCTGCCTCCGTGGTCACGTTGCCTTCTCCTCTACTGTCTTCAAGACTTTCCTCTATTTACTCCCTATTATGAAGACTTTTGTGATTACATTTAGGGCCTGTCCAGATCATCCAGGATAGTCTCCCTGTCTCAAGAATTCTTATACTAATCACATCTATAAAGTCCCTTTGCCGTATATATTGCATCATTCACAGGTTCTGGGGACTGGGACACAGGCATCTCGGGGTGTCATTATTCAGCCTACCGTGACTGGCTTTTCCAAAGCATTTCCAGAATCTACAGTATCGTATTGACTTTTTAAAAACAGAGAATAAAGTACTGGCTTTCCCCGAAGGGAAAAGGAAGGCATTTCAGAAGACCATAGATCACGGAATGGGGGAGTAGGTTGGGAAGGTTCTGATTTTGCCTAAAACTTGGCTTATGCAGTTTGGTTATCAACACCACAGTCTGTCCTTGTCGTTGTGCGAGTTTGTGTTTGTTTCTATACCCGAATGCAAGTGATGAAAACCCATTGATATGATTTTGAAGAATGAGAACCGTCATAGGACTCACTTCATCTTGCACAAAATAGAGGTGTATGCACTTAATGGTGTGTCGAGTATTTACCTAATCCTCCCACCATACATACCACCTGTGGTCACTACATCACTACGTAATCCTCGGGATTTAGGGTCACACTGCAAACCTAATGAATTACTATTCAAAGTGGAATTGATTCTAAATCTGCTTGAAATTGGAAATGGAAAAATTCATCTCCAGCTTCTCCAATTATTGTATCTTTCTTTATAACTCTGGGTAGAGAACAGTTTAAACCTTAATTCTGATGGTCCTTAATTTTATGAGTTTCATTAAAGCCCCTGAGAGTCATTTAATTTTATGGAGTTCAATGCTAATATCAAAATGCGTTCTTTCTAGAATAGATTTTTACCTTGTATTATAGGGATTGAGCTTCCATTTTTAACACATATGTTCTTAGTGCTTATGCTAATTTCACTACTTATCTTTAAAATTGGCATATCATTGTTATTGTTATTATTATTATTGTGTATTGACCAAGTTGAATGCTTCATTCTCAAGGGATTGCTGTCAGAGTTATATAATACAAGAACAATGGGTGAATGTTGTTCATTTTAAATGTGAAATTATAAATCAATTACAGTGGTGGCTAAAACCCCTTCATGACATGCCACAATTTACTTCCAATGACATTTAAACCTATCTCACATGCTGAACAATCTGTAATAAATTATGATTTTTTTTTTTTTTTTTGCTTCTGAAATGAAGCTATAATTATGACAGTTGAATTCTTGTTCTGGGAAATAAGGTGGCATTTAATTCCTTGAGAACAAATGACACTCACAAAAGAACAGTTAATTATTCTCAGCTGCAAAGGAAGGGAGGAGGGGAAAGAAAAATTATGAAAAAGAACATGGTAGCACTTTATGTGAAGTATCTATTAACTAATCCTTAACTAAAGCTGAACTACAATTGAACTTCTGGGGCTGCCCCTGAGCCCAGGCAACACTTTTCATTATTTCAATTCTCAATAAAACCCAAACAGAAGGAATTAGCAACCTGAACATTGCTCTATTCCTTGCACATGATAATACAAATGTCCCCCCCCCCCAACTGCCCCCATCAGCCTTGCTTCCAAGAACGTAGATCTACACTGTAGCCCAGTTAAAGCTGACTCAGGGGGGTAGCATGCTGTTAGTTTTCCACTACAGCTGTCCTAATAAAGGTCTTTAACTGCTATCATCATTCGATCAATATTGCAAATGAAGAGAAAGGAAGGCATCGCACCCCCAGAATTTTTTATGTTGTTGTTTGTTTCTAGTTTAAACAGCAAAGATACTTCTACTGGCTTTTCTCCGACGGCCCTTTCCTGTTCATTCTGGCAAGGAGCCCCAGTGCAATTGCATATGCCAGCAAACGCGAGGCCACTCTTCAGAGCTAGTCCTGACACCATCAGCTGTGATGTTAGCAGCCTGCTATTAGAGACGCCTCTTTCTTTGACTTCCCTTTCTTCCTTGGGAGGAATAGATACTCCAGAGAAGGGCCCTGCTGAGTGGAATTCCCCATTTTGACTGCAATTAGGGATTGTGACTTGATTGATTTGGGGGCTCTCTGAAATGTAGCAGGATCAACACAGTTGCACACAAAACAAGGCATAATCCACTGGGTTAAATTAACGTTAAATCAGAGATGATTGGATTAATTGCTATTACATTTTATCTTCTGTGCACATGTGCTGTTGGCAGGCTTTCAGAGCCTTTTTAAAATTAGCTTAGAACTGGATGGAAATGGTACAGGTGCAAATGATTTGTGCACTGGGTCTTTCAAGTACACAGTGGGCTCGTAAGAAGGTGCACTTTTTTTTTTTTTCCAAATCATATTTTGGATGTGATTTACGAAAACTGCACCGAGACTAAACTTGGCATCGCAATATAGAAGCTATAGATGTGTTAAACGGCAAAAGGACCCCGTTGGCTAGAAGATGACTTGGAAAGTGGATCTCCTTTGTATTGTGGCCTTGGCACTGTCTCCCTGTTCAGTTTGCTTCCTTGACATGCTTTTTGGCCCTCACAGGAGTCTGGAGGGTTCTGGAGTTTGGGGCAGCCGAGCACTTAGTGTGACATCTGCTACCCCAGAATATATTCTTCAAAAGCCACATCCCTTCCACAGATTTTATAGGTAAAATGTTGACACGATGGTTGTTAACAGGACGAATCTGGGTAGCAGAAATAGTGTGGAATATGCAACTGAAATATGGAATGATCAGCTGAGGGGCACAGAGTAAAGATAATCAAAGGCTAGTATCCTTTTATGTGCTCATTTGCCCACCAGCCGGCGGCCTAGGTTCACTGCCAGGCTGACAGTGTGAAAACCTGCTAAACCACTTGGAAGAAAGCGTTAGGTTTTTATGTTTTAGGAAATGGGTTGAATCAACAGCTCCTTTTTAAGACCGCTGTGTGCACAGCACTATACGCAGGCACCGTAGAGGAGACGCAAGCCCACCGTTCTGGGGCTGACCATATTTTGGATCGATGCAAACACTTGGGTGAGAGCATGGGATCTTCTCATCCTTGACCCATTGATCTTTGCCATCAATACCGGGCCCAGGAGAGCAAGCCATGACTTGGCAACAGGATTTCCCCCTCCTGGGCAGTCTTCCTTCCGCAGGTCTTTTGCATCCCATGCCTCTGCCTCTGTCTTATGTCCCTGACCTGAGTGTCTTGGTGTCTTCTGTGGCTTCGTCACCCTTGCCTCTACTCTAGGCCGTGTCAGTTCCCAAAAGAAGGGGTGTTATGATATATACAAATGTCCAAATGCACCAGTTGGGAATTGGATTCATATGAAATCATTTCAATTTATTGAAATTATTTCAATTATTTACATATAAGTATGTATGTATGTATCACCTTTTAATTTACTCTTTTGAAAAGGTAACATATATGTGATTAAGTTCACATGATGCCAATAGCTACCCTGAAAAGAAAGTTTCTTTCCCGTCCATGACTGTTAGAGTTCCAATTCCCCATTTCAGAGACAACCACTGTTGTCTGGGTTTTATATTTTAGTTGTTTTTCTAGAAATATTATATACGTATGTAAGTACCTATACATGTGTGCTCTATCTTATTTTTACAATGAAATGACAGCATCTCTGCACTCTTCTATATTTCCTGCTTACTATTTGCTTAAATATATGGTGGAGATTGTTCCCTCTTAGTACACATAGAGATGCCTTATTCTTTTTAAAATTTCCATCGTGTTCCTGGATGTGCTGTAATTTATTGAGCCAGTCCTCTACTGATGAGCAGTTAAGCTGCTTTTCCATCTTCCGCTTTCATAAATAGTGCTTGAACCTAATTTTTAATATGCATTATATCTAGAGAGCAAAATTCCTAGAAATAAAATTTTATGGATATTATTACATAATTTCTATTTCTTTTTGCATGAAGAAAACACACTTCAGAAAGGGGCGCAAAAGCACATGTGCAGCTCAGTGAGTCATTGCCAGTGGAACACCATATAATCACGGCTGAGGTCAAGGAAGACTATTGCCGACACCGAGAGAGCCTCTTCCTGGCTGCTTCTGTTTCTTATCTGTTTCCTTCTTTCACTTCCTTTTTATACTATAGTTTTTCTTGCTTTTGAACTTTGCATAATTGATTTACACAGTGCTAGAGAGTGGATATTTGTGTTCCCTCCAAATTCATATTTTGACATCTGACTTCCAATGTGACGGTGTTAGAAGGTGGGGCCTCTAGGAAGTTATGAGATCATGAGGGTGGCGTCCTCACGAGGGGATTAGTGCCTTTATAGAAGAGACCTTGGGGAGCTCCCTCACCCCATATCCATATGAATATACTTTTATTTTCTCTGAAAAGTTTGTGTAGAATATATTTTGATTAATAGTTCTTTCTCAGATGTATCTTTTGCAAGTAGTTTCTTCCAATCCGTGGCTTGTCTTCTAATTCTCTTGAGTTGTCTTTTGCAGAGCACTAGTTTTAAATTTTAATGAACTCCAGCTTATCAATCATTTCTTTCATGGGCCATGCATTTGGTGTTGTATCAAAAAAGGCATCATCATACTCAAGGTCATATCGGTTTTCTTCCATGTTATCTTCTAGGAGTTTTATAGTTTCACATTTTACGTTTTGGTCTGTGATCCATTTTAAGTTAATTTTTGTGAAGAAAGTAAGGTCTGTGGATATAGGGTTTTGTTTTGTTTTGTTTTGTTTTCCATGTAGATGTCTAGTTGTTCCACCATTTGTTGAAGAGACTGTCTTTGCTCCTTTGTCAAAAATCAGTTGACTATATTCATGCGAGTTCTTTTCCTGAGGTCTCTATTCTGTTTCATTGATCTATTTTTGTATTCTTGTAATATTTTACTATCTTGATGACGATAGCTTTATGGTAAGTCTTGAAATTGGATAGCATCAGTCCACCAACTTTGTTTCTTCTTCAATATTGTGTTGGTTAGGGATCCCTGGGTGGCTCAACGGTTTAGTGCCTGCCTTTGGCCCAGGAAGTGATCCTGGAGTCCTGGGATCGAGTCCCACGTTGGGCTCCCTGCATGGAGTCTGCTTCTCCCTCTGCCTGTGTCTCTGCCTCTCTCTCTCTCTCTCTCTCATGAATAAATAAATAAAATCTTTAAAAAAATATATTGTGTTGGTTATTCTGAGTTTTTGTCTTTTCATATAAATTTTGGAACCAGTTTGTCAATATCCATAAAATACTTGCTGGGATTTTGATTGGGAGTTGACTCTATAGATCAAGTTATGAAGAAGTGACATTTCTGACAATATTGAGTTTTCTTATCAATGAACTGGAATATCTCTCCATTTATTTAGTTCTTCCTCATATAGATGTATATATTTTGTCAGATTTATACATAGGTATTTATTTAATTTTGGGGGAGGTGCTAACACAAATATTGTTATGTTTTTAATTTCAAATTCCACATGCTCATTACTGGTATATTGGAAAGCAATTGATGTTTTTATATTAACATTGTGTCCTGAAACCTTACTCTAATCTCTAATCACTTACTTGTTTTAGGAGGTTTTATTTTTTTTCTTTTTTTGTCAATTCTTTGACACTTTTTACATAGACAATCATGCCATCTGTGAACCAGGAGAGTTTTATATCTTCCTTCCCAATCTACGTACATTTTATTTCATTTTCTTCCCTTATCACATTAGCAAGGATTCCCAGTACAATGTTGAAAAGGAGTGGTATTTCATTATATTTTCAATAATATCTTCTTAAGATCTTTTTTTTTGCAATATTATCTTATAATCTCTTTAATGTTTTGGTATGTTATTTATATCTTTTCTCTTTTTTTCTTAGTCTGTCTTTGGAGAATGTTATCAAATGTTTTGATTTTTATAATGAAACAATTTTGGTGTTGTCGATCCTCTTTATTATATATTTGTTTTCTATTTTCTTAATTTCTATTCTTATCTTTTAAGTTCCTTTTACTATATTTAGGTTTATTTTACTGTTTTATCACTAACTTAGTGAGATGAATGTTTAGCTTATCGACTTTGTATTTTCTTCTTTTGTAATGAATACTGTACATTTCCCTCTGAGAATGGGCCTAGCCGCATCTCACAGTAGTTTACCATCAGTTAATCAAGTAATAAGTATACTTATTATAAGTATTATTATACTTATTATTAATTCACACAGATATAGAGATTTTCTAATTTTGTTGTTGATGATTTCAAGCTTAATAGAATTATGTCATAGAACATATTTTGATCATTTTAATCCTATGCAATTTGTTGAGTTTTTTTTGTTGGCTCAGCATTCGATAAATTTTTATCAATGTATGGTATGTGGCTTAGAAGTTAGATTTTGTGGTTGCTGGTTACTGTTATTTACAAGTCAATTACTTAAAGTCAATTAATCATGTTGTTCAGATCTTCAGAGTATTTACTGATCTTTTTTACTTCTACCATTTACTGAGAAGATTGTGATTGTTTCCCACTATGATTATTGGCTTTTCTGTTTCACCTTGTAGTTCTGTTTTCTTTCTATATTTTGAGGTTATGATATTAGGTAAATACAAATTAAGAATAGTTAAAGGGACACCTGGATGGCTTGGTGGTTGAGGGTCTGCCTTCAGCTCAAGTTGTGATCCCCGGGGTCCTGGGATTGAGTTCCGCATCAGGCTCCCCGCAGGGAACCTGCTTCTCCCTCTGCCTATGCCTCTGCCTTTCTCTCTGTGTCTCTCATGAATAAATAAATAAAATCTTTAAAAAGGAGACTGGTTTAACCATTTCATTGACCCTTTCATATATTTCCCACCCAGTCTCCAGTTATGTGTTTTATTTACTTTGATATTAGTATAATTTAATCAGCCTTTTTGTTTTATGATTGCATGTTGTACCTTTTCCATTCCTTTATTTGCAACTTTTTTCTTATTTTGTGATGTATTACTTATAATCATCATACAGCAAATTTTACAAGTTCCATATGACCATTTTTGTCCTTTAATAGGATTATGTTATATAATCGCTGATACATTTGTGTTTAAATTTCCCATTTTATATCTGTTTTCAATTTACCTAACTTTCTTTATGCTCCTATTTTTTTTCTTTCTTGCCTTGTGTTTTGCTACGTTATTTTTTAATAATGCATTCTTGCCCCTCTTCCCCCATCATATCACCTTGGTAGCTGTATCTATTCTTTCAGTGCTTATCCTGAAGCATACAATATTTATCCTTAAATTATCAAAGACTCATATTGTTTGATTCTTTTTATCCATTTTCTTGATATGAGAGAGATCTTAAAATACTTTAAGTCCATTTACTCCTCTGTCAACATTTATACTATTTTTTGCCTTGTATCTCAATTCTTGTGCACTACTGTTTTGCTTTACTGTGTTCCATGTTTGTTATTTTCTTCCTTTTTTTTTCACTTTCAAAAACAGAAAAAGAGACCCCCTCTTTACAAAACTTACGTTCCTGTTGAGACAGTCAACATACACATAAATAACCAAAATGGATAGCATGTCAGGGGGTGATAAATATTTCAGAGAAAAAGCGGGGAAGGAGGACACAGAATGTTGGGAAATGGGTGGAATTTTAAATGAGGGTAACTAGGGAAGACCTCCTCGAACAAGTGAGCTTTGAGCAAAGACCTATGGAATTGTGAGGCTAAGCCATGAAGAAATCTGGTAGTAGGGTATTTCCAGGCACAGGGAATTGTAAATGGAAACTCAGGAAGAATTGCACCTGACACATGCTAAGATCAACCAGGTGGCTGGTGTGGCTGGAGGTAAACGAGTGCGGGAGGGTAGAAGTCGACGATGAGAGGGGTAGTGATGATTTTATAATGAGGTAGTGAGGTGGGCAGGTGGGATGTCTCTAGGGCCTTGTCGAAAAATTTTTGGCTTATGATTATGACATAAAAGCCAGCTTAAGAGTAGTGATGGGAGTTGAATGCAAAATGCAACTTACTTGTTTTCTTTGAGCTTACATTTTTAAAGGGCTTCTTATATGCCGGGTAGTGTATTAAGCACCTTACATGCCAAATATTATTTTATATTCAATATAAGAAGAGGGTAGGTTTCACACAGGTTAATAATCTTACCCAAGCTCCCATGTGGGAGGGGAGCAATGCTAGAAGTCAAGGCCATGTGGTTTCTTAACCGTAATTCTATATTTCTTGGACTCTTATTGTTTAATGACAGAAAATTTACCACTTCATCTGGAGAGTTCTGGCTCTGAACTCTGTGGATGGGCTTTCCCCCTTCCTCTTCTTTCAGTACACAGAGCATTAGCAAATGATCCCAAGAGACTTGGTTAGTTTGCCATGTAGGTCATTTACCTGTTCTCTGTTTTAATGACACATGCTACACATGTGATTCTGGGTCATTTTCTCTTTCATAAGCTATTGCCAGTATACAAGAATGGACAAAGACACCATGGATAGATAAATCCTAATTAAACATCATTACTGGGGAGCCTGGGTGGTTCAGTCGATTAAGCATCTGCCTTCAGCTCAGGGTCATGATCCCAAGGTCTTGGGATAGAGCCCAGCATTGGCTCACTGCTCAGCAGGGAGCCCGCTACTCCCTCTCCCTCTGCCCCTCCTCCACCACTCGTGCTCTCTCTCTGGCTCCGCTCTCTCTGTCAAATAAATAAATGAATAAAAAAGAGAAAAAAAGCCATCATTACTGAAAAGAAACCATGTCCTATAGGGGACATTGGTATGTGAGTTATTTTACTACTATAAGATCTTTCATCTACATCTGAGTGACTGTTATGTCCCTTTTTTACTTTAGGTAATACAAAAGAAAGAACCAAATGGGTTGACAATGCAAGAAAATTTGTCCCTGAACTAACCCAATACTATATTTATATGTCACAAATGAGTAGCATATGCATTCTTCAGTTTAGCATCTCCGAGGGAGGGGTGTTGGATAACCTGACCCCTGTGGAACAGTCAGGAGGTTGGGCGAGTCATTTTATTTTGTACACAATTTTGCTGGAGAGCTGCAGATTTATTGATGTAAGGTAAAATATTAGCTGGCAGGTAAAAATAAGCCTATTAATGAATGTGATTAGAACAGCAGCTGGAATGAATTGCAGTGTTTGCAACATCAATGGAATTAGTAGACCTTAAAATATTCAGGGAATCAATTAAAAGTCTTCTCTGGGATTCAAAAAATGTGTGTTCATGCACTTAACTTTAAAATGAGCACCGGGAGAAGAAATGGCCAAACCTTCTGTTAGAAAAGCGTTTAAAGATTCCGAGGGCGTCTGACTGTTCCTGGGCCCAGCCAGCTTCTGAAGGAAGCCCTGGTGGGCTGAGCAGCAGGCATCGTGGAACGTGGGCTCCAGACTTTGCTCCTGAGAATGAAACGAGAAGCACGTGAGAGCAATTGAAATGGGCGTCCTGGCCACACTCCCTGAAGGTTCTGTAACCTCGTTAACCTTTGAGAAGAGCACAGCTTCCAACCAGGATGAAAGACTAAAAAAGAAGGTGATAGTTTCTTAAATGTGCTCTTTCTCATGGTCACCCCAAGGACCTTGAAAAGTTTCAAGCCAGAAGTTTTGAGCTGAATAATCTTGTATAAAAGTCCTTGGGAAGAATTAATTGGACAGCATAATGTATAAGCAACTGAACACAGATATTATCTAGCATTCCCAAAACTAGATTAATTAACCTCCATTTCCCCACGCTTACAAATAAGCTAGATAGGCTCTTTAAAGTTGTGCTTTTATGCTTTTACCTCCAGGGAAGAGCCAAGGGACGCATCCATTGTCCTTATTGTTCTACAATCCAAAGTTGAGTTTCTCATCAAATTAATGTAAAAGGTAATAAGGCTGAGGAGATTATTTAGTTTAGGCCATGGTTGTCTAAGACACCCATTTGAATTTGGGGGATGCATTCATGCCCTATTTCATGTCTAAATCTAAAAGATATGTACCTGTTCACACATCTTCCCCCCCGCACCCCCCTCATCCTATCAGTAGGAAGCTGGGCAGGGTCAGAAATCCCACAAGCCACAATTACTGGGTTTGTGAAGATGACTTCAGGATTTCTGAACCTGAAAACTTTACTGGATTCTTTTGCCCATATGGCTTCAAGTTTCATTGTTACCCCTGGGCCCAAGTAGTCAGGGTCCTGCCTTGATCCCAATCACTTATGGACATCTTCTGGTTGCTCTTACTGGGGACAGAAGACAGTGAGGAGATGGCCAAGGAGCTATGCCCACCCAGTGCCTAGCTCCTCTCTAAACCATACTCTGGGGAACTCAAAATTCCAGCTCAAACCTGTGAGCTGCCTTTCAAGGCAACAGTTTGTCCTTATAAGAGTGGACTGTGGTGCAGTACCCATGGATCTAAGGGGTTGACAGTGGGGGGAGAGTGAGCATAAGGAGGAGGGGTGAATGGAGCTTAGACATGCAGGATGCACCCGGGCCTCTAGGCTGGCAAATGATGGGGGCTAGGGAGGATGGGACGACTGACGCTTCCTACACAGTTAGGGAACCTCTATCAGTCCCGGCCTTGCTACGCTGCTGCAGCCAGCATGATCACGGCCACATGAGAAGAGCTGGCTATGCCTTGGGTCCCTTAAAAAAGGCACCGAAGCACAATTGGCCTTCTCACCAATATTCTCCTGCTGGTTTCCTCAAAAACTGAAGTACCCACCTGGCATTTTGCTGCAGTGTCAGAGGCAACAGGGGGGTAATTGCACTATTTATTCTACCTTTGTTCTAGTCTCAGCAACTTGTCTCCTATTTTAGCATCTCCCGAGGTTTCTATTTGGATATTCCTTTTCTTCCAAAGTCTCCCTCTTGTGATCCAGGCATCATGTATCACCTCTGTTCCCACCACAACACTATTCAGGTTTTTTCTTGCGGTATAGCCCCAATGATCTTCCACTTCAACTGCACTGACGGCTTCTATTATATTTGCCTTAGTCTAATCCACGAGTGCTTGTGATGATGACGATTTCAGGTAGAAGGGGGGGTGCCGTAGAACCACACTGTGTATATATGTTTTTATGAATAGCAGAGAGGAGAGAGAAGGGGAAATCCAGTGTATATTCTCCAGTGGAGACTTTGAAACCACAGAATCTCGGCGCTGCAGATTCTTTTAGGGTTTTTGATATCCATCAATTAACCATTTGAAGACCCATAGAAGAGAAATACATTCCCTGTGTGGAGCATGAAGGAGAGAGAATTATTATTATTTTTTTCTGACAAAAAAAATAAAGAGTGGGTAAACATCTTAGCCAAGAGCTCAGATCCTGATGTGAGGATGGGGATAGGTAGGTAGGAGGTAGGTTTAAATCCAACCAATTCAGAAAACAAGATGAAACAAAACAATATGAGACCAAGAAAGCACGCACAGTTGAGTAGCGAAAACAATACATTGAGCTGTCATGGGATAAGAGGACCCACTTCTGTCTCTCATCACCAGCTGCCTATATGATCTTGAGCAGCTTACCAACTATGTTTGCCCCTAGATGCCTCGATTGTACGATGGGCATGAGGTCTTCCTCCTGCCTTACAGGGTGTTGCAAAGGTGTGGTGAAGCAGGGCCTCTGAGAACACGGTGTCCCCTGGAATGTGCTGTGTTTCCGTGTCAGAGCCCCATGTGCCCTCTGCAGCTGAGACATGTGACGAGTCTCGACCCAGTCGACCCTGGTACACACACTGGTGCTCATGCTGTTTGCTCTGGTTTTCCCACAAGCTGCATGTGGTCCCCAGCCTGTACAAGTTTGCAGGCTGAATGAGAAGAGGGCAGGAAGACATGCTGCTGCGGTCACATGATCCTCTCTCTCACTTTCAGTTTTATTTTGCAAATAGAGATCCACTTCTACTCTGGTGAGCCAACAAGATCACACCAGCTCCTACAATGGGAAGGACAAGTCCTATATCTCCTCAAGAGGCCTGGTGGTTTGGGGGCCTGGGATAGCAACTTGGCCATTTCCCAGCTGTGATGGGTCTCAGGCATCATGACTTAGTCTGCCTCCCTATTCCCTTCTTTCCTCAGCTATAAAATCAGTATTTTAAATGACATGATTTCTAGGATCTCTTCCAGCTCCACTTCCTAGGATTCTAAATCTAGCATACACATGTGTTTAGGTCTTCTTTTTCTTTTTAAAATTATGAAATAAGTAAAGGAAAAACCAAACAGAACCTAAAAAAAAATCAAAATAATTAATCGATTAATGAACTATTTTATTTACTAACAGTTGTTTCTTGAGTATCAACTCTATGCTAGTCTAGGTACTGGGGACACTGGGGAAGAAGAGAAAGAAGATCCCTGCTTTTCCAGAGCTACTCCTTAGTGAGAAAGACAGCAAATAAATAAGTGAATGAAGAGATATTGAATATATACACATGCTGTAAAATTGGAAATGTTCACCAATGAACTATACATTCCCCGTCTCCCAAATCCCCAGATTTCTGATCAAGGGTCACTCTTTTGAGCAGATTTAGAGCATTGGGTGTGCCTGAGTGGAAACAAGGAAGGGAAAATAAACTGAAAGGGGCTTAGAGAATTCTGAATCTTTGAAATCATTAACTCTTTCAATTTTTGGTAGCAAAAAAAAATCTACACACAAAACTGAGCAACTCTTAGATGCAGCATTGATTAGACAAGGTCTGTCTATGGGGAAACGCTGAATAATATGGTCATTGATGTACAGTGGGTCACTATTTAGGCATTCATTTGCATCTTGACACAGTATATTGCTGGGAGAAAGACCCTAAATGTGATGGAACTAATTTGAAAGCTTACAAAGCCTTATTAGCACAGTGACACAAATCACTATATACTTAAAGTTTAAAAAATAGAGAGAAAACAATACGTGTACAATGCTAGTGAATAAAACAGGGGAGTTAAAAGTTCGTAAGAAATTGTTTTGAAGGGAGGCACCTGGGTGGCTCAGTGGTTGAGCATCTGCCTTCAGCCTGGGGTGTGATCTGGGAGTTCTGGGATCAAGTCCCACATGAGGCTACCTGCATGGAGCCTGCTTCTCCCTCTGCCTGTGTCTCTGCCTCTCTCTGTGTCTTTCATGAAAAAATAAATGAAATCTTAAAAAAAAAAAAAGAAAAGAAGTCACAGTGGAAGAGTTGTAGGACAGCCAGAAAGAAGGCGAAGATCAAGGGATGTAGGAGGATGTAGATGCTTCAGAAAGAAGACCTGATACACAGCTAGGAGATAAAGAAGTCCCCGAGATCTAATGTGCCCACACAAGGATCATGGACAACAATATTGTATCATAAGCATCTAACTTGCTAAGACACTAGATGTTAATTATTCCCACCACAAAAAAAGAAATGATGCTTATGTGATGATAGGGGTGCTAGCCAACCCTCCAGAGACCATCATATTACCAGATCAAAATATATCAAGGCAACATGTTGAATAACCTCAAACTTTACTCAGTGTTACGTGTCCAATATATTTCAGTTAAAAAAAAAAAAAGAAAAGGAAGAAGACCTATCTAAAATCCGTAAGTTGTGAGGAGAAAAAGGCAAGACATGGAAGAGCGAGGAGAGCAGGTAGAGCAAATTAGGATGTTTATCTGATGGCCAAGAAGGAGGAAAACCCAGGAAGCTGCAACTGGGCTGGAGAAGCAGTGTGACCAGGGAATGGTTGGTCCTTGGTGCGGGTGACAGACTGCAACCTCCGATTTACACATGGGAATCTGTGGGAACCAGACGTTGGTGTGCTAGGGTGTGCCAAGCTTTTGGACATCTGCCTTGGACCTACCAGCATTTTTAGCTGCATTACATCTTCTTTTAAGAGAAGCTTAAGCCTGTTGTTTTTCGTTTGGCAAATCTACCGTCAGGTGTGGACGGCTCACTGATGTTTTAGGACCAGCAACAATCTGTTTTCCTCACCAAATGCTGAATGAGAGGTTTTATACATATAAGATGGATTTAAGAAATTTCCCTGCAGAGGTTAATGTGCTTAAAGGTCAAGACAGGTGGGGGTGTGTTTTGGAAGAACGTAATATGAAGCCTTTAAAAAATATAAATTTGACAGGTCTTTGCCAGCTTTATTGTCTCAAATGTAATGCTTTACTTTGTGTGAGATTTGTATGCCAGCAAAAGAAATCATTACTGGTACTTTGAAGAGAAGAGTTATTCCTGAAGCTCCTGTAACGCTAAGAGTACGATATGCACGGACAGCAGCGAAGCCATAACTCAGTCTTGTGTGATTATAATGTTTAAGTAGAAAGCAAGATTCGGGGAAAGTGTTTTGCAACAATGTCCTCTCTAAATAACAGAGTATTTACTGGTTCACCAAGAAAACGCCAGTGTTCAAAAGGACTGTGGGTGTCACACGCAATTAGTGTGTCTACGAAGGCTCTTCTGCAATTCCCAGAGAAGACAGGAAAATGTTATATAGAATGTGAAATGTAAGGGTCATTTCAAAAGTAATGGATACTGACACAGAGCTACAAACAATTGTAAGGTTTACACATCACTCAAAGAAATTGGATTAGAGCCAGAGAAAAAGATGTTTTATATTACACTTAAAAAAAAAATCTCGAGGGCATTTGGTACAAGACAGCATAATATCTACCTTCTTTTGAAATGTGATGTACATGAAGGCAGAGGGCCCTGTATCATTTTTTGAGGTAAGATGTTACCATTTTGAGCATATTTCTTTCCAAAAGACTTCACACTAACAATACCCCGTATGTATTAAAATGGTTTACAAGTCTAAGTGCCTAAATCCTAGCGTTCAAACTGTCTCTGTCTTCTGCTGAGAGCTTGCTCATCGGATGAATCTCAGCCTTTGTCTAAATTCTCAAAGAGGAGCAGGCTGCCATTTGTTTTTCTTGGAAGCGCATTTAACCAGTCTGGTGTTCTGACTCAGTCTTGGGATAATATTTGTGGCATCAGTTGGCTTGGGAGAGTGTTTGACTCTCCCAACAAGGAATTTGCCTCTCTATATGTGGACCTTGTCATGCTTTGAGTGGTGGCTTCCAAAAAGATAGGTTTATGTCCTAAATCATGAGATCTATGGGTATTACCTTATTTGGAAGAAGGGTCATTGTAAAAAAAAAAAAAAAAAAAAAAAAAGAAGGGTCATTGCAGATGTAAGTAAATTATGGACCTTGAGATGAAGAGATCATCTTGGATTTACCTGGGTAAGACCTAAGTCTGTTGCCAAATAGCCCTTGTGAGAGAAAGGCAGAGGGAGACTTGAGACAGTAGAAGAAAAGACACCAGAGGCTGGGACAGTGATTAGACATAGAAGAGACTAGAACAATGTAGCCACAAGCCCAGGAAATCAAGAAATACCAGCAGCCATCAGACACCAGAATAAGCAAGGAATGATTCTCTCTGAGAGGCTTTCCAGGGAGTGTGGCTTTGGTTTTGAGCTTCTGGCCAGCAGAACTGTGAGAAAATGATTTTTATTTTTTAATCCCCCCAGTTTGTGGCAGTTTATTACAGCCAAGGTGGGGACCTTACATAACCTTGAGCTTCTGTGGTTCTTACACACCAAAGTAAAAAGAGGGTGCTGTGTGGGACTTGGTCCAGCTGTGCTTGTCCTCTATCCTTCTGCACTCGAGATGATGAAAACCCACTGGGAGGAGACAACAAAGGCAGAGAAAGTAGTTCTAAATTCCAAATCTCAGACTGTAAAGGTATCTTTAGGTTTGTGGTGTTTTTTTGTTTTGTTTTTATTTTTAAATTTATTTTATTTATCTATTTTTTAAAGATTTTATTTATTTATTCATGAGAGGCAGAGACACAGGCAGAGAGAGAAGCAGTCTCCATGCAGGGAGCCTGACATGGGACTCGATCCCAGGTCTCCAGGATCACACCCTGGGCTGAAGGCAGGCGCTAAACTGCTGAGCCACCCGGGCTGCCCTTGTTTTGTTTTTAAAGGGTGTGTGGAGCACAATGCAGGGGGCTCGAACTCATAACCCTGAGATCAAGACCTGAGCTGAGTCAGATGTTTAACCCATGGAGCCACCAGGCCTCCCGAGGTACCTTGGTTTTGAGGTGAGGAAAGGTAGGAACTATTTCTATCAGCACACTTACCACAGGATCTTTCTGCTTCCTTTGTCCTTCTGTCCACCAGTGTGGCCTTGGGGAACAGGAGAGCAGGGGAGACACAGGAAGAGGAGAGAATTAGAAGGGAGTAAGGAGTAAGCCGAGCATAGTAATGACTCTTCTTCAATCAGAATGTATAATGGTTTACAGATGAAGAGATCCTGAAAACACACACACACGCAAACTAGACACACACCGAGGATAGATGTTAATTAACAATGGAAGGGTTCATGTGGCTTTTGCACCTTAACATTTGATGAGGTAGATGGGTTAGACCATCAAATTAAGAGAGAAGATATTTCTCGGTCTTGCCAGGTTGCTTGCATGAAGATTCACAACGATTACTGTGCATTGTATCGTTTAATTGTGGAGGGATGATTTTTTTCTGTCCTGCACAGTTTGGAGTATATTGTTTTGACCCTTATTGAAGTCAGACACTGTTCTTGGTCCCTGGTTCTATGTTCTCTTTCTCTCTCTCTCTCTTTTTCCTCTGCAGCCATACCTTTCAGGTAGGGTTCCTCAGGGTTCCCTTAAAGGGAGTGGGCCTCGGGACGCCTGGGTGGCTCAACGGTTGAGTGTCTGCCTTTGGCTTAGGGCGTGATCCTGGAGACCCGGGATCAAGTCCCACATCGGGCTCCCTGCATGGAGCCTGCTTCTCCCTCTGCCTGTGTCTCTGCCTTTCTCTCTGTGACTCTCATGAATAAATAAATAAAAATATTAAATAAAAAAAGGGAATGGGCCTCTTGAATTTATTTCTGGGTCTTCTCAGTGAACTCAATTTAGAAGGTTCATTTAACCTATTAACATGTCTCTTGACTAGTGCATTTTACTTTTTGGCCCCATGGATTTGAGTCGATCACATCCTAATGTATTATTAGGGAATTTGCCTTCATGCAGGCTCCATAACATAGCAGCTCTGGTCTCTTAAGTCTAAAGTAATGGAGATCCTCTATGTGAACAGAGATACGGGTGTAGACAACCCTGCAGGCTCAGTTGAGTTGCCTTGTATCCATGAGTGGCCATGAGAGGACTGGGAAAATTTGAGTTTGCCCTGAGGGCTTTGCTCTGAAGGTAGCTCCTTATGAGGAAGGGTTGATAATAAGGCTGTGCTGTCAACAAGAAAATGGATTCGATTTGTTTCAGTTCAAACAGTTGTAGAGGTGATTGGCTGAGTCAGTACGTCACGCATGGCCTTGTGGAATGCCCTCACGGAGACACACAGGTGCCCCAGAAGATGTCTACTCAAACAGCTCAACGCCATTGCCTCAACCTCAACCTTAAAGTCTCCCTGAACTGAACACCATTTTTCTTTTTCTACTGTGTTCCTCTATCCACCTGCCACTTTGACCAACCCTAGCCATTCAGCAGTGATGTCAGGCCCTTGGCACTTTGTCAGGGTTATCTGTCCCCTATCTCTGCCTCACTGAGATCCTAGCCATTTCAAGCCTAACTCAAACCTCCTAAACACAGTTACCCTCTCCTTCTTCTGCAGGCACCCATGGCCCACTCCTGGGGCTTCTCTCTCTGTCCTTCTTTCATTTGTCCCATTTCACAGTTGATCCCTTTGCTAACTGTACCTCACTGGGATATCACTTCCTGAGGACTTGTGTCCTCTTTCTACAACTCACAGTAATTGATGGGGACTGTCTTTTTTTTTTTTTTTCCTGTAACTGGTCGATATACATTTAAAAAAATGAACAAAAAATGATAGAGGAATAGATGATTTGGGCAGTTACAAAATAGTTTTTATTTCCTGGAGTTGCTGGAGGATGCTGAATGAACAGTTGCCCGGAAGACCCAGAGATCAAGTCAGTGTTTGAGAATCAAGAAAGCCATTTGTTATTCTCTAAGCATATAGACAAAAATGTTGGAACCGGCTCAGGATTTACCCCGCACAGGTTACTTTCAATGGGAAAAACAAGGATCATTACTGCCAGACTCTTAATGGTTTCAAGTGTCTTGCTTGGGTGTGGCCACAACTTCCTGGCCTGTCTCCACCCTTCCCCGGCATGGCCTCCAAACCACAGTCCTCACAAAGGGATATTTATAAAATGGAAAGCTGACCCTGCCTTGATCCTGCTCTTAGGATGTGAAGTCTAGACACCATGGCCTGTTGCGTAAGGCCCTTTGTGACCTTCCTCTGCCTTTCTGGTTGTGTCTCTACAGATTTTTCAGCTTGCTTTTCAGATTCACTGCTTATTCTCTGATCCCATGCTGTCTCAGGCATGTGTTCTGTGAGGTTTTTTTTTTTTTTTTCTTCCTCCTGGAACTTTCTCCCTCTTTTCATCTTTCAGAATAACTCCTTTCTTAGCCTCTCAGAATTGGTTCAGGCTGAGTGTGTTCTTGGTGCCCCTGCCATCATCACACTTTTTAGCATAGCATTTCCTACCCAGGGTCATCGTAACTGAGGTCTTTTGTATTTTTCCCCATAGAGGGCTGGGATCATGCCTCACTCCCAAGTCTGGAGCTGTAGGCACCTCAGCCCAGGGGAGCAGTGTGAGTAGTGATGCAGATGAGGTTCCCCAGGAAGAACACGTGGACGAGAAAGAGCATTGGGCTGAGAAAGGAGACCCAAGGAAGATTAGTTGTTACAGAGTCAGTGGGAAGAAAAGTACTCACCGAAGGAGACCAAAAAGGAAGAGGAGAATCAGAGGGGATCCACATTTGGCATCAGAGGAAGGAAAACGTTTCATATCGAAAAAGAGTTCAGCTGTGTGAAGTATGGCAAAGACTTAACTTGCCGCTAAGTAAAGATTGAAGGGTACCCGTTGGGTCTGGTGCTTCGGGCTCATGGGTGGCCTCGATAGTACACCACAGGGTCTGTCTCTAGGGGCTAGCACGCACCTTAATGTCATTACATCTAGCAGAACAGATGATTTTGACTTGAGATTTTGTAATGCCAAGGTTGACATATCTACTATGCTTTTGTCATGAGGGACCCAGTCCAGGCTCTCCACACGAAGAGGTATTTGGTGGGAGTTTCTGTGCTTTGGACGTGATCGTCATCCTAACTTCTGTTGAATGCTCTAGTCTCAAACCCCTCCTCAGATTCTCAAACCTCATCTGCTGGCTGGCCCTCAGCTGCCACTGAGACAGATTGGTTGGTCCTTCGTGGGTCTGTGCGATTTTTGCCACCTGAGGCTGATGGGCAGAACTCCTGGGGCCTCTGGCTCCTCTGGCCACTTCAGGCTTGGATGCAGCGGGCTGCTGGGGTCCTGGAATGAGTCTCTTGAACAGCTTCTGAGGAAGCTGGGCATCGTGACTCGGGGTTTGGAGGGAAGAGCCCCCAGTATAATGAATCTGGGAGACAAGAGAGGGAAGTAGCTATGCAGTGGAATTTCCCCCTCCTTCCTCCTTGAAGCGACTGCCTTGAGCAGCTTCGACGCACAGCCTGTCTAGAGGCATCCCAGGTGGCTGAAGTCACTGCACCTGCTGAGCGGCCAGCTGTGTGTCTTTGAGGCTTCTGGTAAAGCAGTGGCCAGTGTGGTGGCATGCTGTGGCTCTGTAACCTTCCTTGTCACACTTCTCCTTTCATGAACTCTCCCTGCCTCACGACTCTACCTTTCAAAGTAGGCCTTGTTTTCAATATCCAGGCTCTATTTTCAGTGGAGCCCAGGCTGAGACGTCTCTTTGTCTCCCCTGCCCACTTAGGATGCTGGTGACTGTGACAATACCAACAGCAAAGCCTAGACTTCTCCACCCAGTAGCTGACCTGTCCTGTCCTTCCCATCCTCATGGCAGTTGAGAGAGCAAGGATGTCACATGACTTGGAAAACATGAATAATTGGCCAGGACTCATTTTGACTCATCCTGCAAAAGTCAGAAAACTGTCTTGAATAAAATTGCTTACTTGGGGGATGAACCCAGGATCCACATGCCAGCTCATCACCACCAGGGCTGACTGACTTTGCTTGGCTGTAAATGTCAGGAGAAGGGTGTTGTTCAAACGTCAGGAAGAAGAGGGTGATTTTGTCAAGACTCCACCAATGGGTTGAGTCCCCTGTTGGCCGGGTCCCATCTGCACAGATGTGAAATTGTGTTCTTGTGGAGACAAGGGTCCTTTAGGTGAAAAGTAGTAAATATTATCTTCCTTAAATGAGAGGTTGTTAGGATTGTTACTTAGGCTTTTGGCAACCCCATCCCTCTACCCAAAAGTGAATCTGTATATTCTAGAGGAGGGGGAATCATTTAAATTTTGGAATCTGGAGCAAATCTCTCAGCAGCTGGACAAGAGCAGTAGAGGAGGGGAAGCTTCTAGCTCTCTTTGTATGGGGTCATAGATTGAGGGGAAAAAATAAAATCAATAAGTGCCAAAGTCTACTGCTAGGAGTTTGGTTATGGAAGTTAGGATACATAGGGTGACCACTAGTGGAGGAAACTAGGTCAAGGTTCCTACCTTTCTGAACCCTTTCAATATTGGGGGGACTACTGTCTGTCTACAGGCTGAGGGGAAGGGCCTATCTCTTGAGTTAGGGGATAACCACAAAGAGAAAATGTCTCCCTTGTCAGCCAGGTGACTCTCAGGCTGTCCTGTGAGTTCTGCAATGTATGGTCACCTTGCACCAACACCCCACCACCACAACTTCCTTTATAAAGTGAGGACGCTGTCCCCCCAGGTGGTCTCCAAGGTGGTTTTTTAAAAATTTATTTTTATTTATTTATGATAGACATAGAGAGAGAGAGAGAGAAAAGCAGAGACACAGGCAGAGGGAGAAACAGGCTCCATGCCGGGAGCCAGACAAGGGACTCGATCCCAGGTCTCCAGGATCGTGCCCTGGGCCAAAGGCAGGCACGAAACCGCTGCACCACCCAGGGATCCCCCTACGAGGTGGTTTTGACGAATGAAGGTTTCCTGGCCATTCATATGACTGTGTAAGTCCTGTGTTGACATGGTCTCAGGTCCTCCACTGGATTCCAGAGCAAGGGTAGGCATATTGCTGATGACTTGTGTTCTGACGTCGAGGTTACCGCTCTGAAAACTCCATGTGAGGGAAACATCAGGGTGGAATGGTAACAAAACATTTTTCTTTTTTTCTTTCTTTTTTTTTTTTTTTAACAAAACATTTTTCAAAAGGACTACGTGGATCGGTTGGCCGCACAGATTCAGAAGTCCTGACGTGCCCCAGAAAGAGCACCCGAGTGTCGATGCATAGAGATAAGGTCAACCTGAGACAGAGACAGAGACAGGGAAGAGGGGAGGAAGAGGGAGAGGGCAAGAGGAGAGAGGGAGGAGGACGGGACGGAGGGAAAGAAGGGAGGGAGGAAAGAGAGACAGACAGACAGACAGATAGGATCTAATGCGTTTACCACAGAAACAAGCATGAGCAACACCAGGTGTTGTTTGTTCCCCAAGGGGCAAAGCTACACTAACTCTCTGCCTAACTCTCTGCCTCTTTACAATTCCGTCACAGTTCCCCGTTGCCTCTCTGCACCCTGGTAGGAAAACTACGCAGCTAGAGCCGTGCAACTTTTTCTTGCTTATTCTCATCCACTGTTCCAGTTTCTGTGACTATGTGAGCGACCATGTGAGCTGAGATAACCTCTCAAGTGGGGGGAAAAGCACCTATGATGTGGGCGAGGGGAGGTGCTGGGGCCCCTGGCTTGATCACACTTGCTGCACTTGGACAATCCACCAGGCACTGCACCCTCTGTGTGCACAGCAGTGGATAAGACTAGCGGGGGGCCCTGAGCTCATAAAGCTTCCATCCCCCCATCAGGCTTTCTCCTGAGGACACGATTACATATCCTGTGTCAGTGTTGAATGGATCTTTCTCATTTTTCATAGATAATTTGGAGGAAAAATGTAGATTCCATCCACTCAATAAACGAACATTTGTTGGCTGCATACTATGTACCAGTGAACCTTCCAGGTGTTGGGGATGAAAGGTCAAATAAGACAGACTCTGTTCCGCCTCCTTGGAGCTCATGGGCTATAGGGTGGAAAACAGAGATGGAACACATAATTGCAACTGGCATGGTAGGTGGTGTGAAGGACTATGGGATATCGAGGGGCGCCCACAGGGGTATTTAACTGGAGGTCGGGGAGCAATTTCTGAAAGACTCATGTTGAAGGGGGTTAGAGCTCATTCTCAGTTATTTGAGTTTGGGAGATTTAATGTAGAGTAAAAATTTTAATCTCTCCTTTGACTTCACAGCTCCCACCTTGTCTGGATGCAGGTTGTCTCTTCAGGTGCAACCAGTTGCTGCTTTCCAGGGAGCTGGTCATCATTTAAATGTTAATATAAGCAAAACATTATTAGGAAGGTAACTTTGATGCAAATAAATATATGGAGAGTTCTAAAGCCAAATACTAATTATTTAAAAATCACCTGCCGGGTTCCATGACCCCTGCCCCTTTTTTATGAATATGGATGGTTGAGAACTGACTGCAAGATACAATTTCTAGCAGCTAATTGATCTCTCCCATGGGCCAATTTAAGTTTTATTATTCGTGCTTGATTCTTAAGAGAGAATTAACGTTTTCCCAATTACTTTGCTGTGCATCAAATGAACGATATTCTATGACGTTCCGTGAAAGCATTTCTTCAACTCCAGCTTGAGATGCTAATGACTCGCTTCCTGGGACTGCTGGCTGGCTGATGCTGTGATGACTAGGGACCCAATTGGGATAGTTTGTCAAATGGGGGAAAGGTAGCTAGAATTTGGGTGAGTGGGGATGGCAGGGCTATGAGCTCAATTAAAACCTGATACTTTGGACTAGCTTTGCTTTCCAAGAAGCAGCTAGAACAAGGAGTGCAGGCATCACCTTATCCAGTTGTGGATACTACGGAGAAGCTAAGTCCTTGGAAGGTTAGTAGCCAGGAGTTGAGCATCAGGAAATCCACAATCAATTGAGTTATTTGCATTTTATGCCAAAGCATGCATAAAGGTTCGGAAAACATGCACACCACAATTCACTGGAAAGAGTCCAAATAAAGTCAGGATAGAGGTGACCTCAATGAGCCATCAAGTTCTTAAGGTGTTTCTATAACCTAGAAAACCATATCCTGAATTTGAAAGCTAATTTTTATCTTCTCCCCATCTAAACCGTAGATGTTTCTGGAATCACATCCAAAGGACTTTCTGGAGCACAGATCAGGCCGCATCCCACCACTTGGGTCCACTTCAGGCAGGATTGGCTGGGCCCTGACCAACACTGTGTCGGAAGGGGATATAAACCAGATCTGAAGCTAAAGTCCCAGGCTGTCCTGGGCTTCCAGAAGTTCTTGGTTTGGAAATAATTTTAATCTTTTTGTGACTCTGATAAAAGCTGTGGATTCTTTCTCCAGTAAAAGGCAAATGGACATATATACATAAAATATTGCTTGGTCTCTTTAGGACAATATGGGCCTTGGATCGAAAGCCTTTGGCAATGAGATAAAATAGAGCCCAAATCGCTTTTATTCGGACTGGAATATTTTCATGTTGAATCTTGTTTGCTGTTGACCACAGGGGTCTCAAATCTTTTGTGGAGAGTTCTTGATCCATTCTATTCACTTTGATATTTGTGATTTCTAGTCACTCTTAGGTAGGTAATAAAGGCTCCTGTGGTCCCATTCAGTCCCAAACACAGTATCAAATAAATTCATAATATATTAACTCTGCTGTCGTAACAATGAAAAAATCCCCACCTCTGACCTCGATTTATTGTTAACCTCTTTCCCCCTCAAAACATGGAACGGGAGCCTGGGTCTCTTTGAGACTAGAGACCCAGAGTTCATTACCAGGCAAGGGTTTTGACTTGGCTTCTTTTTTCCCCCCTGTGCATCCTGGTTTACTCTCCGTCATCTTGGCAGCTATGATTTCTGAGCCCTGGGGGTTGGAACAAAGTGAAAAAGAGGAAGAGGAAGGGAGGCAGGAACGATTCCATTGGAAGGTGCTGCCGGGAGCTGGCTTCAAGCTGGTGGTGAAACCACTGCTTCTCTAGTTACAGGATTTAGCGGACTCCGTAAGAGTAAATGGAAGTAAATTTTGGGTGGGTTTGGGGAATTACCACTTACTGTGGTTGAGGATCAGTGAGCTCCATGAGGAAAAGGACGCGGCCTATTTAATGGAGCTGAGCGACCGGGGAACTGACACTAGTCACTTTAAGCATTTCTAGATGGAATGGGTGGGTGGGAGGAAGCATAATGAGGAGGACTGTAGGCTTTGGCAAAATAAACTATGTCCAGACCTGCCTTTGCCCTCTGCCAGTTGTGGAACCATGGTGAGTCCTTTATTATTTCAGCAGTTGGTTTCCTAACTAGGAAAATGAGCATAATAACAACCTCTTGTGGCCGGGTTGGATCATCAGAGATGATGTTGATACGGTGTTGGACACTTAGTAGGCACTCAATGAATGGTAACTATTCAGATTATTTTGAAGACATACCTCAAGTCCCTTTGGCATGGAAGTCTCTGAGCATGGACATCCACACCTTCCTCGGTCTGTAGCAAACATCCGACGTGGCCTTCAACGCGTTGACCGCTTTGAGGAGAAATGTGGTACTCAAGCTGAGGTTGGTTCCCCCTGACACATGTGGTTTCTCAGAGTTCTAGTGTGTGGCTCGGGTCCTGGACCCCGCCCAGGCAGTATGCAACACACTGATGTCCCACGGGTGCTGCGTGGAGACAGAGGCGCCCTGCACACAGACTGAGGATCACGGAGTCAGACCTGCTGGGGCGGCGGGAGAAGATTGGGCCTGATGAGCTCCAACCCCACAGGCCGGGGACTCACAGGTGGCCCCGGGGACGTGCACAGCAGCTCAGGGCCCAACCTGCTCCCCCAGCTGAGCTCTCCATCAGAGTGAGGTCAGAGCCCAGGTGTATGAGCTCCTGGCCCCACATGCCGCACATGGAGAAAACTGCACCCTTAGCTTTGCGGGGGAACCAGGCAGGACCTTCAGGAACCGTCACTGCCATGACTTATTAGAGACATTTGCTCTGAACCCTTTGTCCTGCGTGGCTCCCCTCTGCCCTGCTGACTTCCTCCCCTCCTGTCACCCCACAGTCTCTCACGACACCTGTGGCCCCAAAACCTTATTTTTGGACATTGTTTGCTCTTTGGTATTTCTTGGAAACTTCTTTCGTCTCCCCTTCAGGATGGATCTGAAATTCCGCGCACCCCTATTGTCAGAATTCAGAACATTGGATCTCATGAGTCAGAGGAGCTTGCAGAGGGAAGCAGTTTTAGCTTTTTCCTCCCTCTGTGGTCTCCACTGTGGTCTTGTACCAGGTGAATTGCCCTTCCTGGGCGTGCTTCTCCTGTAGCACAAGTGCTCTGGTAGTGAGCAAGGTGTCTTGCTATGCATTTCTTTATCTTTGATCTAGAAAAGAAAGAAAAAAAGAAGAAGAAAGAAGAAAGAAAGAAAGAAAAAGAAAAAAGAAAAAGAAAGAAAAGAAAGAAAGAAAGAAGAAGAAGAAAGAAAGAAAGAAAGAAAGAAAGAAAGAAAGAAAGAAAGAAAGAAAGAAAGAAAGAAAAGAGAGAGAAACAAAAAGAGAGAAGGAAAATGAGAAAGCAAACAAGTAAGCAGGGAAAGGAAAATGTTTAGGGTTTGTTCTTGACCTGTTTGTTCCTCGATGGAAAATACATTAGACATTCTAAATAGACCATGGAGTGAGAAAAAAGGCCCAGATTGAGAGGTAGAACTCACTTTCTACAGAATTCAGACACACATCCTCTAGAAATGGTCCTGATCCGCTGTGAGCCGTTTTGTCTATGACTCCCCAGCCTCTGTTCCAGCCAACAGCTGCTGGCAATTTTGCAATGAATTTCTCCTTTAATTAATCAATTGGGGTCCACATGGAGGAGGCCCGTATTTACTGTGTCAAAATTTTGACAAAGGCGTGCATGCAAGGGAATCAGGCGTGCACACAAAAAAAATCCAATTTCTTTTTGACCGTATTCAAACAGTAATCAGAAAGCTGCGTACAAGCAACAAACAACTGCCTTTGCATAGGCAATTAGTGTGGCATTCCTTTAAAGGGGGGGCATGCTCTGGTTACCCGAGTAAACATAACAGTACCGTAGGATCAAGAGCAGGACGATGTGTTTAGGGAAGAGAAACCAAGTTTCCAAATCCAAGAAGCAGAGTAAGCGAGGGTCCGTCTGTCAAAGAATGAGGACCTTGGAGGGAAGGAGGTCTGCCCGGATGTAAGCAGGAGCCTAAGCAGAAAATGTGCCCTTGTTCCAGAAGCCCAGTTGACATGGGACGCTTATGCTGATGGGGAGTGGAAGACAGTGGGGACCAGGGGGGACACGAAGCCCACATCCTGACATGCTCCAAGGCACGTGGGTTGCAGGACAGGCAGCAGGGGATTTGGTAGCCTCCTGGAAAAGCCAGATTTCATTGAAGATGGGGGTGTTCAATGAGAGGGGTGGTCCGTGAGGACTCCAGGACGCGTAAGTGTTGGTTAACAGGGGAAGGGCTTCCAGACGGAGCACCTGCACCTTGGGATGGGCTGTGCTCCTCATTAGTTGCCACATGCCACTATCTGTGGCAATACATGTGTGTCAACCTGTAGGTCGCCGGTACGCGTGTGTCTAAGGTCTTCTCATGACTTTGTCGATCTTATTTACGAAAACAAAGTTTCTGCAACCTCAACGCATTCGCTCAGGCTAGAAATTTTCTCTAACCAAGATAACCGTTTTTTTTTTTCTTTTAATCATAAGCTGAATTAAAACCAACAATGTGAAAAGGAAGAAAAAAATCACTGGAGAGGCCACAAGACACTCTCCAGACAAATATTATCTGTATATAGATGAGAATTCTGAGCAGAATTCAAGAAGGCGCTCAGCGGCCAGATGGACTTGTGTAGCGGCTACCTGGATTTCCAGGGCTTGGTGATTTCATGGTTTCTACTTTTTCTAAGCCCTAGTCTCCAGTGTCAGGCAGTGATTGTGGCAGGGGCACCTTCCGGCCACAGGGCGACAGGGGGAGGAGAGGCGCAGACTCCTGCCGGGGTATTTAGGGGACACGGCCCGCTGGGTGGGGTTTTATCTTTTTTTTTTTTTTTTCCTGCTTCATGTATTGTTTCTCCCTCGTTAGAAATGACACTGCTGACAGTGTTCTTTCTCGGCAGTTTACATGCCACAGAATATGCTGAAGTCGTCTGGCAGCTTCCATGATGAGGGTAATCATCCTCGCAGACGCCAGCCCTCGCGCACCTGCACCCGGCTCCTGCCCCCTCGCTTTGCTCCAGCTCCGCAGGCCGGACTGCTTGCTTGCACGCGAGTGTGCAGCCAGGGCCTTGGGAAGAAGGGTGGAGACTGAGGCTTTGCTCGCCCACGGGCTGCCGGGGGTGCACGGAGGCTCCCATATGAAGAGTGATGGTGCAACGTCCGGGGGCACAATGAGAAGACACGGACCCTTCGCCAGCTGGTGGCGCACACCTGAATCAGGGTCAGACCTGCAGGGTAGGAAGCACCTGCCCTGTGCCGGACCACCTTCTGCTTCTTGTGCAATGTTTTCCGGAATGGCACCCTAACATCTATAGAGAGAGAGAGACAAGGTGCTGCTTGCACAGGGTCCACTGCACGTAAGCAGGAGCGACTGAGCATGTGGCGAGCCCCTCATCCAGGCACTGCCCCTCCGGCCAACCAGCCACGGAAAATGTCTGAGATGAGCACGTATTTTCTATTGTTACAGAAAATACGTGCTCTAAGAATTAAGGGGGGGAGGGGATTGTTAGCCGAGTGACAGGTCGGAGGCCAGATCTGGGCTTTACAGAGGGATGGAGAAAGGGGGGTCATGGGACAGCCGTAGCTTTTAAATTCTTCCAGCTAATATGGGATGTGGTTGCGGTTAGGAACCCGGGTTAAGTCACAGGGGTCTCACTGAGATAGGATGGGGGGGGCCGGGGTCTGGGTAGGTGTCGCTATGGAGTACATTTCCGTCCGAGCAGAGACAACTCGGATGGCAGGAGCAGACCTGAAATGAGAGAGAGAGAGAGAGAGACAGAGACAGAGAGAGAGAGAAAGAGAGAGAGATGAGAGTGGGGCAGGGACCCATCACCCCAGAAAGGAGAAATCAGTTCCTGAAATATTAAGGGTTGAGATGTTTGTAGAAGGCTCGGAACGTGACAGCGCGTTGGCAGGTGTAATTTCACCTGCTTAACAGCTGCGCAGGAGCTTAAACGAGAAGCACCTGTACGGGACCCCGCAGCTGGAAGGCCACTGCGCAAAGACGTGAGAGGACCAGTTCTGTTGTGAGGGCACCATGCGTCCCCCTCTTGGGTTCTGTGACTTTATCTTTAATCTACATATATATATGTATATATATGATGCTATTTATTTATTCATGAGAGACCCAGAGAGAGGCAGAGAGACAAGCAGGGGGAGAAGCAGGCTCCACGCAGGGAGCCCGATGCGGGACTCGATCCTGGGACCCTGGGGTCACGCCCTGAGCCGAATGCTGATGCTCAACCTTGAGCCCCACCAGGGCCCCCAAACTCCCCATATATTCCTCTGTGCTACTTGGAACTGCTAAAAGTTGACTTGGCTACGTTGTTGTCTTATTCCAGTAAAGAATACTCTTCTCTGTTAGAAACACTAGAGAATAGGCTAATGGTAGAGGCCTACTGGTGTTCTCTTTGGAAATGAAGTTCCTAGGCCTCTGCTCAAGCACCTGAAATCTCCCCGGCAGCCGTGTTTTACTTTCCCCTCCCACCACCCTGCATCTAATGAGCTGTCCCACCTGCAAAATTCTTCCTGTCGTCTTTCACACCTTTCTCCTCCTGTCGGTGCTCATGGCAACTTTCCTGTCTCAATCATCTCTGCCTCTCACCTGGATACCAGCGCATCCTCACTCATTCCCAGCACCACCATTTGAGCATTAAGGTGGGAAGCTGGGATTGTAACGATGCCACGAGACACAGCCCCTGCTTTAATTTATTTTTTTTAAAGCTTTATTTATTTATCTGAGAGAGAGAGAGAGAGAGAGAGAGATCATATGTGGGGGGCTGAGGGGCAGACGGAAGAGTGAGTCTCAAGCAGATTCCTTGCTAAGTGTGGAACCCAATTCAACCCTGAGCCTAAACCAAGAGTCACACGCTTAACCGACTGTGCCATGAGGGCCTCCCAAAGCCCTTGCGTTTATTTATTTTTAAACAATTTTTAATAAAGATCTTCTTTATTTCTTCATGACAGACACAGAGCGAGAGGCAGAGGGAGAAGCAGGTGAGACTCGATTCCAAGACCCCAGGACCACGACCTGAGCCAAAGGCAGACACTCAGCCAATGAGCCACCCCGGTGACCTTGTAAGTACTGTGTTTGACCAAAG
This sequence comes from Canis lupus familiaris, assembly GCF_011100685.1. Classification (NCBI taxonomy): domain Eukaryota; kingdom Metazoa; phylum Chordata; class Mammalia; order Carnivora; family Canidae; genus Canis; species Canis lupus. The sequence continues at coordinate 39,031,722 of NC_049250.1, read as the reverse complement.
AAGCTGAGATGTTTCCAGCACTCAGAGGAGGGCCACCCAACCCAGGCAGGGGCTCAGGAGCAACTTTCTGGGGAAGGAAGGAAAGCCGTGCTAATCAGAGAAAGTAGGGTGGGAATGGATGACCCATGCCAAGGTTTGGGGGCATGAGTGAGCCTGACACGTTTGGGGAACTGGGGAGTTCTGAATACCCTACCCCTAGGAGAGGGGCATGAGGGTAAGACAGTAGCTAGGCAAGTAGGCACGACTGGGCTGTGTTGGGTCTGCATTCCATTCACTTGTCATTCAGTCGTTCATGGTTTTGAGTGTTGACTATGCACAAAGCAAGAGACTAAGCTTCCCTATGTTTTTTTTTTTTTTTTTTTTTTTTTTTTTTTTTTTTTTTTTTTAAATTTTTTATTTATTTATGATAGTCACAGAGAGAGAGAGAGAGGCAGAGACACAGGCAGAGGGAGAAGCAGGCTCCATGCACCGGGAGCCTGACGTGGGATTCGATCCCGGGTCTCCAGGATCACGCCCTGGGCCAAAGGCAGGCGCCAAACCACTGCGCCACCCAGGGATCCCTAAGCTTCCCTATGTTAAAGGAAGTTGAGAATAATTATAAAAATTTGTTGATGAGAAAGATCACAGGTGAGGTGTAGTTGGCCCTTGATGCAGAGAAGAGACACAGGTTTGTGCTGACTAACGCATCGACCGGTGTCATCCTCATGCCCCTGCCATCCTCAGGCTCCAGCTGTAGAACATGGTGTCACCGACGGTCTGCACCGAAATGTCAGGTTAACTTTCCTTTCCTTGGCTGAAAATATAAATGTAGGAAGGATGATAGGGCATTCAACAGTGAGGAAATGAGTCAGGGACTAAATAGAAGCAAGCAGGATGGTTGAGCAATTTTCTTAAACGATATATGAAAGGAGAATCTTGAAAAGGAATAGGGTTTGACTTGACTTTATATTCAGAACTTATAAAAATGCCGGGCAACGTGCACTCAGCGGAGCATTAGTGCATTAGGAGCCATAATCTAGTTGAGTTTCTAAAGTAACTCCAACCAAGAAATGAAAAATGAGGGTGTTCGATTTCTGCAGAATCAATTTTTGAAAAAAAAAAAAGTAGTGAATAATGGATGCAATAGAATGGAATAACTGAATAATACAATGGGAAGGAATTAGGAACAAAAAACGGGAAAAGAAATTGCTTGGAGATAATCTGATCCATGGCAAAGGGTTATAAACTATCATTTTTAGCAATAAAGGTACTTTGGGGCCAAGGAAAAGAATAAGAGAAATAAAAGGTAATTTAAGATGAAAAAAAAAGAAAGAGAGAGAGGGAGAGAGAGAGAGAGAGAAACATGTGAAATATTAAACACTCGGGCCATGCAATATTGAAAAGACAGAACAAAATTAAAATAATATATAAACTTTGACAGTTTCCACTTAAAAAAAAAAAGTCCCGTTGTCTCAGCCTGGCTCCCAACTACTGACGCCATCCCGGGGGCCCTGGCTCCAAGCCCTGGGGACAGACACGGGGGACAGGTGGCAGGCTCCCCTTTATCTCCCTCTTCAGGGAAGCTGCAGGTAGCCTTCGCTTCTGCATCCACGGCTCCAGCCGCGCAGTGGGCTGAGATCCAGTGCTCCCAAGGCGGGATGGCCAAGGTTCTGGAGACGAAACAATGAAGTGCATCCATGGAAGAATGACTAGAACAAGAGGTACGATCTGGTTCTTCTGGGACCTGGGTTCCAGTGCCAACGAAGTCTCTTGCCCCTTTGATCTTTCCTCTCCCCGACCTGGGCGTCAGCATCCCCTGGGAACTCGTTAGAACGCGCAGATTTATGAGGTTCCCATCCTGGACCTCTTGATTCTGGATGTGGCCTAGAAATATGAAGTGCGAGAACCTTGGTTCTGCTTCTCGGGCCAGTTTGTGTCCATCGTTCGTCCCTACCCGGGCCCAGGCCAGAGCAGGGCACTTCGCCCATGGGCTCTTAGTGCTTGAAACGACCTCAGGGAGGATGTCCTTGTTGCTTCCCATTCTACAGAAGACGGGACGGAGGCTCCATTGGGGAAGGCACGTGTCCAACATCTCAGTGATCATCAGTGTAAGAGCTGGGGTTTGGATCCAGACCTGGCCAATGCCAAAATCTGTGCTCCTTTCTCTACACGTCGTTGTCTTCTCTGAGCACAACCTTTCCTTTTCTGTCTTTAAAAAGATTCTGTTTATGTATTTATTCATTTAGAGGAGCAGAGGGAGAGAGAAAGAGAGAGAGAGAAACTCAAGCTGAGCATGGAGTCCGACATGGGGCTCGATCTCATGGCCCTGAGATCATGACCTAGTCAACACCAAGAGTTGGTCACTCAACCAATTGAGCCACCCAGGCGGCCCCACCACAGCCTTTTGTAATTTAATTTTCCATTGCATGGCCAACAATCTCTCCTGTAAGTCTCCTCTGTCCCACCTCAGAGTATATCTGCACGCATCTGCCCCTCATTGTGCTGCTTGGAGAGAGGGAAGGAGGTTCATTTCCAAGGTTGACTCTTCCACTCTGCTCTTCATCAAGATTCCTCTTCCTTCCTCACTGTCTGCCATTTTCTGCCTTTTCCTATCCTTTCTCTTCATTAGCCCTTCTCATCCCTTGATCTCTCCCAAAAATGACTTGTCTCTTGCCTCTTTTTTCTTTTCTTTTCTTTTTTTGCCCCAAATCAGTATAGTTCTTATTGCATCTTTAAAGTATCACAAATAAGTCTGAAGAATCATCTGGCATCTTGCTGTTTCTGTAGCTCGACAACTCAGATCTTATTCACCACCCTGCTGAACTGTTCCTTTTTCAGAAACATAGATACCATCCAAAAATTTTCTGATATCCTTGTTTTAACAGTTGTCGTTTGCTGAGTCAAAGGAGCTGAGTTTGATACAAGTTCAATGTCATTTTCCTTCAAGAATTAACTCATCTTCTTGGGCTTGAGATACAGAACAAGCAACACCTGGCCTCATCTGAACCCTGCAAATGTATTTTTCACCCAAGAAATTTCGGATTTCAACAAGAGAACCATTCTCCTGGATAACAACATTGACGGGGAAGTGAGCACACACCGACCTCACCTTGTAATGGAAGCCCAGTGTAAAGCCCTTGATCGTGTTCTCTGCGTGACTACAGACGTGCAAATGGTAGCCACTTCTTTTCCATTTCCACATCATTTGTGACTCAGAGCCTCTTTTTCTTTCCAAGAAGACTGAGTTCTACATTGATGTGATTGAAGCCCCTCCACAGCGTTCCTCTGGGGCCCGCCCTTCACGATCACAGTGCGTCCCTTCAGGGGGATGTCGACATTTTCTGGAATGGTGACGGTCTGGTTGCTGAGAATGGTCTTCACTCTCACAGTAGATGCAGCAAAGGGAGAGCATCTCTTGCCCTTTTTTTCTTTAACCATCAGACTCTCCCTTGTCTTCCCTTCTCGTCTCATATTCTCTCACTGGGAATGTCCCCCAGTCTCAGGATTTTTCCTTGGATGAGATCCAAATCGGAGTCTCCAGTCCTGACCTCTTTCTCACACTCCAGACCCATGGGTCAAGCTTCTTGCTGGACATCTTATCAACCTCAGCTCAGTGGGCCTAAAATGGATCTGATGGGTCCCTCCTCAGATCTGCCCTCCGTACTCTCCCCTCTCTTTCACATTCTCTATCCATTCAGTTCCTGTGACCTCATAGTTATTATTTTTTTTTTAATATCCAACAGATTTGGTCCTGTTAGTTATATTCTTCAACTAAATTACAAGCTCTTTGAGGGAGGGACAGAATCTTATTTCCTTATGTCTCTACACCTGGCTCATTGCTTTGATATTATAGGTGCTTCCGGGATGTTAAGTGGGTTTGTAGAGAAATTATGGGGAATAAAAAAGTAGCAATATTTTTATTCTCATAGGAAAAGGAGAGAAATAGCAGGCACTTGTAAAGGTAAGTTAAAATAATTTATTGACAGCCAAGGTGACTGTTAAAATGCTTGCTGAATTATTAGTCCCAGGGGAGCAAAAGGAGGGAGACCTGAAAGACTTAACAAATAATGAATCAAAGGATGGTCCCTGTAGCCTCCTGTTAAGAGGCAGAGATATTTCAACATCTCAAGAATCAAGTACTACAATCTTTTATGAGACTAGAAAATCATTGTAGGTCTCATAAATTTCCCTCTTCTCATTGTTCCAAAGGCTTAATTTAGGATGAGTCACTCCATAAATCTAGACAAAGATGACTAATGATTATAATAACAATATCATAAATTATATAGTGCTTTTCCTCCAAAGCAAAACGGTATCTAATTTATTCTCACAATATTCCTCATTGGTTGCTAGGACCAGGGACGATTATCTCTATTTTTTGGCAACCAGGGGATGGAGGTGGGCATACCTGTTTATTCTGGTAGCATGACATTTCCTGTGGCTGCATCTTCATGTCTAGCCAAGCTTACTCCAAGGGGATTAGGACTCCCTCCTCACCTTCATCAGGCTCCAGGCCTTTGCTTCATTTTCTTTCCTTCTAATGGTCACACCACATTCCCAATCTTCTGTAATAACATGTTTTAATTTACTCATTATCTAACTCATTGACCGGAAGCTCAGAGAACCTAGCTATAAGGGAACTAAAAAAGGTTAAAAAAATAACTATGCAAAATGAATTTTAGTCAGTGTTTTGATAATAATTATAATACTAGTTAACTCCCTTCTTATAACGGATACTTAAAGTTATGGCAATTGCAAGTTCCCTTTTTGATATATTCATTTCAGATAGCCTGCGAATGCCAATGAGACAGGAAATATGCATGTGTTTACTATATCCTCAGTCACTCTTCAGCAGGTGATACGAGATAGTAAGCACATAGCTATTCTTTTTTGCTAGGTGACTTGGTTAAAGTCACAGATTCAGTAATGCTACGATCAAAGTTTTTGAGTCATTAAAATATCAATCCAAATCTTTTGATACTCTGTTATGTGGTCCATAAGTGTGTTCTTTTGTTAAAATTAAAAAAAAAAAACTTTACAAACCTTTACCTCACAGATGAGTTAATCTATGAACAATGACTTTAAGAATACTGCCCTTTATCAGATATGTCATTTGCAAAATATCTTCTCCCATTCCCTAGGTTGCCTTTTAGTTTTGCTGACTGTTTCCTTTGCTGTGCAGAAGGTTTTCATCTTGATGAAGTCCCAGTGGTTCCTTTGCTTTTGGAGGCATGTCTTGTAAGAAGTTGCTGCAGCCGAGGTCAAAGAGGTTGCTGCCTGTGTTCTCCTCTAGGATTTTGATGGATTCCTGTCTCACAGTTAGATCTTCCATCCATTTTGATTTATCTTTGTGTGTGGTATAAGATTTACCCCTAAGATACAAATGCAATGATCCAAAGGGGCACCTGAACCCAGTGTTCATAGTAGCAATGTCCACAATAGCCAAACTGTGGAAAAAGCTGATGTTCATCGACAGAGGAATGGATAAAGAAGATGTGGTCTATATACATGATGGAATATTACTCAGCCATCAGAAAGGATGAATACCTACTATTTACATCTACATGGATGGAACTGGAGGGTATTATACCGAGCAAAATAAGTCAATCAGAGAAGGACAGTTATATGGTTTTACTCATAGGTGGAATATAAGAAACAGTACAAAGGACCATAAGGGAAGAGAGGGAAGACTGAATGGGAAGTCATCAGAGAGGGAGAGAAACCATGAGAGACTTAAAATTTTTTTTTAAGATTTTATTTATTTATTCATGAGAGACACAGAAAGAGAGGCAGAGACACAGGCAGAGGGAGAAGCAGGCTCCCTGCAGGGAGCCTGATGTGGGACTCGATCCCAGGACCCTGGGGCTACAACTGGAGCCGAAGATGGACACTCAACCACTGAGCCACCAGGTATCCTGAGACATTTTCAACTATAGAAAACAAACTGAGGGTTGCTGGAGGGGAGGTGAGTGGGCAGGTGGGGTAATTGGGTGATGGGCACGAAGGAGGGCACGTGATATGATGAGGCACTGCATGTTGTTATATACAACTGGTGTATTATTGAACACTGCATCTGAAACTAAGTATGTACTACTGTATGTTGGCTCATTGAATTTAAATTAGAAAAAGAATAATGCCTTGGTTTAAAAAATATTTCTTTATGGATTCAAATTGCTTTGCATGTATTATTTTAAATGACTTCATAAGATGGTAACGAAAAGAGCAGTCCTATTTTTGTCTCTCCCTTCATAGATGGACTTGATAATTCATCCATTCATTTATTCTGCAAATATTTATTAATTGCCAAGTATATACCAAGAGCCCCCCTGTGTGCTGAATATATGGACAAACCACATTGTCCTTCTCCTTGAGGAGCTTAGAACTTAAAATGAGACATGGATATGAAGCAAAGAGACACATAGAGGGATGCATAACTGCAGAGTATAAGAAGTGTTATCAAGAAAAAGAATTGAGAGGGATGCAATGTACAACAAAGAGTCCAAGAAGGCATCTTTGAGAAAGACATTTGTTGTGGGATCAGAGGCTAAGAGTTAGGCTGAGTGACTTGCACAGTAGCAGCTCATGTGAACCACCAGCATGTAGCCAGGAACCTGAGCAGACCGTGTGGCGCTGGTGGAAATAAGAGGGGAAGGGGTTCTGAAATGAGGCAGGGGAAGGGGACGGGGGTAGGGGTGTTGCCAGATGGTGCATGATCTTGTTGTCCCTCCTAAGGATTTGAGATGGTGTTTTAAGTGCAAAAGGAAACTATTTAAGGGCTTAAGTGGAGGAGTAGAATCAATTTTTTTTTTTATTTCAAAAGGACCATGCTGTCCATTCTGTGGGAGCAGAGGTTGGAGAGGTATAAGAGAGAAGGAACAATGAGGAAGCTCTCCAGTGAGTACTGAGGTGCTCACTGTAAGGGTGAGCAGATTTCAAATCTATTTTAGACTCAGACACATAGGACTTAGTGATGAACTGGGTGGAGCCAGGGTGGGGGATAAAGGAGATTGAGATGCTCTAAGTCTCTGAGTCTCTGACTGTGTCTGACTATCTCTGAGCATCTCTGACTGTTGGAGCCAGAAAGAACCTTAGGTGCTACCTGACTCAAATCCCCATTTGAGGGCAAACAGAATTGAGGTTCCAAGACGTGAGGTGATTGACACACACCAATAGTCATTGTACTGCAGGTAGAGAAATGAGTGCTCTTCAAGGTCCGAAGAATGAGCCAATGGAATTAAAACAGTCTACTTATATTTAATTCTTACCTCTAGAAAAATACCTGGAACAACTATTATGAGAAACCCGCCATTTACTCTATAGATATTTACAGTAGGTCTAAGCATGCGGGAAAAAGTTCCTAGCTCCTTTTCCTGTGGGTTTAAGTGACTCGTCAGGTGAGGGAGCCACCTCCTCATCTGGTCGGTTTCACAGGGCCAAGAACACCACAAAATCATTCCTTGAGGTTCAGTCCGAGTTTCTATTGTCCAAAGACAGACATTTGATTTTAGTTGGAAATATAAAAGAAACCACTATTTCCTGATTTGCTCCTAAAAAAGAAAATAGGGAGCTTTTTCGTTGGGTGAAGTATGCATGCACATTTTTATTTTTTTATTTTATTTTATTTTATTTTATTTTATTTTATTTTATTTTATTTTATTTTATTTTTTTGGTTTCTTTTCCCCGATGCAAAAAGAATTGACCCCTGAGAAGTGAATCCTGCTCCTTAGCCTTGTTTGGGCAATGTGGCATATTCTTTGAAAGTTTGGTTATTTGTAAAAATGAGTGATACTTGTGAGTCAGTCTCTTAGGAGAATGGGGTTTATATTTAATGGTAATAATAAGTCTGTTTTAATGATGATAACCAATAGGTACAGATCCAATCTATGTGCCTTGAGTCAGACAGCTCCCCGTGGTAGAGCTGAAGTTCAAGCCCAAGTCTGTCCGATTACAGAGCCCGCGGTCAAAGCCATCCTTCTGTGTTTTTGTTCACACCTTCACTACATGGCAAGCAGTCGTGGGCCAGGACTGTTCCAGGAGCTGGGATCCAGCAGTGACTAAAACAGACGAAAATCTCTGCTGATCATGAACTTACATTTTAATTTGGGTCAGAAAGGGATAAAAATAAAGCATAATAAACAAGTAAAGCATAGAGTGTGCTGGAAAGCGATAACTGGCATGGAGAGAAACGTCTCTGGGTGAAAGGAGGTGGCTGCACTTTCAATGAGAAGGGTTGAGGAGGGCAACATGAAGAAGGTAGCACTGGAGCAATGACTAAGCCCTGTGGCTATTGAAGGGAACAGCCTTCTAAGCAGAGGGAATAGCAATGCGAAGGCTCTCCTTCAAGAGGTGCCTGGCATGTCTGAGGACCGGTGGGGGGGGGGGGCACTGTGGCAGCAGTGGAAGGAGGGAGTGGGGAAGGGTCTAGAGGGGCCAATGTGGGGCTGGGGAGGGTAGTAAATGCAGGCCGTGATGGAAGGCCACAGGGTCCTGCAGGGATTTCCAGGCCAAGGTACTTACAAAAAAAAAAAAATCTTGTTTTGTCACACTATTGCAAGGTGAGCCTGGCGCACGGTGTGCTGGGCGCCTCCAAGAATTGGTTCACGCCACTGGTTGCTGCTCTCTGGGAGCCACCGAGGAAGGAGCGCTGTCTCAGGAAGTCGGTTGCGTGGCCGACCTTGCAGTAGCCAAGGGTCGGAGGGCTTGTATTCAACCTTGCAACGAATCTGTAAACCCAGTTTTCCGGTGCTTCAGTGTTTCCCCAACTTGGATGTGCATAGAAATCAGCCGTGCACACCTTATTTTTAAATGCAGGTTCTGATTCAGTGGGTCCGAGGCGCAGGCCCTGAGGCTGCATTTCTCACAAGCTGCCCGGGAGGAGCGGGTGCTGTGGCCGGGGGTCGGGACCTGGAGAAACAGGGCCTTAGGCTCCGCCGCAGACCTCCTGGGGCCTCCTCGCGTTCTAATTGGGCTCTTGGTCCAAACCCGGAGTCCCCCGGGTCCCAGACTATCGTCCTCATTTACAAATGAAGGACTCGGAGCTCCGGGGGGGGGGGGGGGGGGGGGGGGGGGGCTGCGATGACCTGGGCAGAGGCCGTGTGGCCCCAGGCAGAGGCGTGACTTGCATGTCGTTCCCTGGCTCTTCCCCAACAGCTGCCCTGGTGGCCTTTAAGGTCTAAGGCCTAAAGGCGCGCTAATGAAGGCTTTTGGCTGGTGCATGTGGTGTGCGCTGGTGCACACGCGCTCTCCTCACACACATCCACTCACGCGGTGGGGGGTGAGGGCGTGCGGAAGCTCCTCTGCAGCTGCAGCTCCCAGAGGCCCGCCTTGGCAGTGGGGCATCACAGCAGGCCCTGGAAGTGCTCCCCCCCCCCCGCTGGCCCGCACCCCGGTGGGGGGGACGGCTCCCTCGCACCCACTTTGCTCGCAAGCTAAACTGCGTTTCTCCCACCTCTGAGATGAGATGGAAAGTTCTCCTCTCGGCTCTCAGAAACCGTGCACCGTGGCCCCACACTGGGCCCCAGCTTCCTGCGACCAGCAGAAATCTTGAAGCATTTCCAGCCGGACCCTGGGAGAGGTGGACCTGTTTCGGAGCCGCAGGATTCCAGGTTAGAAGTGTGTCCCCCACATGCTTCCCAAGCGCCGCAGCAGCTGTTCAGAGGCCCCCACCCCCCTGGGTGAGCCCTGGCGGCCTGCTCAGGCCGGCCCTCGGGAGGCCCTCAGCACCCACCGCCCCCGCGCTGAGAGCTGGGTGCAGGGACCCGCGGGACTCACGCCTGCCCGGCTGCTCCCACTCAAGCTTTGCTGTGCACTTTTTATTAATGTTTAAAAAATCGTGCTGCCTCTCAGCTTTTCCTGATGGTCAGAGAGGAGCTCCCGCCTCCACCGTCTAGAGCCCCCTGCTCCCCAGTGGGAGACACTGAGGTCCTTGGCGGCCCCGCTGCCCCCTTCCCTCTGCCCGACTGTCCAGGCTGAAGACCTCTGCCCATGTCCCGTGCGTTCCCCGAAACCCTCCCGGGACCCACCGGGGTACGGGGCTGCTGGCCTTCCCCGCTCCTGGAACACTCAGTGTCGTCACTCATCGTGAGCCCTAACCCTGTGCCGTCTGGGAGGTTGTGGTGACAACGGTGCCAGCAGCGTGGACAGTGGGATTACCCTTCACTCACACGGCGCTCAGCACTTTGTGCGAACCCTCCCCTTTACGCTCAAGAAGAACCTCATAAAATTGGTATTATTGTCCCCATTTAAAGATAAGGAAATCAAGGTATGGAGAAATTAGGGTTTGCCCGAGGTCACACAGCTGGCTCATAAGTCAGAGAACCCGGGCTGGCACAGGTGTGCTTGGACACCTGGTACCTGTTAAGTAGGTAAAGGTAGTGCCTCTTCTCCTGTTATGCGGAGACAGTAGTCAATGAGCGGTGATGAACAGCAGCACTTTAATAAATCTCCCTGGATTTCGGCAAAAAAACTACCCTGGACGTACTTCCACCTTAATATCACCACCCGTTGTCACTACCTCTAGTGCCAATACTGCTACTATTTGTCCCCCCGTAGGCATAGGCGGCTGTAGTAGCTATGTTGTGTGTGTGCGTTTCAGACATCGTTGGGGGAACCACCAGTTTCTATTCTTAGTCATGGGATTGGGGTAAATGCAACCTCCTCATTTACCCCCTTCCTCTGAACCTGGCGCCCAATCCTTACCAATAGAATATTCCATACTCCTGTATGGAGGGATGGATCTGAGTCCAGCTGATCAGAGACTGACATAGGAGGACAAATTTGAGATTGTGGGTACCTAGGATGGTAGGACCCTGAGTCCACTGGGGGCCACCTTTGCCCCTAGGTAGTAAAGCCAGCCTACGAAGAAAGGCAGCACAGAAGAGGGTAAAGCATAGAGATAAGAAACATAGTCTTTTTTTTTTTTTAAAGATTTTGTTTATTCATAAGACACACACAGAGAGGCAGAGGCACAGGCAGAGGGAGAAGCAGGCTTCCTGCGGGGAGCCTGATGTGGGACTCGATCCCAGGACCCCGGGTCACACCCTGAGCCAAAGGCAGATGCTCAACCCCTGAGCCACCCAGGTGCCCCAAGCGACATAGTTTTAATGAGAGATTTGAACCCCCAGATCCAGCTGGGCTTTATGTCTAGACTTTTCAGATATAAGAACAAATAAATTCTCTAATTTTGTGTAAGCTATTTTTGAGTTGGATTCATCCTCTCATAATTGAATGAGTCCGGACTCACCATTCAAAGAAACCTCCCATTAAAACGAACACTAAAATTGGAGGCCCTGGCCCCTCTGCTTGTAAGTGGCAGTCATTTGAGCAGCAAGGGGCTGCTCTCCTTGTTATCCAGACCCCTGCTATTCATTAGCATCTTCTGTGATGACTGGATTATTTCAGAAACGGTCGAAGACCTGCATCGTCTGAGACAGTAGCTCTTAGCCATGTGTACTCCTGAGTGTTCGGACAGTGGGTAGTGCAACGAAGGAACTGAAATTTTAATTTTGTTTGTTTTAAACTTAAATGAGCACATGTGCTAGTGGCTATTGTATGGGCAGCAAGTTCTAGACCACCTCTGCTCTATATGAATGAGTAGAGAAGCCCTGGATGACTCCGCTGCAGCAGATGGAGTGGCCAAAGAATTATAGCTTCTACCTCTGTTTCGGTGGGTTCCCAGGTGTCCTTCGGTCTATGTGAATCCAAAGCTCATGCTCTTCCCCCTGGAGGAGGCTCAGCGAGGGGGATGACTTGACCAAGTCTTCTAATGGCAAACGCCTCAACGGCTCTGCTTGTGCAATGGTGGATGAAAGAAAACTCTCACTCTTTGACCATGGCTACCCCGCTCTGGTCTGTCTACCCAGACACCTGCTGCGAAACAGGCCCCGGGAGGTCACTGTAGCTGTAACTCCTTATAGTCTAAATTGTGCCAACACTTCGTGGTGAGATTAAAAAAAGAAGAAGAGACATGGCAATATTCAGATTGCTCTTTGTCTTCTATGTCTTTATCTAGGTTTGCAGAAGACGGAGGCCAACCTTAAGATATTACTCAACTAGAAATTCATCTAGTCATCAAGAGCTTTTGGAGGGAGGTGGACCAGCTTTAAATTCTGACTCCATCACTGGACACGTGTGAGACCTCCATGGAGCCACTTGTGTTCTTGGAATGATGAGTTTTTGCAACCGAAAATAACTAGGGCCAAAGCATCGAGCTCATGATGTCTCAGTGAGTATTAGGCGAGACAGCTCACGTGAAAGATGTCGCTGAGTGCTCTGCAAATGCCCCCCGTCATGCCCGTTTCATATTATTACTGATATCTATGGGGTCGTGTTTTCAGTAACGAAAGGCACAAAACACGTTGGTGATTCTTTACAACTTTCCACACCAGGGCCCCTCACTAGCCTGCGACACGCTTTCCATCTGAAATTTTGCTGAAAGGCTGAACGATGTTCGCCTCCACAAATCACCCAGTCTTAACTGGGGTAAAGTAAATGGAGAGCCCTGGTCAGAAAGAGGAATGTCTGCCCGGCCTAATGACTGCTCTTCACTGCTTGGCAACTTCCTTTTCATCTTTCAAAGACGTCAAGGGTTCGTGCCAGTGGGGTTTAAAAATAAATCCATGCTCTTCGTTTCCCAAAGGCTGAAGCACTGGGCACCTTCACGATGACACGAGGCCGCGGCTCCCCTGAAACCCAGGCGAGGAGGTTGCACTGCCACCAGGGCTGCCTGGCTGGCTGGGCTTCAAACTACTTAAGACTGCAGTTCGGGAAGCATTTATTCCAAAAATATTTATTGCACGCCTCCTACTTTCCAGACGCTGTGCTGGCCACTGAGCATACAGGAAGGAAGAAAAGGGACAGCCTACAGCTGCCCTCCTGGAGCGTGTAGTCCATGGTGTCGCCTGCTGGCTCACGATGGGGGCTGTTTTAGTGCCCTGTTTACAGGACTGGTCATCTGCCCCCGGTTATTTCCTCGTTAGGACCGCACCGTTGGTGGAGCCTCCAGGTAAGTATAGGTGGTTGAGAGGACATTACGTGATTCCATGCTGAGGCATCTCTTCAGTTGGTTTTTTTTTTTTTTAAACTATTGGTCCTCGCTTTGAGTTTCTTTCTTTCTTTTTTTAAGATTTTACTTATTTATTCACGAGGGACACACACACACACACAGAGGCAGAGACCCAGGCCGAGGGAGAAGCAGGCTCCCTGCAGGGAGCCTGGTGTGGGACTCAATCCTAGGACCCCAGGGTCACACCCTGAGCTGAAGGCAGATGCTCCACCACTGAGCCACCCAGGTGTCCCCATTTCTTCAGTTTTTTATTTTCATCTGGCAGAGAGAACATTCCTATGTCCACATAAAATAGTGGAAGGGCCGGAGTGGCGCACAGTGGGCACAGTTCTGCGCATTAGGGAAAGGAGCCTTGCGAGGCCATATTATCACATCTTCTGTCCTGTAGGCTTGCGTGGGCTCATTTTCCCCAGACTTGTCGGTCACACTTGCTTCAACGTCAGATGCAAGTGTCCCAACCCCCAAGCTGTGGGAAGCAGGTTCACGGCCGTGGTGGCTTGGGAGCCGGAGCGCCCGGTTGCCACCCGTGTCTTGGGGCCGGAGCACCGAGCCCAGGCGGGGGCAGCCCCGGGCCGAGCTTGGGCAGCAGCGAGCCTCTTCCTGGGGGGCGGCGGCTGCTCCCAGCAGCTTGATGAGGCCACGGTCCTGTGTGCGGGCCCAGGCCCCGAAGCTTCCGTGGGGCGTCCACGGTTCCCGGAGACGGACAGATGCACAGCCTTTCAGTTGGCTTGAGTTCCTCTTACCTGAGTGGCCACTGGCTGAGTCACTGGCCCCGCGAAACCCCAGGGCCGACTGCGCCCACTTACGGGGATGGTGCTGGGTGCTCCTCCACCTGCCGCGCCCAGGTGGGCAGCACGTCACCTGTCACCTGCCAGGTGAGCCTGCCACCTGCTGGGGGAGCCTGCCACCTGCCAGGTGGGCGCCCGGGGGATGTGCAGTGATGACGACAGGCCCAGATCAGGTCGCAAGGCCCTGAGAGAGCCAGACTGCGTGCAGGCCGTGCTGTACTGGACCCCGAAGCCCTAAACCCACACTATCCGAGGGGAGGAGCGACCGTCCACCTCTTTCTTCGTAAATGCCGGTTAGATGCTGGAGGCTCCGGGGCAGGGATGGGGGACGGGGATGGGGGACTGGAGCTTTAGTTAAAATAAAAAAAAAAAAAACTATTGTTTTCAGCCCCTGCTTGATCCTGCAGGGACCTGCCACTCCTCTACAGCTTTCGAAAGCCAGTGCCGTGGGGGTAGGATCACCAGCTCTACGCCCTGGTTAACATCTTCTCTGACCTCACCTTCCTTCCCCGGCCTCCTCCGCACGGGTTCTGCTTCTGAGCTACTTTGATGCAAAATCCATCCCCTGCAAGTTCCTGCAAAACACCCAACCTCACGGCGCCCCGTTTCTCTATCACGTTTCCCGAAGGTTTAAGGTCCTGTTGCGCAGATATGGTTTTGCTAGTATCCTGCCGGTGGCCCTCAAACTCCCGGTCCCCTCCCGTTGCTACGCAGCCCCAGACACCCCAATCACACGTACTTGCTCCCTGAATCTTCCAGAAGTCCACGTGTGAGCCCCCACGGGGAGACCCATCTGGTGGCTTCCCCACGGGGCACAGGCATTCTCTGTCGCTGTTCCCGTCTTCGGAAATCCGATGGCTAGAGTCCTCTCCATTTCTGCACTCATAAAGGTCTAACAGTTTTATGCACATTGTCCTGTAATCCTTACAATCACTCAAGAAGTGGATGTTTTGTCTTCATTTTATGATGGAAACACGGACTCCGAACATGATTTGCCCACATTCTCCCCTGGGCAGCCGTGTTGGGGACCTTTGCTCCTCACCCAGACTCTGATGCGTTGCCTGCTCCCTCCGGCCTCCCCCGTGGACCAAGGCAGGTGGTGCAGAGAAACAAGGGGTTTTTGCTTAGCCAGGTGACTCTATCACCATCGTCGTCACCCCAGGGCAGTGCTGTTGACACTTTGGGTGGGTGATTTGCTGCAGGGAACTGTCTTGGGCATTGCTGGGAGCCCGGCGCTCCCGGCTCCATACCCAAAACGCTGGTGGTGTGCTCCAGGCATGGTGGCAACCAATGAGATGTCCCTGAAATGTGTGCCTGAGGGTTCCTCTTTGGGGAGGGGTGGTTCCTACTCCATGAAGAAGAGCAGATGATCCCTAGCAGTACATACGTCGATAAATCCTCCTTGCGTACTAATCAGTTAGTTGGAAGGTGGACAGGAAGAGAGCAGCCCCTGCTAATGGTAAAACAGCATCACGAGGCCAAAGGGTCAAGAAAGAACAGAAGAGAGTAGGAAAAACAGAATATAGCCCTGATTTTGACACACAGAAGACCACACCTATGGAAGACCCAGATTACAAGGCCACTGTCACCCCTGGAATTTGGCTGCAGGTAGAGTCCAAGGTGGCAGGGAAGCAAGGCCAGGAAGTGGTGCTTTGGGAAGCAGTGTGAAGCAGCATATAGAGGTGGACAGACGACTGGAGGAGAGGGAGAAGGGTCCGGATCTGCTTTTGGCTGGGTCGCAGGCCACCATGTAGTCTTGAATACTCCCCTTCTCACCTACAGGATAAGAGGAGAATGAGATCATGGGATGGCTAAGAGTCTTCTTAGCCACGTGTCTCAGTTTGGGGGTATTTAGGGGATCAGAAATGCTGGTCATTTTGTTTACTGAGAGTTCTTAATACTTTGGTCGCTGTGTACAGTTTAGCGGGCTAACGACTTCCATACTTCTCAGTCACTTCAGCCTGAATCATCTGGATCCCTTGGGAGGAAGGAAAGTCCAGGTCCATGATTTGATTCTGTTCAGAAACCATAGCCCTCGGGCCCAGGCTCAGGGCCTGTGCTGTCCTATTTATTCCTGCTGGCAAGTCACAGGCTCCGGGTTAGGGAGATACATGATCTTAAATGTTAGCAGAGTCAGATGTGCTCAATGGAAACAGTCTGGCTAACTCACAACAGATTCTCAGCCCTCTTGGCTGTCCTCCAGAAATCATGTCTGGTCGGATTTCTGCAACAGATCTGATAGTTGCTGACTTAGAGAACGTGGAAGCTGTTTGTGAATTCGTGGTGAATGGTCCTAATTCCAGACACAAATTCCCATTGACAGTGAGAGGCTAGAAATGTACAGAAAATGCATTGAAAGCTTATTTGTGAAGTGTGTGTGCATATGTGTGTGTGTGTGTGTGTGTGTGTGTGTGTGTAAGAGAGAGAGAGAGAGAGAGAGAGAGAAGGAGGGAGGGGACAGAGAGAGAGAGGGAACCAGAGTGTGTGAAATATAGGTTGGTAGAGGCTAGATACCTTCTAAGTGGAATATTTTGTAAAGGGAAGGAATAGACTAGAATGATGAGCTCTAATGATTTTCTCAACACAGAACAGAACCTCACAAGACATCACCAAAACAGCGTGCCCTTCCAGAAGGCCAGCATGTAACCTTTGAAGATTGACGGAAACAGGGTGGGCAGACATAGGACATAAGAGAGGTGGTAAAATTTACCCGAGTTTACAGATTGGTTTCCTTTATTTTGTGTTCTAGAACATCAGGGAACCGTTTTGGTACATGATCAAACCATTTTCTAAGGATTTTTTTCTCTCATTTTGATGCACTGATGATTTTTGTGTTTTTACTTTTCACTACATATTTCATAGAACCTGGCCCTATCTCCGCTACCACACACAGAGCTCTCCTGTACGAACGTATGCATGGGTGCAAGTGGTGCAAAAGGTAATTTGTGCAGCTAGGAAAGATGGGAAGCGGCTATTTTAATCTCTTTTGCAGATTTGCTACTTGTGTGCCGAGTGACAATTTAAAACAGCAGAGGAAAAATAATATTAATATCTAATAATTGACTGGATTATAGATATAATATAGATAATTGCCTTATCGCCCGTTGGTCAGATTTCTGCTGTTAAGCTTCTCTATGGAAACCACTTTTTAGGGCAGGCAGATGCAGGGATATAGTTGTGTAGACACGTACATTGTTGCTGCTTTGAAGACTAGAGTTTGAAGAAACATCTTAATTCTTAGTATGAGGCCAGGGAAATGAAATTGTGAGAGTCAGCTCTTAGATGGGTGATGTTGAGAAGTTAATTTTGGAAAACTGGGACTTACCTGGCTTCACTGGTAGGACATTTTCCCCCGGTTCTTGTTGTGTGAGGACTATGGGAGGAGCCTTTAGACATGCGTTTGCTCCTTCAGAGGACAGGCGGGCATAAGCACTGGTAACATCTAAATGGAACTTTCCTTCCGGGCGTTAGGATAACTTCTATGGTTCAGTCACCTGACCTATTGTACACAGAAATTCTTGAGTTGGTAGAAAAAAAAAAAAAAAGAAGTCCAGTAAGTTTAAAAACAACAAATTGGGAATCAAATCGTTTGAGTGTCTTAATACTTTCTGGCTGTCTAATGTATACACCAACTGTTTCTAAATGCAGTGGCTTAGGATGACTTAGCATTTCCTGTCATAGTTGTGTGGGTTGGCTGTGACTAACAGAGGACCCCGTCCTACGCAGCGTCAACGGGATGGTTTGCTCTTGAGGTTGTCCCGTCTAAAGGCTTGAACAGGTTGACTCACTCGCACGGCAGTGGATGACGGCCATCGGCTGGGAGTTTAGCTGGGGTTGTCCCCTGGAGTACCTACACGTGGCTGGAGCTTCTCACGCTCGTGGGGGTTGGGCTCCCCCAAGAAGCACCTTAAGAGCTAGCCTTCCAAGAGAGAGGAGATGCAAGTCTCCTTCTGATCTTGCACCTTAGCTCCTGGGATGTCACCTTTGCTGCATTATCTTGGTCAAAAGCAAGTCAGAAAGAGCAACCTAAGTTTAAGGGGAGGGGAAGTAGATCGCACTCCATCGTGGGGAATCCGCAAGGTCATGCTACACAAGAACGTAGGGAATAGGCGACGTTGCTGTGGGCATCTGTGGAAAACACGATGTGTCCTAACACTTTTAACTCAATACTGAACTTGCTTTATGCATGTGAATGAAGACTTTATGTCTAGAAAATCACATTATCACTGTAAAGACCTTCTTGGGAAAAGGCTAATGATAAGAAGATGTAATCCAGCAAGATACAAATGGAATGGTGGAGGCTCTGACCCATGCTGACCTGGTTTTGAATCCTGTCTTCACTCTCCGAAGACCTGTGGGACATTGGTCAAGTGCAGCTACGTAATTTAGGGGGCCCAGTGCAAAACGAGTGGTTTTTCAAAACTTAGTAAAAATTTTAATGTAATATCATCATGATGATCATTAAACCAAGCGTGGGGTCCTTTTCAGTGCAGGCCCCTTGGCGACTGCACAGGTTGCTTGCCCGTGAGGCATCCCTCAGGCTATATAACTTCTCTGAACCTCACTCAGATCTTCAAATTGGGAATAATACTATCTCTCTTATAGGGTGAGTGTAAAGAAAACTTGAAGTGATTGTGATGTAACAGTATTTATTAAGCTTATCAATATGCTTTCTAAGTTTATTAAGTTCACAGAAGGTGCTTGATAAATGACTATTAAAAGTAGCAGTAGTTGAATTAAAACATAAATGAGAATTTATGTTCTCATAAGTTTTTTTTTTTTTTTTAATTTTGATTTCTTTATGATAGTCACACACAGAGAGAGAGAGAGAGAGAGAGAGAGAGAGAGAGGCAGAGACACAGGCAGAGGGAGAAGCAGGCTCCATGCACCGGGAGCCCGACATGGGATTCGATCCCGGGTCTCCTCCAGGATCGCGCCCTGGGCCAAAGGCAGGCGCCAAACCACTGCGCCACCCAGGGATCCCTCTCATAAGTTCTGTATCTAAGTCTTTGGGGGGACTTAGATCAAGAGGTCTTTTTTTTTTTTTTTTTTTTCTTAATTTCCTGTTCAAAGAAACAAGAGCTTGGTTGCAGGCCACATGCATACCCTGAATCTATCCCTGAGTAGAAAATACATGAAATTTAGAGAAATGCTTGACACATGCTCAGTCATTCTCGTTATAATATTTGCAATCATAAAAATGTCTGCTCTGATACTTTCCAACTTGAGTAGAATTTCTTTTCCATGGAGTACCGTAGACAAGTGAGGTTCCAGGTTTCAAATTTAGACATTTTAGTTACTTGAACCATTGAAAAGAATATTTTATATCGAGAGCAGAAACTGTATATTCCTCTTTCATATTTAACAGCGGAAATGATTGAAGCTCAAATGTCATCTTCAAACTCCAAAAACACCTTTGGGAAGAGACAACGCTAAAACTTTTAAGTCCTAAAGGACATTTTAAAAAGTCACAAGCTTAATGAAAACAGGACCATGCATTTTCTGAAAACAATTGCTTTGACATATTTTCCTTACCTGGAAAACTGTTGGGAAGTCATAGGTTGCAAGTGAGATAGCTGGTGTATAGGTCCCTGTTCCTAGTGAGTTATCAACACGAGGTTTCAGATAAAGTAACAGGGAATCTAATATTTTATTCAAATGTAGTTAATATGGGTGGGAAGAGATAGACCCTATGAGGCGATTCTATTTTCTTTCCTTTCATTGGAAAGTTATTCTCTTTGTTCCCCTCTCCTCCCTACCACCCCCATCCTGTGATTGATCTGTATTATCTCTAGAGTCATGGTGTCAGATGTTTCTTTGGTGACTTTCACCCCTAATTCATAGTGGTACTGTCAAAATCTGGCCAAGAATCAATGTTATCAGTCTTCTGCCTTCTGCTCTAAGGTCCAGAGGACATATGCCTCCGTGAAGTGGATTGTGAGGATTTTGCAGGAACTTCCTACCCAGTTTATGGAGAATTGGATCCTCCTCATAAGATGCCTAACCCAGAGGCTATAGGGGCACAAACTCTGTGGCCTCTGGGTAGTTAAGGATGCGCTCCGCCATGCAGGGTGAGGGTCTATATGACCAACTCCATCCTTTCAGAGGTCGACTCCAGAAGATCTGAGCCAGAGCAAACCAAAGGCCATTAAAATGCTCTTGTCTTCCTCAAAAAAGATCCCTGTGTCTTTCTGTTTTATCCCAGAGCCTAGCTCTAGGTTATCCACTGATGCTCTCCGGGACCCCAAAGTCTGTCTGCTTGGTTGGCGGCCCCTCAGTTGTGCTGTCTGCTTTCCCTGGAGCTCTGCTAGTGGTCTGTGTCCTCTCATGCCTGGCCCTGCCGGTATCCTTACACCTACAGATGTCATGCCCACCCCTACCCAACCTACCTGCAGTCTTTGGGATCCCATTGACCTGACCTCAAATGCAGCACCTGGTCATCTCCCCTCAGACTGGTGACAACTTTTTATTCCCATATACGTTGGCCAGGTGGAGTCTTCCTCTAGGAGCCTGTTATGGGTGGAGCCTGTTCCCCTCACATTCATACACTCAAGTCCAAAACCCCAGTGTGTCAGAATGTGACCTTATTGGAAGACAGGGTCTTCATGGAGATAATCCAGTTAGATCAGGATCATCAAGGTGGGCTGGAATCCAGTATGACCAGTGTCCTTTAAAAAGGGGGAAATTTAGAGAGAGACTAACATACAGGAAGAAGGCCATGCGTACACATAGGTGGTCATCTACAAGCTGAGCAGAGAGGCCTGGACCAGATCCTTCTCTCATGGCCTGTAGAAGGACCAACCCCATGAGCACCTTGACTTCAGGCTTTTGGCCTCCAGAACTGTGAGATAAGGCAGTTTTGTTGCTTCGGCTCCCCGCCCCCCCCCCCCCCCCCCCGGCCCAGTGTACTGTACTTTGTCACGGCAGCCCTAGCAAACTCATAGAGGACCCCGTCCTACACAGCCCCCAACGCCTTTTCTGGGCTCTTCTCGAGCGTTCAAAGGTTCCAAGCCTGTGTGGTGGCAGTCCCTCTCTCTGCCAGGGAGCATGTTGACATGCGTGTGGTAAGGTCTGTTTCTGTGTCCACAGCACAGAAATGTGTTCGGCCTGTGTCTTGCAGGTCTCTTGAAACCCGCATCTCTGAAAGGGCTCCTGGACTGATGTCCACATCTCTAGTTGTCCGTCCCACTTGGTCTTTTCTCTGAGGACATAGTATTCAGGTCTTGTCTCCAGGCCATCTTTCCCTCTCTTCACTGTCTGCCTCCTAACTGGAGTGAATGAAAACAAGTCGGCCCTCGATTCCCCTTCAGAGAGGACCGTTGCCAGTGCCTGGCTCGGCTGCTTCATCAAGGAGGGTGACAGTGAGGCCAGTCATGCCATCAGGGCCACAAATCAAACGTGGCCGATTCGTTGCAGTCAGATACAATATTGTTTCCCCTGCCCTCCCTATGAGCAAGTGGTCAGAGCCGTAATTAGTCGTGATGGCAGGTGGCAGGTCTACATCACATCTTGACGTTGGCTTTTAGCTATTTTTTTCTTTATAGCTGCCAGTGTGCTCAGTCAAATACCTGTCTGTCATCACAATCAGACAGGTCTTAATGTCTCTGCATTACAGAGGAGGACCTCGGCTCCCTTCCAGCCCGTTTATTATGGTCCCAGCGTAGCATTTTATCACACATTCCTTACGCATAGCCTCCTCTCCACCACCACGGAAATCTTCCAAGTTGGCAGCTTTAGTGTCTACTGCCATTAATCTTCACTAGGCTGGGATCACGGGGCAAAGGATGATTTATTGCAATTACCTGTTATAGTACAGAGCTCAGGTGAGCTGGGCTCACACACATTTACTGGGCTCCCTTCCCTTCTCCCATAGCCAAGGAGTAAAACGTGTTTGCTTTGTTTCTATGTATATCTTCTTGCATTTAGCCCATCAAATGTTACTTAATTAACAGAGAGGTGGAAAAATAGATTTAGATGGTATTAGGGTTACGTGTAGACGTGGTGAAGCCTGGCTGTTCGGAGCCAGAATGACACTGACATTTGACAGTCCATTTAATTTCTTTGTTGTGTCTGCATTTTAAGAAACATCCAAAGGAAATTCGAAATTGCACTTACCTGCCACTTTCTGCACCATCTGTTCCAGGTGATTAAAACCAATCTGCATATAGTGTGTTTCATTTTCAATTTCTCGCTCCCTGGGAAGGCATGGGGCAGTGCATGAAGTGGATAATATCTGCTTGGGTCCCTCTGGTAAGGAGAAACGTCGGAGTGGGGTTTGGAATAAATAGCGAGAAGGAAGTTCCATGATAAGCTCTTTATGGCAGAAAAAAGTGTGTTCCTAAGAGCAGTCCATTGTTTTCCCATTACCAGCTCTGATGGCAGCTTCCTGTCTGTTCAAAGTTAAAGAGCTCCAATACTCTCATGTCCCGGCCTAGTGGGAAAGGGACAATTTTCTGGAGGATCAACGGAATTAAAAAACATTTTTGCTATTGTATCTGGGCTCTGATTCGTTGGCGAGCTGGAGATGTTCACACTCTTTGGTGACCCTATTACGGACAATAAATCATGTGTCTCCTACTGGAGTGGGGAGGGGTGGGCTAAATGATCCCCCCCCCCAACATCTGATGAGGCCAGCTGCCAGGTTGTAAGCACCCTACACAGGGGCCCAGGTGGCCAGGAGCTGGGGGTGGCCTCTGGCCCACAGCTGGGAAGGAGCTGGGGTGGCCTCTAGCCCATGCCCATGAGCTGCAGAATCCCACCAGCAACATGAACTTGGAAATGGCTCTCGTCCAGTGGAGCTCTGGGATGTGCCCTGTGCATGGAGCTGGGACAGGCCCTGAGCCAGGACACCCAGCCAACCACCCCAGGCCCGATTCCCAGGGATGGCAAGGTAGGGCGAGCTCTTGGCTTCAGCCCTTAGAGCTGGAGCAGTTTCCTATAGAGGCACCCATCACCGATGGTGTAGGAACCTCACACACAGGAATCACTCCGGCTGCTGCTGTGCAAGGGATTTGGGGAAGGGACACTGGTTTTGCAATCCCATAAGAAGTTCCAACCAAGACCAGTAAGGAGGTTAGGATAAAAGAAGGTCTAACAGGGACACCTGGGTGGCTCACCAGTTGAGCATCTGCCTTTGGCTCCGGGTGTGATCCTGGGGTCCTGGGATCAAGTCCCACATTGGGCTCCCTGCATGGAGCCTGCCTCTCCCACTGCTTGTTTCTCTGCCTCCCTCTGGGTCTCTCATGAATAAATAAATCTTAAAAAAAAAAAAAAAAGGAGGGGGGTCTAACAAACCTGATGGTGCAGATGCCAATCAGAGTAGACATTTCACCCAGCAGGCTGCTGGAGGCATGTGGGGCCTGGTGGTTCCCTGGAAGGGGTGGTGGGGTCAAGGCCATGGGGTCAGGGCCACAGGTTGGAACCCTGGGGCCAGGTGCTTTCCCTGAAGGGGCAGTGGGGTCAAGGCTGTGGGGTTGGAGCTGCAGGGTCAGGGCTGTGGGGCTGGACAGTTCGCAGGAAGGGGCAGCCGGGTCAAGGCCGAGGGGTCAGTGCCACCGGGTGGAGGCCATGGGGTCGAGGCTGTGGGGTCAAGGCTATTGGGTCAAGGCCGTGGGGTCGGGGTTGGGGTAGAGGTTAGGGCCGCGGGGTCAGGGCGGTGGCGTCAGGGCCGTGGCGTCCAGGCTGTGGGGCGGGGCGGTTTGAGGGAAGGGGTGGTGGGGTCGGGGCAGCGGGGTCGGGCCGCGGGGTCTGGGCTCCAGGAAGGGGCCGCGGGAAGGGGCAGTGGGGTCAAGGCTGCGGGGTCGGGCAGTGTGGTGAGGGCCAGGGGGCGGGTCGTTCTGGGGAAGAGGCAGTGGGGTCAAGGCCACAGGGTCAGGGCGGCGGGGTCGGGCCGTTCGTGGGAAGGGACAGCAGGGTTGGGCCGCCGGGTTGGGCCGTGGGTTTAGGGCCGCAGGGTCAGGGCCAGGGGTCGGGGCCGCAGGTTTAGGGCCGCGGGGCCCGCGGTTCGCGAGAAGGGACCCCGGGGTTGGGCCGCGGGGTTAGGGCCGGGGGTCAGGCCGCGGGTTTAGGGCCGCGGGTTTAGGGCGTGGGGTCAGGGCCGGGGATCGGGCCGCGGGGCCGAGCGGTTGGCGGGAAGGGGCGGCGGGCACGCGGGTCCGGGTGTCGGGGGCAAGTCAGAGCCCCGAGGGGCGCCGGGGCTGGGGGGCAGGGGTCCCGGCCGCGGCCAGATCAGGGGGCGGCGGTGCGGGGCCGGGACCGGCAGGACGCGGTGTGGCCGATGCTCCCGGGCCGCGGGTGCCTTCCCTGCAGCGGCTCAGGCTCCGCGGGTCCCCTGCAGCCCGGGAGGCTTGGGCAGAGCCCAGGGGGCGGGGGGGGGGGGGGTGACCTGAGGTCGAGCTGCGCGTGACCCCGCGGCCCGGCGGCCACTCTCGGTGCGGGAAAGCGGGGGATAAGAGCTGCGGCCGGTTCCTTTCCTAGTCGGGCCGCGGGCTCGGCACAGGCCGATGCAGGCGCAGCTCAGCCCTGACAGGCCTCCGCCGACTCCCCCAGCTACAGGAGCTGAACCAGGCCCTGGAAGCACCGGTGTGTTCTTAGTCTTCTTTTTCTTTCTTTCTTTCTTTCTTTCTTTCTTCTTTCTTTCTTTCTTTCTTTCTTTCTTTCTTTCTTTCTTTCTTTCTTTCTTTCTTCTTTCTTTCTTCTTTCTTCCTTTCCTTTTTTTTTTTTTTTTTTTTTGGTAAAAAAACCAAACCAGGCCAGGCTCTGGGATCACTTCCTAGGTTAGCAGGGCCCGGCCCACTTTCCTTCCTGTGAAAGGGGAGACTTAAAAAAAAATAACGGGGAACAAGCCTCATCTACCCTCCAGCCAGGGCCTCTCCGCTCACGGAAGCCCCGAGATGCAACGTGTTTGCAGGGATTTGAGGGACTTCACGTCCCCAGGGCAGCAACTGGTTTTCGGTTTGACTGTGGACCAGATAGTGCAAGGGCCACGCTCTAAGGACACGAATCCACAGGGAGCTGGGGTGGGGGGTGGGGGAGGCCCCTGTGACCCTGGCACAAGATACATGCGGGCTGACCTGGGACCCCTTCCCAAATGTCTGCTGGTCCCCAGACCTCCCAGCCTTTGGCTCCTGATGCCCGGGAACAGCCAAGGGCCAGCCCCTGGGGCAGGACCCACCTTTCTTAGAATCTGCCACCAGCTGGTGCACTGTCACCCCCATCTCGCTGGACCCCGTCTCCGTGTCCTCCGGCTTGCTACCCTCAGCTCCAGGACTCCCCGGCTCTGGCCAGCCTCCCTGGGTTCCCCATGTTCCGAGTCTGCGGCCCAATCCCTGACCTTGCATCACTCTTGTTGTGTGTGGGCCACACCTGGGCCACAGCTGCATGAGGATCTGCCTTCTCCCACCCCCCACCCCCACCATCGGGGCGCCTGGGCTTTTCACTCCCAGCATGCTGCATCACTCGATATTTTAAGCTGCTCCTGATGCACCCCATCCTGACTGAACTGACGCATCCCCATCATCCCCTTCCCTGAACACACCTGCCACGGGGCTCACAGGCTCTGGAGTCGGGCTGCCTGGGTTCAAACGCCCACCTCCCTCAGGCAAGTCACTGGACCCCGCTAAGCCGCACATCCCATGGTTGACATGGAACTGTCTCCAAGTTGTAACTTTTTTCCTTGAGGTGGGAATCAGTAATCCCTAAGTCACAGGGTTGTTATAGGATTATGATATTATATATATAAATATATATATATTTATATATATATATAATATGTCACACGCTGACTGGTCCCATAGGAAGCCTTCTTAGAAACTGGCCTGGGCATCTGTGATTTAGTACTGTTCCTTTACCACTCATGTTTCTTTTATTTTTTAAAAAAGATTCCATTTATTCCTTTCAGAGAACGAGCATGAGTGGTGGGGAGGGGCAGAGAGAGGGGGGCAAGCAGACTCCCCGCCGAACAGGGAGCCCAATGTGGGGCTCTATCCAAGGACCCTGGGGGTCATGATCTGAGCTGAAGGCAGATGCTTAACCAGCTGAGCCATCCAGGGACCCCTGATATTTCTTTTAATATTAGATTATTTTAGCCTTTTAACGAGGTAAGCACCTGGTTACGAGGTAAGTACCATTATTATCTTCCTTGCACAGGAGGGGTTCAGTGGCTTGCCGGAGCTCAGACGTCTATTGAGGGAGGTTTGACGATAGATCTGAATCCAGAACCTCCCTCCAGTTTCTCTTAAAACGATGCACGATTTGCTCTCTCTTCATCTTTATTTTGGCCAAGAGCTGATGAAGTATTTATACCTCACATGGTTTACCCAAACAAAGGGACAAGAAGAGAGTGGGGAAGTCAACACAGGTGTCATTAGGCGGATTATCTGCTGTTGGCAGCGATTCTCCCAGACGTCAACAAAACAGGCTCTGCAACAGAGCGCATGCTGGTAGTAAACCCTGAAAGCAGACCATGCCTTGGAAGATCAAGAATCGTGGCTCATGTAAGGGAGCCATAGTGTCATGAATCCAACACATGGATAAATAATAATTGAGATTTAGATTTAGGATCTCTTTAATACCCGTATTGGTTCAAGTGGAAATGTTTAACACTTCAGCCAGTTGGAGCAACCGTACCATAAAGATCCCATCTATTTGGAAAACCTATCCCTGTACCCCCCATGCCCTTCTTCTCACCTTCGGGCCAAAGGTGATGCTGCACTTTCACCTGAGGGGGCGCCCACTATGTTTCGTGTCTTCCACATACCTTCTTGGTAATTTGAGGTAAAGAAAGAAAACTCAGCGTATTTTTCTTAGATCACATCTGAAGATTGCTCGAGGGGTATGATGACACCCGTGGCTTGTCCTCTTGTGCACTGTAGTGCAATGGGCATCGGCAGGCTCCCTTGGGTAAGCTGCCCTTGACCTCAGTTTTGTCATAGAAAACGTGAGGAACTCCCGAATTCAGAATCTCTTTCCTTTCTAGACTGTGCCGGGGCTGCAGCAGGAACGTGCCAGCTAACAAAGAACGAAGGGATCCTAGAAGTAAACTGTGCAGAGAGTCTTTCTGAACCAAGAGGTCAACATTCCCAGTATATGAAAAGTTGCTGCCAAATCAGAAGATTTAGATCACACGTGGGGCCTGCCAACCAGAGGCATACAGGTATTACTTGGTCGTATTTGTTTGGCCTACAGATAGTTTTAAAAATAATTTGGTGGCTCAGCCAGCAAAGCATCTGACTTTAGGTTTCCCCTCAGATCTTGATGTCAGGGTCTTGAGACGGGGCCTGAGTTGGGCTCCGGCTTGAAGATTTTCTCCCTCTGCCTCTCCCCACAATTGCATGCACTTGCACTCTCTCTGTCTCTGTCTCTCTCACACACACAAATAAGTAAATAAATAAATAAGTAAATAAATCTTTTAAATATTTTGAATTTCATTGCTGATATTTGTAAATCAGATTTATATGAAAAATAGGAGATTCTGGTGTTGGGTGGGCCTACATTTCCAAGGACAGTAATTAGTTAGGCTGAGTAACTGCCCCTTAGGGAGCGGCAGGCTCCCAGTTCCACCCAGTCTTATCGTTCCCTACTTCTCGGGATTAGTGCACTTGCTACTATCTTGACACTCTATTGCTTCGTTATACTACACTGTTTTTTCTTATACTATATGATTTTTCCTGTACTAATCTCATATGCATCACTGTGGGCCTCATTTGTGACCTCTGCGCTGGACAAATACTAAATAGCTATCATTCAGAGGTGTGGAGTCCACATATCCAGCCTTGGAGAAGACCTACTCGATGAGGAGGGTTACTTACTTGTTCTACCCAATGTGGGTTCCAGAAAAATGATGGCAAAGGCCATTTGGTTCGATCCGGTTGAGGTATCTCTCCTGAACACTTGAAAGGATTCTTTTAATTTAGGAATTTATAAGGACAGCGGTATGTGTGAGTGGAAGATACCAAACGTGGTATGTTGAATGTACTTTTTGAGTATCTGAATATTTATCTATAAAACCTACCATTGCTCTGGGCCTTACATTGTACTGAGCATGTCATATCGGTTATCTCATTAATTCCTCATGATGTCCCTGTGGTAATGCTCTGATAACTGATAATATGAATATCAGATAGAACTCAATATTAGCTAATATTTTACAGATGAAGAGACCAAGGAACTGAGAGCATTAGTGGTTGTCCACATGGCTCAATGGGCAAGTCCCAGAGCCAGGGACTCCAGACCAGCAGTTGGATTCAGAGTCTACTTTCTCTCTCTCTCTCTCTCTCTCTCTCTCTATATATATATATATATATATATATATTTTTTTTTTTTTTTTTTTTTTTTTAAGATTTTATTTATTTAGGATTGCCTGGGAGACTCAGTGGTTGAGTGTCCACCTTTGGCCCAGGGCTTGACTCCGGGGTCCTGGGATTAATTCCCACATCGGGCTCCCCACAGGGAGCCTGCTTTCTCCCTCTGCCTGTGTCCCTGCCTCTCTCTGTGTGTGTCTCATGAGTAAATAAATAAAATATTAAAAAATGATTTTATTTATTTGAGATATAGAGAGAACATGATGGGGAGTGGGGGGCAGTGGCATAGAGTCAGAGGGAGAGGGAGATGTGGGGCTCCATCCCAGCCCCTGGATCATGACCTGAGCTGAAGGCCGATGCTTCACCGACTGGGCTCCCAAGCACCCCATAGAGCCCACTTTCTCCATCTGCACCTCCCTGTCGTCCTGTCTACCCAGGAGGAGGAATCAGTAGTGGCTTGAAGGCACTCTAGGCAGTCTCTTCAGGTGGGGAATTGGTGAAGGGTGACCTGAGTACAAGTATATACCTACCAGAGGTGAAAACTATCAATCCACTTGCCTTCCCTGGAAAATCAGATCACGCCTGAGCCCTGAGGGCTCTGGCAGTGATTCTCTAGCTGCTTTGTGCATCACCATCTCCTGGGGAAGATTGAAGCAGTAGATGTCTGCATTCTTGTGGGACTATGTCACTGTATGAGTTGATGATGACTGTTGGTGTTTGGTGATGACACTTGGACCTCTCCGCCATGAAGTTTGCTGGTCGTGCTGGTGCAGGCAAAGATGCTGACATTGCTGGTGAGGGGGCCCCTGGGCTGCTGCAGGGGGTATGCTGTCCCTCCATGATCTTCTGGTAGGACCACAGGGCTGGCCCTGCTATGGGTGGTTGTTAGACAGAAACTTAACTACCACTGCCCTGTGTCCTGCTGTGAAGGTGGAAGTCCTCCAACACTGTGTGCTAGACCGGGAACCAGTGTGTCACTGTGATTAAGAATGCGGCATTAGGTAGACCTGCATTAGAATCTCCGTTTTGACATTGAATAGCTTTGCAAATTTGGGCTTGTTAGTGAACCTCTCTGAGTGTTCGTTTTACCGTCTATAAATTAGGGACTAATCTAATTACCCACTCTATGATATCATCTTAATGATGATTAAATAAGATGATTTTTTAAAAAATCACACAGCACAAGATCTTCCTTATGATGGGGTTACATCCCAGTAGAGCCATTGTGAAGTTGAAAATGTCATAAATCCAAATGCATTGAATACACCCAGCCCACCAAACATCATAGTTCAGCCTACGCTGCCTTAAATGTGCTCAGACCACGTACATGGCCTACAATTAATCAGGCACAACCATCTCACACAGCCTATTTTATACTAGTGTGTTGAATGTCGCTTATAATTTATTGAAGACTGGACTTAAAATCAAAAACAGAATGTTGTGCAGGTACCAACAGGGTTGTCAGGTGTTAACCA
This sequence comes from Canis lupus familiaris, assembly GCF_011100685.1. NCBI lineage: Eukaryota > Metazoa > Chordata > Mammalia > Carnivora > Canidae > Canis > Canis lupus. The sequence goes on along the minus strand of NC_049250.1, from coordinate 39,002,117 downwards.
TCATGGTCGCATGGCTGATTGGGAACCGTGGCTGCACCAAGGATTGTGAGAGAGGATCAGCCCACCCAGGAAGTGGTCAAATCTCATATCTGGAAGTAAGGTTTCTACTGAATGTGTATGGCTTCCACACCATCATAATTAGGTAAAAACATCATAAGTCAAATCACTGTAAGTCGGGAGCTGTCTGTCCCCTGTTGTTGGTCATTTTTATTTTAAATATCAAGAGCAGATAGAAAACCTTTATGGGTCTCCTTTACCTGGCACTATCACATGTCTTTGATTTCAGGTCTCCCTGGATAGTAACATCATCCAATTTGTAACTTTGGGAGAGAAAAAGAAACACGCACACACTGAACCACTTACAAAGCACATCTTGATTTCAGGTGTGAAACTATGAAGAATTCTGTCTCAGAGTCGTGTAAATGGGATTTATCAAGGCTGAAATGCACCTGATCAAAAAGACTTGGCTCTATTACTCTACAAGAATAATATCCACAGGAATCGAGCCTAAATGAAGACTTGGTCCTTGTCATTTTCTTTCTTTCTTTTTTTTTTTTTTTAGATTTTATTTATTTATTCATGAGAGACACACAGAGAGAGGCAGAGACACAAGCAGAGGGAGAAGCAGGCTCCATGCAGGGAACCTGACATGGGACTTGATCTCGGGTCTCCAGGATCATGCCTGGAGCTGAAGACAGATACTCAACCACTGAGCCACCCAGGCGTCCCAAGAGTCAGACTTTTCATTGATTTGTTCAATTGTTATTTTTTAAAGTGCCTCTTTTGGGTGAGGTTCTGTGCTGGGCTGTGTAGACACTGGTGTATGATAACAGAGACATGGGACCCTTGCCCCATGGAGCGTGAGCTTTAAAGCAGGGGGGAGGTAGTGAACAAGAAAACAAACGACCATAGAATTATCATTGGGGATAAGTGCCACGATGGAAAAGAGCTGGACGCAGGGAATAATAGCAGAATGTAGGATGATGCAGGAAAGCCTCTCTGTGGGGTTGGCATCTAAGCTGGAAGAAGCCAGCAACAAAACACCAAGAGAAGGTTATTCTAGGATAAAGGAGTGTGTATATGAAGCTTCTGAGGTGGGTGGGTGGGCTTGGCATGCTTCAGACCTGGGAAAAAAACCATTGGGAAGGGGCACAGGAACCCAAGGGATTGTCTGTCTTCAAACTCATTAGCTTATTATTTCAGTCATATGTTGAAGGGAATCTAGAAGAATAATTATAATCCAACCAAATATTTGAACTTCTGGGGAGAAACTGCAGGACATGGGGTATGCAAGAACACATGAGGGGAATTGGTCATCCTTTTCTTCCCATGGTGTTGCACAGTCACACATCCTACATGTGTCATCTGCGCTAGGGTTCAAGCAACCTTTGCCTCTCCAGGGGGAGGGGCTGGGGCTGGGTTTCTCCTGCTGGTACTGACTTCATCCCAACTGTGCACAGCATCATTGGCTACAGTTGCTAGATCCAATCACCCCTGAAATAGTGAGTTAAGAGCATAGCAGAGTATGAGAAATTCCCCCCCATCCCCTGCAAGCTTGGTATTTGAAAGTAGTTTCTTTGGTGGGGGGACGCCTGGGGAGCTCAGTCAGTTAAGCACCTGGGTGGCTCAGGCAACTAAGCATCTGCCTTGGGCTCAGGTCATGATCTCAGGGTCCTGGGATCAAGTCCTTCATCCAGTTTCCTGTTCAGGAGTGAGTCTGATTCTCTCTCTCTCCCTATCTCTGTCAAGTAAATAAATAAAATCTTTAAAAAAAGAAAAAAAACGGAAATAGGTTTTTGTGGGTTTTTTTTTTTGTTTTGCTTTGTTTTTTAGCTTTTCATTGATGTCTCAGTTCTCCCAGAACTGAGTATTGCTTCGTAGGTGCCATGGTCTGAATGTTTAGGGTGAAGTCTTTGTATGTGAAGTCTCAGTGCCTGACGTGATGGTAATAGGAGGTGGGGCCCTCATAGATGGATTAGTGCCCTTGTAAAGAGGCCCCAGGGAGCTCGCCGGGCCATCTCACTGCGTGAGGACATGGAGAGAAGGCGCTCTATGAACCAGGAAGGGGGCCCCTCGGTCAAATGTAACCATGCCAGCCCCTTGATCTTGGGCTCCTTGGCACCCAGGACTGCGAGAAATAAACATCAGTCATTTATAAGCTACCCACTCTGTGGTATCTTGTTACAGCAACCTGAATGATCCAAGACAATAGGTATTAGATTAAAAAAAAATGCCTACTCAAGAAAATAATTTTGGGAGCTCTCGGGGTGAGGCTGGTGGTAAACAGTGTTACAAACCATTCCAAGACTTCTTGGAGCCCTTCAGAGTCTTGAATTTCCTCAAATACTGTAATGCACGTTGGTATGTCTATGGAGGTAGACCTCAAAGAAGAGGAGAAGTTTCAAAGCGATCTTTAATAACTGCCTTATTTTTATAAGATATCGAGAAAAGGCAGTTTATTCTAACGTGTGACAGAATCAAGAGCCCCGGCATCAGACGGGAGGGCAAAGCGAAGCTGCGTCATGGAACAGAATTGAATCTGGGACATGAAAGGCAACCACATTCTTATGAGTTTGGACTCAGTTCTCTTCAGAAATAAACTACGTCACCCAGGGTCGGGGGTACACCCTCTCCTGTGACTGGAATCGTGGCCACGTTTGTGAGGCTGGGTTGTCTGAGAAGGAGTCCTGCCTACAGGCCTTCCCTGAAGATGGCGGGGGCTGGAGAAGCAGGGACACGGTGTCGCGGGCAGGGAGGTGAAGCTGAGCCAGGCCATATGGTCGGTGCCACGGCCGGGCCAGCCCGCAAGGGCCAGACCAGCCTGTGAGGGATTGTCCTGTGAGAACCACATGCATTCGGCCCCGAGGAAATGAGGACAGAGAGTGTGCTCGGTGACTGACACTTGTGCTGATCGGAGCCAACACTGGATGTTGAATCACGTCTACACGAAGTTGATTAGGACGGATGGGAGCCTTCTAATGCCCTAAAAACATTCAGTTCAGGGCGAGCCGGACTTGTCCAACGTGCCATACACAAGGCTGGCTTCTGGTTTGCGATGTTTGTGACTAAATATATTCAACTGATCAGAGGCCTATAAATAGATCTTCCAAAGAAGTCCTCTCTTCCTAACCATGCTCCGTCCCAGATGTCTCCCTGTAGCTGCCATTTATCCATTAAAATAATATGTAGGTTACATTTAAATATCAAGCTTTCTGGATTAAATGGAAAACATTAATTTTAGATGGGTGCCTCTGCCCCAACAGACCATGCACCTTGTTGCCACGAATGCATTAGAATTTGCTAGTGACGTTGGTGACCAGGCACTGCCTTCGGCTTCCCAAGTCTGGTCGGCAGGGCATGAGTGTGGGGTTGTTCCAGACTTGGGTGTCGATCATTCATCCACTCCCCAATGCTGCTCTCATTCTCCATGCCACGCTGATGGAAATACAGCCAGATAACTGGAAAACCACCAATGGCAGATGCGTAACTCGGTTTTCCAAACCAAGCTGCTTTCTGGAAGTAATAGATGCGTATTGAGTTTGATGCCATCCATTCAGAATTGTAACATAAAAAGCAGGAAAAGGATTCTAACTCACTTGAGTTCTGCTCTGTCCCATACTACCCCCCCACCCACACACACACTGTACTAGACATGGCCTTTTTATAACAAATTGCTAACCCCCAAGATGCTCGAGCTAACTTAGCATCATTAGTGAGTTAGTCTCTCTCACCCGTGCGCTCACATAACCACACACATACATTATAATCTTTTAATGTTCTGCTGGAAGGATTACTTGAAATTTTTTGCACAAAAGAATAATTATCACAGTTATGGTTATATTATAATATATACAAATGACCTTAATGTCATGTAAAAATATATATCCTTAGGAAAACCCTTGCTTTAAGTCCTAACAGCAAAATTGATATTTTGAAACGAGGTATTTCATGACAAAATAATGGATTCATTTTCTCACAATGCCCCACAAACAGTTGCTAAAATTAAATCATCCGTTCGCTAGTGACAATGATTTAAAATATCTCGCCTCAATATACTTTGTTATATTAGAGTATGTAACGTCTCGTATAGTTTCCTAGAGACTTGAACTATTTTATTTCATATATAAGGTAGCAATGAAAAAAAATTTTTTTGCAACTAAATCTGGCTTTTCTTCCTATACTTAGAATTTTGACATAAATGCTCTTCAAGGGGTGGAGCATATAATTATATTCCAACTTTCTCCTCTGATTTCCAAGATATCCTCCTAGAAGAAGACCTAAGGAAGGACATAGTTTGGTATGAAGTATGGCCTTGGCCTGATGCTCTGATTTTTAGGACATGATTTGGAATAATTAATCGTATTCTAGTGTTTTGATTGGATGCCAGGGCACTCTTGGGTGGTGAAAATGTGTCTCCTCTTCTGAAAACATTTCCTTTATGGTCAAGAAGCTGTCTCCCTCTTCTCTGTTGTTTATAAAGTCCTTGTGGATCCTTGTGGCTTTGGTTTTGGGAGGCCCTCCCCAGATTACCTAGCAATAATGGCACCATTCAATTCCATACTTAGGTCTGATTAAAAACATCAAAAACTCAGCAGCATAAAGCAGATTCAGGGAAGTATATCATTTAATCAATACACAGCCACACATGAAAATCTGGGGTCCCCTTTTCAGTCTACCTAATTCTCTGATTCTAAAAGGAAAAAAAATCCAAATTATTCTGAGCCTGAGACTTGATTCACATGCCACTAAATTCAGCAAAATCTAGGATTTTGATGGATTCTTGTCTCACATTTAGATCTTTCATCCATTTTGAGTTTATCTTTGTGTATGCTGTAAGAGAATGGTCTAGTTTCATTCTTCTGCATGTGGATGTCCAATTTTCCCAGCACCATTTATTGAAGAGACTGGTTTTTTTTTGTTTTTTTTTTTTGTTTTTTTTTCCCAGTGGATACTCTTTCCTGCTTTGTCGAATATTAGTTGACCATAGAGTTGAGGGCCCATTTCTGGGTTCTCTATTTTGTTTCATTGATCTATGTGTCTGGTGTTGTGCCAGTACCACACTGTCTTGATGACCACAGCTTTGTAGTACATCCTGAAATCTGGCATTGTGATGCCCCCAGCTCTTGTTTTCTTTTTTATTTATTTATTTATTTTATTTATTTTATTTTTTTTTCTTGTTTTCTTTTTTAATATTCCCCTGGATATTCGGGGTCTTTTCTGATTCCACACAAATCTCAAGGTTATTTGTTCCAACTCTGAAGAAAGTCCATGGTATTTTGATACGGATTGTATTGAACATGTAAATTGCCCTGGGTAGCATTGAGATTTTCACAATATTAATTCTTCCAATCCATGAGCATGGAATATTGTCCATCAAAAGATGAATGGATAAAGGAGATGTAGTCTATACATACAATGGAATATTCTTCAGCCATTAGAACAATGAATACCCACCACTTGCTTTGATGTGGATGGAACTGGAGGGTATTACGCTGAGTGAAGTAAGTCAATCAGAGAAGGACAATAGTTATATGGTTTCACTTATACAGGGAATATAAGAAATAGTGAAAGGGATTATAGGGGAAAGGAGAGAAAATGAGTGGGAAAAATCAGAGAGGGTGACAAAACATGAGAGACTCCTAACTCGGGAAAACGAACAAATGGTGGTGGAAGGGGAGGTGGGCGGGGGTTGGGGTGACTGGGTGATGGGCACTGAGGGGGGCATTGGATGGGATGAGCACTGAGTGTTATATGTTGGCAAATCGAACTCCAATAAAAAATATACATATAAAAATATGTCTAGAGTGGCCTTATGAATAGGAGACTATAGTTCATAGAGCTGATAAATCTATTGAGAAAATGCCCCGGAAACTTTCAGAAAAGTACATCTTCTTTCTAAGTTATTAAAGCTTTTTTCATATCACATCTCTAATGTAGACATTTAAAATTATTGGTCTTGAATGTCTCATTGAGCATGCTTGCTTTTTTTTTTTTTTTTCCTCCTCTGGTTGTTCTGTGAGCAATAATAATGAAAATTTAGCCTAGAGTTTTCCATTTATTCTTTATTCCCAACCTGGAACCTGGGAGTTTATTGCTGTTTTACTTTGAATTATTCCATTCTGCTTGTGTTTATAAAGCATCAGCTGTATGCTCAGTCCCTTAGCGATGTGAGGAGTCCCAAAGGCATTCAAAACTTGGTCTCTGTTTGAGAATTACCGTCAAGTTGGGAGGCAAGACTGACTCACATAAAGCAACCGAGAGATCAGCCCTGTGATGTCGTACCAGTGTACATGATACAGAGACCTGAGTTCCGTACACGTGAAATGTGGGCTGGTGGTGTCAAGACTGCTGGCACTGTGCTCTGCATGCCTTTGATAGGCGTTTATTAAATACCTACTGTGTGCTTGTAACTGGTCACCTCTCTTCTTAACTTCATTGAGGTTCATGGAGAAAATGACCCAATTCTTCCAGTAGTTGTCCAAGCTGGACTTGATGCTTAGCAAATCTGTCACCATCTCTGAGTGGCTTGAATGTCGCCTCCCTAATAGCAGTTCAAACATTAAATGATTTTCATTAAGCTACCCATTCCCTCATTCCTTGCCCTTGTTTTCATTAAAATATGGAGCAGAATGTTCTCTGATCTCTGCTCATTTGCTCTAGGGTTTTTCTATTTCTTTTCCCATCTCTATCTTTTCCTTCTTAAGGAAAATGTGCCTTGGGCCTTTTGAGTTAACATGGTAACCATCAATAAGAAAAAACAACAGGGAGTGGGTAAAAGAACAAGCGAGCATTTCTTACCTGAGGAAATCCATTTGGCCCATGCATACATGAGATGACCAAAGCTGAGATGCCCACTTGGCCCAGAGTCCCATCCCCTCTATGTCTTTGGGGACTTTGCTCCCATTCCCTGTCACTTATGCATTTTCAATCTCTCCCCCTTCAGTGGCTCCTTCTCCTTAAGTCTTTACCATCCCCAAATCAGCAGATTTCTCATTGGTTCCCCAGAACGCTATTCTCTTTCTTGGCTTCTTTTCCTTGGAGGCCCAACTGCACTGCCTATTTTCTTGTGGCCTCTACAATCCGCATCTCCCTGCACCCTGGTTTCCATCTCAAAACTCCAGCCTTCTAACTCTTAATATGTGTAGGTCGTATTTCTAGCTGCAGTGGAAATCATTGTAATTATAAGCTCAGCCCAGTGATCGGCATATTGTGAGCCTTCCATAATCGTTAGCTCTTGGATCCTTCACAAAAAGAAAGTGACGACAAAAGCCATTGTCATCCATGATGGTGACCATAGAAAGTCACAGTACGTAAGGCCAATAGCAGACAAATTGAAACTCACAACATAGCTGTCAGCTCAGGAGCATACTGCCAAGGTCCACTAAGAGGATCTTCTCAGTGACGTGAAAATTAATTAATTAATTACTAACTATGTCCAGATCTCTGCCTTTTGGGTACATGATACGATGGCAGTTCTTGGCCTCCTGGGGTTGGTAAGGTCTTGTGACCAGTGGCAGCCAATGACTTGTGAGCAGAGGTTACGCCTGGCTTTCTGGACCAAGCTTTGAGTGGTTGGTGCAGGACTATCCTGAGTGCTCGTCTCTCTCTGCCAAAATGTTCCAGGTAATGGCGGCTCTATTGGCCAGGCTTCTTGGCTCTCTAGACAAATGACTTGCAGGTTCAATGCCTTTTATTTATACCACTGGGTGAACCATGAAAGATACTAGGTTCCATATACATAAAGTCATAGGGGGGCCCCTGGGTGGCTCAGACGGTTTGGCATCTGCCCTAGGCTCAGGTCATGATCTCAGGGTCCTAGGATCGAGGCCCAAGTTAGGTTCCCTGCTCAGTAGGGAGTCTGCTTCTCCCTCTCTCTTTGCCCCTCCCCCTTGCTCATGCTCTTTTTCTTTCTCTCTCAGATAAATAAAATCTGTTTAAAAAAAGTTATAGGACTGCCTCCCCAGGGTTGGAAGCAGCAATTTCCTACTCAACTCAATGCTTGACCACTAGCTACAGTACCCAGCTCCCTCTACACAAGCATACAACCAGCCAGATGGAATGTTCCAAGTTCAGAAAGAATCCTTTTTTATCAGTGCAATCGAGTTGGTTGTTACTTTCAGTTTTTATTCAAGTTTTACTGTAGTTTTTAATGGGCAGCTGTTATTAGCTTGGTTTCTTCGTATCAGTTTAATTGGCTGCAGCTTATTTAACCTGAAAGTGTAGGTTGCATGTTTATTGCAACAGTATTTTTGGCCTCTAATTTTCTAATAACTCGACTTTAAAACATAATGGTATTATCATTCAAACTTAAATAAGCTGTATATTGTTCTTAAAGAAAATGTATAACACTCCACTGAAAATTCGCTTATATGGTCACACTTTACTGGCAATGTGGTCCCTATAAATTTGTGCTACTTAAAATGCTTAAAAGTGTGAGTTAAATAGTTAGCATAGTAAGATGACTGAGCTCTTTCTAATTTATAGGGCATTTAAAATACACTTAACCTTATTTTGTGCTTACGACGATTGGGAAAGACAAGTATGCCCATTTACCAAAACTGTCTACAGAGACGGAGGTAGAATGAACAGTTCAGGTGGAAGCATATATTTTGTTCTAGGGAATAAACAATGAGCAATTAAATCATATTGCCAGCAATAAGTTTGCTACAACTTTTACATTGTGATCCTTTGTAATTGTTTCTCATGACTAAGCTTTGGACGGTAGGAAGGGTTGGTGAAATGGGTCACAGGATCTTTGACCCTGAGACTAGAATGACAACATTTGAGAGTGGCTGACCTCAGGCCTCGTTCATGACCTGGTGAAAGGCTCAATGCCTGATGTCACCTTGTTCAAAACCTCATCAGGCTTTAAGGGTGTGAAAGGGAGCAAAAGGGGAAAAAAAAAAGTCGATTTGCCTTATGTGGCCCAGAGAAAGGTTGCGATTTGAAGCGATGGCCACAGTGGTAGGCAGGTGGTGCACACGACTGGATACTGGGTGGACGACAGCAAGGGGCTGTAAGGAGTATATGACCCATTTAAAAGCATTGCAAACAATCAAGCAAACAAACAAATGACCCCAGACATAGCAAAACAGGCCTGCAGGCTGAATTCAGTGCTGGGACGTGCAGTTGGCACTCTGCTCTAATGGGCAGACCCAGCTGCATGAGCGAGAGAGAGCGAGAGAGAGACATTGTAGGTATGTTGGCTTTGGTTCAGCAGTAATACTCTGTTTCCATGAAGTTGAAAACGGGGTACATGTAATTTTGGTGGAGACACACGCCAAGATCTATTCATCCTTGATCCTAAGACTCCCGAAACAACATATTTTATTTTTCCTTGAAAGGATAAATATGGATATATCAACTTAGCCTTCCCCCCCTCAATAATTTCTATCATCCCTTCCTTATGGTAGCTCAACCTGAAGCATTTGATGCTTCTGGTAAACCAGGACATACCTTGATACACTTATTTAGAATCTTGAGAAAACAATTATCTGACCAGTTCTTCTTCTTTTTCTTCTTCTGTAGGAGGAGAGGAGTAGGAGGATGAGGATGGAGGGAGGAGGAGGAGGAGGGAGGAGGAGGAGAGGGAGGAGGAGGAGGGAGGAGGAGGAGAGGAGGAGGTAGGAGGAGGAGGATGGAGGAGGATAGGAGGACGGGGAGGAGGAGGAGAAGAAGGAGAAGGAAAGAAGAAGAATGAAGAGAATCCTCCTCCTCCTCCTCCTCCTTGTCTTCTTCTTCTTCTTCTTCTTTCTTCTTCTTCTTCTTCTTCTTCTTCTTTCTTCTCATTTTGATTTCTCTTACATTATTGGCAGGGATTCTCCAGTTCTATCAGCAGGTGATTAGAGAGGAAGTAGAACTGGGATCGGAGACTCCAGGTGAAAGCAGGTGTAGATTATCTTCATTTGCTGTAAGCACCTCAATGTTTGCAGTTGGAAGATTAGTTTTCTTAGAGGGGGGAAAAGAAATAAAATTGGAGATTAGTAGTTCTGTCCTTTCTCTGCCATTCCCTCACCATTCTATCACCTCCTCCAAGCAATGGGCCAATCCCTTCTTTTGTATTTCTTGTTCCACAAAATTTAACATTTCTCTCATCCTTGCTTGCCCTGGACTTGGCCAGTGACCACTAAGCCTTCTGGTTTGTGCCACCTTCAGAATTCGATGACTTACACATTTTGATCAAAGTCCATTAGAATCTAAACTTCATCAGAAAAATACTTCTGTGGCCATACGTGCTTCTTTGGTTGCCTTCCTCTCCTGTTTTCCCTTTTGACCGTGTTTCACTTGCCTGTCAGAAGTCTGCTGGATTATAGACTCCCATCTGTAGAGTGTAATGTCCACAGTAGCAGCAGTAATAGTAGTAATATCTACCACTCATCCCCCCGACCCCGGACATTTTGAAGTCTGCTCACTTAAAATCAAAGACATGTTGAAGTCCGCTCACCTAAAATCAAAGATACATTACATTATGATTAAGCCTTTAGTTCTTTTGATCAGAATTCAAACTTACTGCAAGCCCAGCTGCTTTTGTCCCGCATGAGGTCCAGGCTCAGTGGGACTCAGTGTGGTCAGGTAGGAACGGCCGGGCTCCACCTCTCATGAGCTGTGTGACCTTGGGCAAGTTGGCTAACCTCTCTAGGCCTCAGTAATGTTTCTGATCTGTGAAATGCAGACAGCGCCTACCTTGTGAGGTTACTGTGGCAATTGTGTAAGAAATGCCTTTAGCAGAGTGCCTGTTATCATACAGAAATTCTGGAAGTGGCAGCCGGCGTCTTCTTCTGAGACATAAAACTTCAGCAGAGTACGTTTACACCCAGATGCTTCACTGTTAACAGCCGAAGAAACTTCTAGCATCTACTGATGAAGATGGCGGTGATGATGACTCCAACTACCATCTACAGGGACACGCACTCTGCATGACTGTTTACCGTCACGGCAACTCTGGGACACAAGCACTGCTCTCATCCCCATTTTATGATGGGGTAAACTGCAGCCTGAAGAGATGAAGCAACGTGCTCACAGAGGCAGAGTCCACTTCCAAGGCAATAGGTGCCCAACTTTGAGGTCTGTGCTCTGATCATCAATGACACTCCCCCACCCCCCAACTTGTCCATGTCAGGTCAACTCTTGGCAAGTGTGTCCACATGATCCACCTGGCAGGTCTGTGTTACACCCACAGTGACACCACGTCCCTGCCCCACTCTGTTTACCCCAACCCAGTTTTCCTCCTGTGTCTTCGAGCTCTGCTCCTTGTGCGTGTACAGAATTGGACACCTGCGAAGCCTCCACATAACATCTCCCTACAGTTCTGTACTTTCTGATGTAGTCACCGTTCTGCTGGGTGGGAACCCCCCTTTCTGGCTTCACACTTGTCTCCATGACATCTTGATCCAATTCCGTAAGTTTCTAGCTCCCTTTGGTGATGCATGGTTTCAGTTTAGTAATTAGGACTCAGTCATGCTGATTTCTCAGTTTCAGTCCGATTTGATTCAGAGCTCTCTTCTCTCAGGACGAGCACCCAGCAGGAACCCAGAGCGGAGCGGATTGTTTCCTCTCTGCTCTTCTTTCCCTCTGCTCTGCACCAAGGCCTCTGGGGCAGGGAGGTGTTGGAAGAAGAGGAAGGCAGTCTGCCATTTTGCCTATTTGTGCTGTGGTTCCTCTTCTATATCTGCTGGTCATCACCAGGGCACAGTGGGTGACGGGAATGGATTGTGATGGGGAATTTTCTGTGTCATGTTGGCTGGACTGTGGCGACCAGTTGTTTGATAAAACATGGGTCCAGATGTTGCTGTAAGGGTACTCTAAGGTGTGATTAACCTTTACAATTTGTGGACTCGAAGCAAAGCAGATTGTTGTCCAATGTGTGGGTGGGCCTCATCCAATCAGTTGAAGGCTTTAAGAGAAAAGACTGAGGTTTCCAAAGAAGAAATTATACCTTCAACTTGTAGCATAGAGGCTGTGCCTGAGTTTCTAGCCTTCAGCTCAAAACTGCAAGAGCAACCTTGCCTAAATCACCAGGCTGTTGGCTTGCCTTGCAGATTTTATACTTGCCATCCCCAACAATCAATGAGCCAATTCCTTAAAATCTATTTTTGCCTCTCTCTCTCTCTCTTTCCCCCTGGAGAGATAGAAGATCTAATATTTTAGGTTATTTCTCTGAAGAGAGGGGGGTGGGAATTGAGAGAAATAGAGAATCCTGACTAATACAGTAATAATCCCTTGACTGGAGTATTGTAAAAAGGGAGGTTTTTTTTTTATACCAGGAGAGGTTCAAGATGCTCCACTGGAGATGCTACAAGAAATTAGGATGTTTATCCATAGAGTTCATTTTTTTTTTTAACCCAAAGAGAAAAAAATGTTGTTTCACTAATGTTTATTTTGTGGAAAAAATCTTTAAAAAGATTTATTTATTTATTTATTTATTTATTTATTTATTTATTTATGAGAGAAAGAGAAAGCACAAACCCAGGGGAGGGACAGAGAGAGACCGAGAAGCAGGCTCCCCGCTGAGCAGGAAGCCCAGTGTGGGGCTCTATCCCAGGACCCTGAGATCACGACCTGAGCAGAAGGCAGATGCTTATTGATGGAGCCCCCAGGTGCCCCTCACTAATGTTTAAGATGTGGTTTGGCACCAGCGCCTTGCCTGGATCCACATATCAGACGTCATATTCCACATATGAGGCCTGAAGGCTTGTGACGAGAAAGGACTATGACGGAGCAAAAAGGCTTGCCCGTGGTGCCTTCCCACATCCTTTGACTTTTAGCGTATTCAGGTACTTTTCAGTGGACCTATGCACACATTTGAAGTTCAATGTATTTCTGGATAATATGACCTGACTTTAGCTAAACCAACCTTGGTATAGTGGACAAATGTTTTCAGATGACCTTCACAAAGGATTTCTGGGTTCAGGTGTGTGCTGGTAATGGTGTGCCCTTTGTGCCAGTGCTTCTTCACCTTGATCATCAGGTAAAGATGGAAAATCTGGGACATTCTAATCAGATATGCCCAAGAGACTGCCAACAAGTTTTCTCGAATTTTCAAGAAGGTTATTAAAATATGGACTTATCGTCATAGCTTATGTTTGCCTTACCACGTAGTTGCTCTCTATACATTGTAAGATAAGTAAAGCGTAAGCATCTCCTGATCTAATTCTATTGCTTACATCTTTTATTCTCTGATATTATATAATTAGATGGAAGAAGACACAGATTTCAAGAGGATTTCAAAGTTTTCATCCTGAGCAAGTGGATGAGGTATGACATGGAAAGTTGAGAAGTAAGGGGTAGATGATATTTTTTTGGACAAGCCTGAGGTCAGAAGACCTCTAAGCAAAAACTGAATAACACACACACACAATAGTACACATAGAGATAGATGCTTAAAGATGCTCTTCCTATTTTGAAGATCTTGAAAAAAAAAGGATTTATAAATTCAAATTTCTATAAGTTAAAGTTTATCCCCACAGCATGCTAAAGCAATGGACTATATTATGCTCTTTAAAAATACAGATATTAACTACGAGTTCATTTATAAATGACAACCCATTCTGAGGGGAAAGGGTCTATGCCAAAGTGGTGGTGCATAAAAAATGCAAATACCATGCCATTGTAACTGTATATTTTGCAAATAAAACATATGATTTCCCTCTCTCTTTTTTTTTTTTTTTTTTTTGCTGCTTGTTTATAAATTTTATAAATCTGATATACTTCAAGTGCTTCCTCACAATAGGTACTTGGACCGGAGAGAGTATAAAACGATAATGCCATTGTCAGCTCAGCATGGAGAAAATCCAGAGGATCCTTGGGTAAATCACCACATCTCAGCTGAGCCAGATGCATTTCATGCCCCTTGGAGAGTCTGGACCCACAACAAGGCCGTTCTTTGAGGCTAAGATCGAGTCCTTTTTCCCTTTGGCCTTTCCTTGCCCCTTGACTCTCCTTGCTAAGACCTCCCCCCTGCCCCATTCCCCAGATACACGCAGCATCAATTGACTGCCACAGTGCTGGACAGACAAACAAGCAAGTGAAAATGAGTTGAGTCGACCGCATTGCGGGTTTGGGCCCCATCACAGCGAACTAGTCTGAGCTCATCTTACTCTTTTAGCTTGGTCACAATCCACAAATACATGACACAGCAGCAGTGAAGGGCCAGTGTCCTGTGTGGCCTATGCATATGCAGCCTGAGAGCATGGATTGTGCAGATCTAGTGCTCTCTCTCTCTCTCTCTAAAAAAAAAAAAAAGAAAAGAAAAAAGAAAAAAGAAAACATCCCAAATCACACTGTAGTACGAGGCAAAATATCTGATTACAGAGTCTAAAACTGCTTTGTGTATGTAATTTTTGAAGAGAAAAAAATTACAAGCCAGCAGCAACGAAGTGCTTAGTGCAAGATTTCAGTTTTCAACCTTGCAGCTATTACATTTCAATCCGAGCAGCGGGAAGATTCTGCTGATCCTAAGCTAACGAATGTCAAGAAGGAAATGGTTTTCTTTCTTCTTTTAGCAGGTGGTTATTGTTTTAAAAATGAAGAGCCTCAAACCTGGCTGGAATCCAAGGCATGTCACATAATCTTGATCTAGAGATCCGCAGTGCGATTCCCTAGCCCCCAAATATTTGATTAGAGCATATGTAAATCGTCCTGTATTCTTGGCATGGGCTGAATCGGGAATGACAACGCGGATTATGATGTTCTTATACAATCAAAGGTTATTATTACTATTTTTCCCCCAAAGGAAAAAAAGTTGTTTAGTCAGGAGATCTGATGCGTCTTGGTAGGGCGGATAATTTCTGCTGATATTCAATAAGGAAATAAACAGTGAATGTTAACAGTTCATGACATTCTGTAAATGTAACTTGGATTGCCTTTTTTTTTTTTAAAGATTTTATTTATTTATTCATGAGAGACACAGAGAGAGGCAAAGACGTGGGCAGAGAGAGAAGCAGGCTCCATGCAGGGAGCCTGATGCAGGATTCGATCCCAGGGCCCTGGAATCATGATCTGAGCCAAAGGCAGATGCTCACCCGCTGAACCCCCCAGACATCCCATAACTTGGATTTCTTGAAAAGTTGATAGCGCAGCTAATACTGGAATATGTAGCCGCTCGAATAACTATTAGCAATTTTCTTTATTGACCCCAATTTCTAAGGGCTATAGATAGCAGCTGTCCTTCGGTCCCAAATCAAAAAATTAGATTTGAGAGCTTCAGATATGTTTGAAAATCATTTGTAAACATGATTTGTAAACATTTGTAAAGTGGTAGCCCAGATATGAAAGGGACACCTTGTGTCATTGTATAATTAGTTGACAAGAAATTTCGACGTTTTATCTACTTGTATGTGCAGAATAGTATCCCGAGAAGTAAAAATCGTTATGATCTTAAACGCTGAAACTCAAGGGTTTGCAGACAACGGCTCCATACTCTCACTGATGTCCCTGGCTTGATCCCGTGGATCTGGCAGTATAAAGTGGGTGCCTTAACCCCAATCCAAACACAGTTAAAATAATTCTAGGTAATGCTTTTCCAATCAGAGTAATAAAGACGCAAAGGAGACACAGATTTACCAAGAAAAACGACGTTGCTGGGATTTAACACAATGGAAAAAATGGAACTGTATGTATTTAATATAATTTGCACTCCATAGAGAATTGCTGTGCGTCTAGAGAATAAATCCTGGGGGTGTGGGTGTCTCATGTATATACCTGATGGTGATGGGATGACAACCAGAATCGTGTTTATATCCCAAAGTTGCCAAGTTTAAGAACAATGCAGATGAAATCTTTCCAGATTAGCTCCAGAAGTAGTTGAATTATTGGATTAAAAGTGTGCTTCTTCCTCATAAGAATGAAGAGGGGGAAGGGATAGAAACCAGTGCAGACGGGAACCAGTCTTGCCTGGAGGTAGAAATATATGCGATGCCTCAGAACAGACAATAGAAAACTAATGAGGTAAAAAGTCTGCCGTAATTGTGATCTGATTTTCACAGATTAAACTAATGTCAATGAGGAGAAAGGAAGAGTGAACGAGCTGAAATGGCTTTGAGACACCTGCAAATAATGGTGTTTCCAGCCATAGATTGTTCGGGCATCGCTTTATATGGCGATTTACAACAGGAGGGATGGAAGGGGGCCCGCAGAGGTGGGATTCTTTGCTCACGACTCCTCCTCACTCCAGAGATGCTCCCCCTAGGAGCCCCCGCAGCAACCGTGTCCCAGGAAGGAGCTGCCTACTGACCCCTCTGCCTGTTTTATGAATCCTACAGCTGAATTAATAAGAAAATAAAATCATTGCAGCTGAAAGCTGCACCCTGATCTTTAAAAAGAAAGCTTTCCAAGCACTAATATTTCACGGCACATCTGTACCGTACATGGGTTGCATTTCTTCACTGAATTCTAGGGGCTATTTTTGATTTGTTAGCTTTATTTCCTGTTGGGGGGCTGGGGAGGGCCTGTCTACTAAGAGAAGTCACTGAAAATTTAAGCAAAGACGCGTTTACTTGGGCAATGAGGATTGCAAAGCTGGGGATACAGAGTCAGGTGGAAAGGTGACTTGTGTTTGGAGGAAGACAGAGGGAGCAGTTATGTAGGCAAAGGCTGGCAGTGCAGTCGTCATTCAGGTCCTCCGTGCAAAACAGGGATTGAAACTAGGTGCACTGGGATTGGTTGAATTAATATGCAAATAAAGGATTGAAAGGCCTTAGATCGAATGGGCTCCTTTCTACGTGTAGACTGAGGAGGCAGGTGTCCCGGTGAGGAGGAAGTTAGATCCACGCTAAAGGGCTGGAAGCTGGCTGAAAGGTCTTTAAAACAGTCACGCTCTCTTCTGACGAGGACACGCACAAAATTCCTCCTCCCTGATGGCCTCCCAACCCTATTTTAAAAAGAAACTCATTTAGCTCGGTTTGCTTTTTCTCTTCTAAAATCTCCTTTTCCAGGCCTTTCAGAAGCTGTATCTGGATCCATATTTTGCTTAGAATTCAATTTAAGTGAGGGCCTCCGGTAGCCAGCTAAATTTTTTGACTGACAACCCCATAGGAGGGGAGATATTCCCCATCCCTACGAGCAGCTCCTATAAAAGGTTGTAAACAATTCTCTAGGGGCTAGATGAGGCTGAGGAGAGGCAGGATGCATATAACCAGCCTCAGACTTGAAGTCTTTTACTCCCATTCAGGAAACAATGAAAGCGAGATGGTGATCCCTGTAAGACAAATACACTATTTGGACTCTGGTCATTAATCACTGATGTGATAGATACGTAGTGAAAAATTCTATTTCAGAGTTTAACCGTATGCAGTTAGGCGTCTTGATGAGCTTAATAGGGCTGCGCCTTACCAGAAAACAGTCTGAATTGCCATGGAAATACAATTTGCTTCTACAGGAAGAATCACAACCCAAGCAGGGTAACAAACTCACGTTGACTTTTCCATGATTTTTTTTTTTTTTTTTAGTGTCAGATTTGTTGAGCTATAATTTGCATATAGTAAAATTCCTCTTTTTGAGTAGGAGCTTTGACAGCCATGCAGTCATGTAACCAATGCCACAACCAACTACAGCCCACTTCCCTCACTCGCAGAAATTTCCTCCTGTTCTTTTGTAGTCAATTCCCCACCCTCATCCCCCACCTTCTCCCCTCAGCCCCTGGCCACCCATGCTCTGTCTCCTGTTCTATGGCTTTGCCTTTTCTGGAGTGTCACGTAAATGGAATCATCCAGCACCTAGTGCTTGGAGTCTAGTTTTTTTATTTAGTGCAAGTGTATTTGAGATTCATCGCATTGTGTGGGCCTGTAATTCACCTCTCTTTATTGCTGAGTACTATTCCACGTGTTTGCACTTTTAACACATGGATGCAGCAGGGGGCTAATTCTTCCCTCTGGGTTATGACGGAGTCAAAGGGAGGCAGAGGCTTTAACTGGTGCCAACGGAACCCTCTTTGCAAATGCTTCAGTGGAAAACCCTTGGACAACACTTATTAGCCTAGGAGAACCCAAAGCCAAGGAGCCCAGTGGTTATATATATGGACTATACTCTCACACAATTTGGGGGCGGGGGGCGATTCTGAGGAAGAAAGACTGGCTGGAACAGGTAGATATCCAACTAAGGTTCCAGTGGTGCCGGGAATTGTTTTTAAAAAAAATAAATGCCTGCAGATAAATTAACTCAACATATCAACATATATGGCTTTCTAAAAAAAAAAAAAAAAAAAAAGAAAAGAAAAGAAAAGGAAAAAGAACCATTTAAAGAAATCAACTGGAGAAAGTTTTAAAAGATGATTACATACTCCTGGACTGATTAAGATATTATTTTTCAAAATAACGGTGCATAGATTTATCTAGCATTTTCTAATATTTAAAACACTTACTTACCACTTGTGTTATCTCATTTAATTCTCACAGTCACCCCATGAGGCCAGCGGGGTACATATTGTTACCCTTGATTTACAGATGGGAAGCCAAGAGTCCCATGACCTTGGACTCACTCAAGGTCAAATGATGGGTAACTGTCAGCATTGGCTTGAAA
The DNA here is from genome assembly GCF_011100685.1 of Canis lupus familiaris. Lineage (NCBI taxonomy): Eukaryota > Metazoa > Chordata > Mammalia > Carnivora > Canidae > Canis > Canis lupus. The sequence continues at coordinate 38,983,604 of NC_049250.1, read as the reverse complement.
GCCTAAGACTCCTGACTCTCAACCTCGTGAAAACCGAAGGGACCAAATCCTGAATGATAAATTTAAACAGAAGTAAATATTGTCAGAGTTAAGTATTCAGGGTTGCAGGAACTAAACTCATAGGAAAATTCAACCCCGAGTCTCTTGTTATTTTGTAAAAGATCGGAATTTAAAAAAAAATACAATCTCACCATGTTATTAGGTTAAGCACTTCTAAAACAAACAAGCAAACAACAACGTATTGTAAATTAGACCATTTTGGAATTTGTGCAATTTAAATGGTTGAGTTATTTTATGTTAGGGAAGTGACTGCACAATATTCATTAGCTAATTTTCATGATGTTTTGGTTTTTTTTAAAACACATTGGGCCAAATTACACTTTCAGAGATGCCGGCAGAATTTTAATTAACGTAATAGGTCTAATTTCAGTTCTCTGTATAGTGGTTTCCTTTTGATTCAGGGAGGTGTCGAACGTTATAATTCCCCCTTTTATGAGGGAAGAAAATCAGTTTTTGCAGGCCGAGTTATAAACCCACAGTCCAGCAATGAACTGTAGAAGAGCTCACCATTGATATGGGTTTTATAGGAGTGAAGTTTTGGCCCTAATAATTTGAGCCAGGGCTGGTAAAATCGGTGACGTAAACCTTTGTCCCATTGAGTGGCTTAGTTATGTGATATTTCCCCAACCTCCCACCCCAATCTCTCACCTGGTCTCTTTTTTTTTTGTTTTGAGGTGGTGTAGGAGTCCTGGAAAGAACAAAGATCTGAGTATATTCGATAAGCTTGTTAAAATATTCCCTAGAAAATGGAACAAAAACAAAAATTTTACTGTTTTTACTTATACGGTAGCATGTTCCATCAACGCTTTGCGAAGACTTTTAGCCTTCATGGTCACCATCCTCCTGGGAGGTAAGTAGTAGTATCTATAAGCCAGTGGGTCCATTTAAATTTAGTAGGGTTCATATGTAAATAGTTTTACTCCAAGAAGCTTGATGATGAGAGTAACACTCCATACAAAAATACCCTTTCCCGCGTTGTTTTGATGTCTGAGGATTTCAGGGCTTGAGCATCAATACGTAAGTAACATCTCACCAATTTGCGTTCCAGAGTCAGACTCCCGGGGAAATAGAGTCACCTTTAGCATCTTAGAGCTATGATCCCCTGTCTTGTGGATCTATGGTTGAAGACGAAGAAGAAAATATTAGCAGGAGCTACGAAGCGCTGGATACTTAACCCGAACCCGTGGCGATTATGAAATGGCAGTCATTTGTATTTTCCTAAAAACATCGATATGGCTCTCAAAGAATTTTTAAGAAGACCTTAAACCCCTTTTCATCGCCGTGTCTGATTTCTACATTTGTTACCTTCTTTCCCCCAAAGAATGCCTGTCCTCCCTTCAGAGCCCCATCAAGGCTCATAAAAACCAATAAAATATCTTTTTGGAGGAAGCCAACACGTACTTGAAGGAATTAGGGTTGATCTGGGACATGCAGTGCTGGTGTTAGAGCAAATTAGTTCTGTTAAATATGAGTGGGATGAGCGTTCTGTACATTGTTCTGCAATAAACTGCACGGGCAGGTGTACGCGTGTGCACGGACGCGGTGCACTCACATAGGAAGCTGCTCGCGCGTGGCAGGAGGTGTTTCCCCCTGTCGTGCGGCAACAAACTAGAAGACTAGCAAGGACAATAGGGTTTTCTCCAGAAGCTGTAGATCCCCGTACAGTGGAAGATACATTTCTTAGATTCAAGCCCTCTTTTATTTTGTTTACACAACAAAGTTATTATGCTAATTACATGGTAATACGCTGCCCCTGAGGACTTTCTACCCTGATAGGCATCTCCTTGAGGATGCAGATTCAGAGCCAGTGTGTGATTATTACTATTTCAAAATGATACGATCAGAATGACAGTTTTTGCCTTCTTCGGGGAGTCCTGGCTAGGCTCCTCACTGCTGAGTGTGGGCTTTGACAGGCGATAGGAGGAACCATCCAGGAGAGTTTGGGGGATACTCTTTTTTCGTGTTGCTTTAAAAGAACGTGATGCTGGACAACATTTGGGGCTGAAGAGTCAGGTTTAAGGACTGGGAGCGCGTGCTCACATGCGTGTGTGTGTGTGTGTGTGTGTGTGTGCACGCACACGTGGGAAGCTCCTTCTGATATGAGTGCAACCTCACTAGGGGGAGCTCTTGGCTGGCTGTTCAGAGGCTTGACCATTGTCTGTAGGAGACAATTTTTCTTTGTTTGAAAATTTACAAATCATCAATGAAAATGCCACAGATACAGCAGAAGCTCTGGGGCGAAGTCACTGGCTCCCAGTTTTGACTTCGGGTGGGGATGGCGGTGGTGATGTGTTGCCCCCCTCGGTCCCCCGCCCGATGCCCAATGGGTATATTTGTACATTCCCATCACGTAGCAGATTTTAGAGCTACTGTAAATATTTCTTCTCACCCAGAGCTATTCTCTGCAGCCCATCCCTTCTGAAAGGCTCTCCACTCCTGGGGGTAACGGTGGAAAGTTTACATGTACGAAACCTTTTCTCTCCCATGTGAACTCGGATCAATTCGTTAAAGGATGATAGAAACACGATTATTCCGAATGACATCACAGCGCCGGTTTACACATTGGGGACTTTATGATTGCAAATGCACCCGATCAGACGGTCATTGGGAGAAAAATGATCAGCTGGAGAGACAGAAAAACTATTTGAAAATCTTTATAATGCGATCATTTTGGGAGCTGAGGGTGTCTGGGGGGATGGATATGTCAGGCCTGAGATAATGGTGACACTGGCTTGGAGAATTTCAGGACAATTTTATTGTCCTTATTCGTCAAATGTTCTCCTTCTACCCCTACGTACCCAGATTTTTTTCCTTTTTTTTTTTTTTTTTTTATCTTTTTAAATTGGAGGAAAAAAAAATAAAGCAAAGTGCTTCTTTCCCTACCATGTTCCTTTCCTTTTTTCTCCACTCTAATGACATTTGGCAGGCTCGGCTGTGTAATGCTTGACTGGTTTTATTGTTGTCTGTTCCCAGTGGGGAATAGTTGACACTGCTCTCTGTTTTCAATTGATATCCATTTTCAACAATATTGCTTTCTATTAGATTCCTGCACAGTTTGTGCCAAGCAAACTGAATATTTACTGGGCTGACCTCAAAGCCTTCAAATCAACAAACACGAGAATAAGCAAAATATGCATTTTAAGATCAAATGTTTTCAAATGCTCCTTTCAAAATTATTATTTTTAAATGCACTGTGAACTGCAGATTAAAGGATATTATATTGCCACTTTTGTCAGCCCATTCTTATTTATTTATTTTCACACATTAAATAATGGGATTAAACACTGAAAGAATACTTGCGTACACTACCTAGGCGAGGTTAAAAGCGGTTCAATTTTTTCCATATTTAGCAATGCCTCCTTTTAAGCAATAAAATGTGTTTGCTCATTGCTTTTTAATGTAGATGGTGTTAATAGTATCAGATTGAGCAGGGCAACTGAGTCTGAGCATCCAGAAGACAGCCAAGCCATTTCCAGGCTCTCTCAGTGGTCAGGGGCTCTGTGTTAGAACCGAGGGGTAGAAGCTTGGATTTAGCCATAAAGAAATCCAACTGGCCAGTGAAGTTCATGAATTTTTAAATATCTTTCTTTCCATTTGCTAAGCAAAGTTGCTCGGAATCTTAATCGGATGCCCTACCTGCATCACGGTGTGTGCGCCCTGCGGTGGGCACGAGGGAGAGGAAGATTTGGCTTGGTTTTGGGGGATAATCAAGAAGAGGATTAAAAAGGTAGAAAAGGATTGTTTTTGTGAGAGGCAAGTCTGGCACTATTGCCATCCAGTGAAACCTTTTTTAGCTACTTTTCAAAAGAGCATGCAATTCTTCTGCACTAACTTGGAAACAAACCGTAGTAGGTAGACTGTGTCTACTCAATGTCCCTTGGTTGGGCTGCAGTAACCATGGCCTTGAAGCCAAGAAGCCTGCACAGGCGAGGTGAAAATTGACCTACATTAAGGGCAGTGTGAAGAACTGCTGCAGCCAAAAAACCAGACATGGTCAAATGATATTCCGACCACCAAACCCTCATGTTACGGAAGATAAAACCATTCTTACAAGCTCTAACGAGTCCCAGGAAGAGAGTAGTAAGCCAAAGTCCCCATTTACAAAGTTTTCTCCCTCTCTCACATCCTTCTTTTTTCCTTCCTTTCTTTCATAAATATTTATTAGGTGTCTACATTAGCAGCCTCATTTCTTTTCAGGCAGAGACCAATTTCCCTGTGACCGGTTCCTGCGCCCAGACTACCTGCCAGCTGCTTGGTGCCTAGTGTGTTCCATTCCTGTCATCTGCCCCCGGCCCTCCCCAAACAAGCCTGCGCTCTGACCCCTTTATTTTGCTGCTTCTCAAAGTTTCTGTGTATTACAGTCGAAACACACTGGGGCCTTCAACGATCACCTGCCGTTTGAAGCATCTTACTCCGAATCCGTGGTCCAATGGAGAAGGTGCGGGCCTGGCAAGCAGTGGCCTGGGCCCCGCCAGGCCGGGTGGTTCTGAGAGAACCCCTTACTCAGCTTCATTTTTCACCATCTGTGTCTCAGTTTTGCTATTTGTAAACCAGGCATAATTAAAACTGCCCACTGGGCCTTTCACAGGCCTGTTGGGAGGATTAGCAGGCGGCTGCAAAGTTTCCTTAGGTCTTTGAAAGAGAGGTGTTACAAGAGAGTCAAGGCAGGAGGCTTTTTATGCAAGGTGTTGTCTGCATTTACATTTACACCTCCATTTTTTTGAAATTAAATATGGCATTCTTTGGCTCTGACGAGGAGCACCATTCATCAGTAGGCTCTCAATCAAAAATACAATTTTCATGGGTTCCAGGAATGCCTGGAAGCTCAAGACCTGGTATGGGACTAATGTGACTGGGCTCATGCGACACAGGGTGTTCTGGATGGGTGTTCAACAGACTTGGGTTCCAACCTACAGCTGTCACGAAGCGGCTGTGTCAACCCTGGCAGGAGATTGCTCTCCCTCAGCTTCCTCACTTGCAAAAATAACACCCTTTTCTGATCACCTCAAGGGCAATAAAACTAAGGAAGACGTGAAAGTATTAGGATGATACCAAGCATTATTTGCATGTAATATGTGCTACCGGTGATTTTTGAAAATGGGACGAGATCATCCCAAACTCTGGATAATTGCAGTCGCATTAACACAATGCAATACGGATTATTGCAAGAGTAAAGAACCTCATTGTCCCCATTGTTCTGAATCCAGCGTTTTGTCATTAAATTTTGATTATCTTCCTGGTTGAGTATTAAAGCAGCTACGAGACAGCCATTTCTCCAAGTGCTTTGTTCCTAAAAAGTACCCTCAGATGGAAGATGCATTTCATTCTTGGAGAAAATATACATACTTGTGACCCCAGAGTGTTTTCTCTCATGAAGCTTGTCCGGGAATCCGCAGATAAAATATACAGCGTGCTAGCCGCACATTTTTTTTTTTTTTAGGGTCCCCTGAACCATCTTAACATTCTCACATCTATGACCAGATTTCCCAAGTGGTATCAGCCTTCAATTATGCTTTCCTTGATTTTTTCCGCTTTCCAAATGCAAATGACTGTTTATCAAAGCAGTGAGCATATAGATGACAAGAGAAAGAAGATCGATTGCATTGAGATCTGTTGCTTTGGAGAATTCTTCATTTAAATTGGATTAGTAAGATGGAACTTCCATTTTCTCTCTGAGAGTTGCAGAGCCGGCCCTGGCAAGTAGACTTGAAGCAAGGTCACCTGGGAAGGCCAACAGCCCAAAGGATCTGGGATCATCTTGGTGATGGCTACTGGAGGCGCATGGGGGTCAGTTACTGTAAAGAAGAAAGGACTTAGGCAAGGACCATAAGGGGTGGGAGAAATGACAGGGTGTCCCCTTAATTAGGTGAAATGGAGTTAAAACAAATTTCTCTATCCCTGAAGGGAAGAAAAGATTAAAAAAGAAAAAAAAAAAAGCCACATGGTTTTTGTTTTTAACAGCAGACAAAGACCAAGTAGGCAGAGAGAGGCGATTATATGCCACTTCTCTCCCCTTCCTTTTCATCAGCCATGACCTTTCATTATTCCAGTTTGGCCAACTGTAGGGATCAAGCCAAGGCATGGGCTTATTTCCAAGGCTTATTTCCAGGTCAGGTCTTTGGAGGGGTTTAGGATCCCCTACGTTTCCCTTGGAAGCATTCCGAACCTGTGATGCCTTCATGGCACATGGTCTGGAGCATGGCACGGTGTAATAAGAAGCTCTCTGGCCTGCGGAGGATGGAGCACAGAGGTGGTTGTAGCCAGAGAGGAAGGCTGGGGGTGCAGAGGTGGCATTTGGGGGCTCCGAGTGCAGGTGCCCACTGGGATAGAGACAGGGGTTGGAGCAGAGGTCAGGAGGGTGAGGGACTCACACCTGAAGGAGCACGAGGGGGCCTGGAACCAGCACGATGTGGTCGTGGATTCCAGTGAGTAATGTCACTGTCAGAAGCTCAGGCTCTCCATCTCCAGAAGGACAGAAGGAAAAGGGTTACCTTTAGGAATGTTGGAAGAAACAAGTGAGATGCTAGATATAAAAAGCATTTTGTCCAAATCATCAGATCATGTGCAAACACAAAGGACTGTTGGGGTTGGATGTGAAGCTGGCACAACTTTGGAAGTAGGGAGGGCAGCCCGCAGGGTCCTCTGAAGTTTGCAGTCATGGCACCCCTCCCTGCTGGGCCCCTCAGGCTCATCGGTGGGCAGTGGGCAGTGGGTTTCTGCACTGCCCGGCTCTTCCCAGCACCCCTGGGTGGGGGCGGACCTCACACGGAGTCCCATTTTCATAAAGCAAGGATCGTGAGCACTAAGCTCATATGAAAAAAAAAAAAAAACTGCTTAGGGATAGAACTTTCTGGGTATAATCTTCGAACCTTGGCCTCAGGAAAGTGACCCTGCCGAACACCCCATTCGTGAAAGAAGCAGACCTTAAAACATTTTCACAAAAGCAGAAAATATTATCATCCCAGAGACAGACACCATAAGGACAGCGTTAGGATCTGCGGTTGGTTGGATTTCATAAAATGAAGACCATCAAACCGGAGGCCTGTTTGTGGAGTGGAGGCATGATTGTATTTTTAGTTTTCTTAACTAAATAAATCCATCAGTTGACAAAGAGGAGAGGGGAGTGGATTAGACAGAGAAGTTATGATTGAAGACTTGAAGGCAGGGTCAGCTAGAGATGCATTGATCACAGTCTCATTAGTCCTGGAACAGAAACAAAAATGAATTTGAAATGTGGAGAGGGGGTGGGCGAGGATAGATAAGGGACCAAAGGGAAATATGGGTGCATTTTCCAACAGTGTGATTCATAACACATGGATGAGCTCAGACACGGAGATGCAATTCTTCGCTTGAATTCCTGACAGATTCGGAGCCAGGGTAAAATGTTAGCCATCCCATCCCTCTTTCTCCTGGTCTTTCTAGGAAAGCACCCTGAAATCCTATCTAAGGCATAGAAGAGGGGTTCTACTCCTGAAAGGATTAGTAATGTCTGCGAGACTGCAAAATATATTGCTGAGTAAAGCTGGAGACAGTTAAGGGTGCTGGAGGGACGGACAGTGGGAAAGCTTCGGACACTCTTCCTCTTGGCAGGTCATTTCTCTGATTAGGATATTAGGAAACCTATATTAGCTGTAAAAGAGATCTAGAGAGGAGCGATTGTGTATCTCACTAAATTAGGGGTGAAGCTGATCAGAAGATTTAATATTGGGAGAAGCTGAATCATTGGTGCAAAATCAAGGGAAGTATTATGAAAAAAAATTTTACTTTTATTATGAAAATTTTAAAGTTCGTCTTCAAGGCCTTCATCAGCTACCCCACTGTCCTGTGTCTTTTCAAACTGCCTCCCTCATTATGTCTCATTTGCTTAGAAAATTTAGTTTCATTCCCCCCATGAATCTTCCCTTTCTTGCCCACACGACATTCTTTCTTGCTCACATGGTTTCCTGTGCCTGCCTCCTTGGTTCTCTTTCACTTCTAGTCCCATGACATCCTTCAAGATCTGGCGGGAAGCTTTCTTACAAGGTCTCCTTGAGGAATTCTAGGGCTTGGGGGAGCCTAGCAATGAACACTTCTCTTCTCCACCTTAGTTCTGAACCAGTTGAGAAGTAGAAACCGGACAGATGAAGCCCCAGATGCCATCTTTACTCTGACAAGGTGGGAGAATGTGGCAGGTGGGTCTTATAATGTAGACTTGGGAGGACATCCGCACCCCACTACAGGCTGTGGTGTAGGCCACGGTGGAGATCCACCCTGTGTGAGAAGTGGGATGTGTGCTCTGGGTGGGCAGCGTCACTCCCAAGAGAAGGAGGAAGGGACCGAGCTGTGTAGACACACTTCCTAACCCCAGGCTTCTTCTCTTTCAGTTCCTACTTTGGCCAACCCTGGCCCGGAATCATGGAGAGATTCTGGGAAAAGTCGTTCTCAGCTTACAGAAGCTGGTGATAGAACAATACCTTGATAACTTGGCACTAAATGCTATATATTATTGTGTACGTTCTACGTAGCATTATACGTAACATAAATCATCATGAACATATCTCAGATGGTAGGAAAATCAGAGAGAAAAAAAGAAAAAAATCTATATTCAGGCCAAGTTAAGGAAGCAATACTAGTGAGTACTATAGTCTTCTTTTCTGTAATTGGCCTCACAGTCCTTGCTGGTGTGTAAAACTTCTTTCTGTAACTGTGCCATATTCCCTTTGCCCCAAGCAAGTACCTCAACTTACCATAGTTCTTGTCTGATGGTGGGTGGGGGACCTAACCCATCTCTCTGCTATTAGCTGTCCCACCCTAAAAAGGCTGTTGCAGTTTTCTATGTACTTCGTCACAGCGCAGTGGGAATATTGAGTCTTCTGACCCTGTTGTGTGGTACTGTGTAGAATAAGAAAAATATTTGGGTTTTGTTCCTGGTTCCTGGCACAGAGCTCCTAAAACCCTTGGGATTTCCTGAGAGATAAGGGTGATAAGATGTCATTTGTTCTAACAAGGGGACTTTTGGTAGCCCCCTAGAAGGCTTCAGGATAGGGGCTGGCGATCAGAGGAAACAACTGTGTGATTAGAGCAGAAATTTTCAGACTCACCCCCAACCTCTAGGGAAGGGTGAGCGGATGGCAGTTGAATTAATCACCAATGGTCAACAATTGAATCAGTTACCCCTGTGTCATGACGCCTCCTGTGAAAAACTCTTAATTGATGGGATTTGGGGAGCTTCTGTGTTGATGCACACATACAGGCGCAGGTAGGGTAGCGCATCCCAACTCCATGGGGTGCCTGCATTCGGGATCCTTCTGGACACTGCCTTATGTGCCTTTCCATCTAGCTTTTATTTGTATCTTTCATAATAAACTGTAATTGAAAGTATTGAATTTTCCTGAGTTCTATGAGTCATTCTGATAAATTATTAAAACTGAGGGGGGGTGGTTTATGGGAACTCCCAACTTTGTAATTGAGTTAGAAGCATGGGTAACCCAAGGACCTAATACTTGAAATCGGCATCTGAAATGGACTGAGCCCTTAAACCTGTGGAGTCTGACACTAACTCAGATAGTGTCGTAATTGAATTGGATCGTAGGACACACAGTGGTGTCAGAATTGGTTGGTGGGAGGAAGAAAACCTATCAAGTAGTAAACCAGTTTCTTTTTGATAGACTCAATAACCCCAACCAATAAAGGAAGCTCCTTCTTTGACGATTGGTTTCCTCATGTGAAGAGCCTGTGTGGCCAGGTGGTCATCTCAGCTTCCAGTTTAATGAAATCTGCATGTGTGTGTGTGTGTGTGTGTGTGTGTGTGTGTGTGTCACCCCTGGAAAGCATTATTCCTTAGCAACAGGAAATTCTAAACCAGCAGGGCCCAACATGGTGAGGCTAGGAAGCAAAACGTTGACTAGTAGACGTTAGGGGTAATAGGAGAGGAACCACTTCCATTTCCATCCTTTGATTCTCAGGCTCCTGCATCCTATCTATGGAAGAAACAGAATGAGATATTAGTCACTAATCTGGCCTTTACTGATCCACCCAGGGTGTCACAAAGGGTGGCACTCCACTGAAACCCTAACTGCGTCTTCAAGGCCTTTCTACCGTTCCATAAAACCTCAGAAAGGGAAGGACCATGGTTAAGTCCAGAGAATTCCATGAGCAGAAGCCCACGACCCACTTCATTTGCTGCAAAATCAATTCTCTATCAAGAGCAGCATTGTGTAGAGTAGGATGATGGCAAATAAGGCATTCTGCAAGTTCATGGATGGCAGTTTTGTCGTCTGTATTGTAGGAAATGAAGGCGAATCCATCTCTGGGGCATCAGTTCCATGAGACAGAGTGCTGCCTCTAATGGGAAGGCGTGGAGGACCACATGGAAGCAGTCCAGTGTAATCAACCTGCTATTAGGTGCTGGCAGTTTCACCAGGAAATGGTGCCATATCAGGCGCTCAGTGTTGATCTCCACTGTTGACAGGTTACATACTCAGCAATGACGATTGCCAGATCATCATGCCGTTGGATCCAACACAAATTGTTGACCTACAGGACTATGACCAAATAAATGTTCTAAGCCACTAATTTTTGAGGTGGTTTGTTGTACAGCAAAGGCTACCTTAAACAGAAATTGGTGCTGAGAAGCGCGATGTTGCCCTCTCAAGAAACCTAAAACATGCGGTGCTGGTTTCGTTTCGAAATAATTGGCAAAGATACTGCATGTGGTAACTCAGAAGTTCGAAAATGTAACTAATAAGCTTGTGGATCTGATTAAGAAAATTTTCAGGCAGAGTGTTGAAAATATATAAGAAGAAAGGGAGGAACTAAAGACAACTCAGTCTGCAAGCAGGAAGTAGAGGAAAGATAGAGCACCTCTAGACTTTCTAAATTCAAAAATAAATTAGGTTTCCGGGGCACCTGGGTGGCTCAGTTGGTTAAGTGTCTGCCTTTGGCCCAGGTCATGATCCCAGGGTTCTGGGATGGAGCCCAGCATTGGGCCTCCTGCTCAGCGGGGAGTCTGCTTCTCCCTCTCCCTCAGCCTCTGCTCCTGGTTATGCTTCTGTGCTCTCTCTCTCTCTCTCTCTCTCACTCTCAAGTAAATACATAAATAAAATATTTTTAAAAATTCCTTTGAGTAGGAAGCAGTATGAGAAAAGCTATTTATCTGTAAATAATGTCTATTTCTTATTTCTTTTAAGATTTTATTTATTTACTCATTAGAGACACACAGAGAGAGAGAGAGGCAGAGACACAGGCAGAGGGAGAAGCAGGCTGCATGCAGGGAGCCCGATGTGAGACTTGATCCCGGGTCTCCAGGATGACGCCCTGGGCCAAAGGCAGGCGCTAAACTGCTGAGCAACCCAGGGATCCACAATAATGTCTATTTCTTAAGGTAATAGGTACATGACTGGATTCCTGAATTACTATGGACCAATGACTCCTATTCACTTCCCATTTCTCCTGTGTTTCTCCTGTCTCCTGGAAATATTTATTATGATTATCTTATTGCTACCTCACCATTATGTGTTGGGTATGTGGGCAGAAGGAGCAAATAAATGCATCGGTTTAGTTCACAAATTTCTGGATTAAGAGGAGCCAGATGCAAGAAGCTGTACCTACGAAAGAGACCTCATCATCCACCTCTAGACCATCCACATCTGGGTACACTTCCGAAGCTACTGGACTCTGAGTCTGTGACACAGTTACATGATATTTTTCAGCCATCTTGGAAGTGGGTGGATTCACTTGACATGTAGGAGAAATACAAATAATTACAGCTGGTGGGTGATCGCGGTAGATCAAATATGGCCGCAAATCTTTCGCAACTTGTCCCATGAAGAGATGGAGTGGATTTCTCTCCCTCTTGGGTTGTGGCTGGCTTATGACCTCATTCAGCTAAGACGTGTGGCAGAAATGACAATGTGCAAACTGAATCTCAGCCTCCAGAGACCTTGCGACCTCCATACTTGCTTTCTTGGAACATGGCTATTCTGAACAAGCCTGCCTTCCTCTTCCTGTGGAGCGAGAGGCCTAGCCACCCTAAACTTGCCAGCTGTCCCAGAGGAGGCCCCAGGTATAGGAGGGGGCTCATCAGATATGACGTAGGTTAAAGATAAAGATGTCTCAGTTGAGCCCAACCCAAGTCTACCACCCACAGAATTGAGAGAAAAATAAATGATTATTTCAAGCCGGTTTCGAGGTGGTTCATTATCTAGCAAAATCCAATTTTGTGGCTTCATATAGAAGTCTTCTGTCTTTCTACTGAGATTGTAGAAACCTTGAGAGCTGTAACAGCATCTTACAATTTTTGTGACTTCTAAAACACAGCACAGGGCTGGGTACAGATTGACACCATGTGAATCCTTTTTATGTGCTTGAAGCTATTATCCCTTTGTTTGGAAATACAGAGTTTAAAAGTAAAAGAACATCAGAAGAAAAAGTTTAGGCTGGCTTAGGTATGTCATAGGGTTTGCTGCTCCCCTCTGCCTCCTTTATGCCCCTGAAGGGGTAGGGGTTTAGTCTTTAACCATTGGTCTTCAAGATCAGGGGGAAACTAGATTTTTTAAAATCTATTTTTGTTAGACTCTCCATGGGCAAAAAAGAAGTATCCATCGCTTAAAGAGGTGACAATATAAAGAGAAAAAGAAAACAACTAAATTTTTTGGAAGTGGGGAATGTTGGCCCAAACTGAATCTTGGCACTAATGCCCATGGACATTGCTGGACCTAATAACCAAAGCAGATGAGTTGAAAGCAGGCCAGTGAGAGTCAGAACAATTGCCTGGAATCCTCTTGCTTCCTTCCTGATCTGATTCTGCTCTGCTCCTGTTTCCTCCTGGATCCTGACCTCTGGCTTTGTTTCCCATTTGCAATCTCCTCACTCTTCCCTTTGAACTGGCATTGCTATTAAGTATTCCTGGCTTGGGCTGTCGGTGATTTGTGCAGATGCTGGCTTAGGCTCACCTTTGGATCCTTCCACTCAGAGTTGCCTTAGATAGGCTGCTGTGACCTAATTTTAGCTCCTCGCGGAGTGACCCTCCAGAGATAATGCAAGAATGAGCTGAGAGGTGGGAGAGGCTCTTATATGAGGGAGAGACATCACGGGGGAGCTCATCATGAGAAACTTGTTCAGCAAATGTTTGTTGGCCAACTAACCGAATATCTCTTCACTATAAGAACAGCAGAGTTACTTTTCAAAGCCATATTGTGACTTTTAATTTTGCAACAAGGTCAAAATATGCTTAGTCCCCTTCGTGCCCATTTAAAGATCACCCACGAATCTCTAAAGTGACAGTTACTAGAAATGTGGGTGGGCAAAGTCAGCAAATGACAACACTGCCTTTCTGTGTATGAGGCCTCATTAATACTTCAATATTCATCTGAAGACAGAAGGGTATGTGTCCCCCAATCCCCTGGCCTCCCATTATGTTTTTGCTTGATTACTGCAGGTGTGCAAAAGGCTTTTCCGCGTGAAGCCACATGTCTCTGCATAGGAGTTTGGGGTTTGGGAGTGCATTTATCAAATGCATGCCAGCTCCTGCACAACTCCCTAAGAAAATTGTAGAACACCTGCATACTAATGGTTTTTATTGTTGGAATTATTTTATTGCACAATCAAAAACCTACAATCATATCATGGAAACATGCTACATGACTCCAAGTACAGAAATTGGCTGTGAACTTCACTGCTGACACTTTATTTCTTGTAATTAAACTTTTACTTTTATTTCACCTATTTTATCCCATAAACAGGGAAAGAAAATAAAACATATGGAGGGAACTGTGAGATGTTGTGGTTTATTCCATGTTTTGGTATTTTTAGCTGTTCCCAATGAACCTACAGGCCTAAAATGTGTACTCGAAGTGTTTTAAAAAATAAATTCATTAGTTAAAGACTCTTGAAAAGCCCAGCTACATATTTAGGTTGGAATCTTCTCTATTTCCTTGTCTTGCAGAAAGTAACAGACCATAGTTGTCTGTGTTTTCTTTCCTCTTCAAAACCACTTCTGCTCCAAAGACCATGAACCTGAACTGAAGAAACGACTCCTTCCTGCTGGCGTGAGATAATTCAGTCTCCATGATGTCTTAATCCGGGGCCTCCCTTAATTGACTTCTAACTGTGCTGAACTGTGGCTGCTAGGAGTTGCAATGTGGATCGCAATTTACAAGGCACTGGAATCGTTTCTCGTCCTCAAATTAGTCCTGAGCTATACTTGAGAAAGATTTAAAAAAAAAAAAAAAAAAAGGTTTACCTTCCTGGCTGTCTTGCCATCTCAAGTGAGAGTTTCTTACCATCTCAGAATGGATGGTTGCCTTTTAACAACTTTGTTAGGGACAGAAAGGAAAGAGCATTAGGGCTGCCGATACCTTGTCAATTTTGTCTTAATAAAGCTGCCTCACGTGGCTTATCTTGTCCAGGGGGATTGAAGAGCTCCTAATGCTCTTAGATGTTCACGAGGGGCTGGTGATTATGTTGAAGCCCTGTTCTGTGGGGGATCCAATAGAAGGATCACCTCCTTTTCCTTTCCCATGGATGTCACTGGGATATATTTATTAAGTAGGAAGTGTCCTAGATCTTAGCAGCAGGAGGTGGGAAAAAAATAAAGAAGTTATTTCTTCCATGGCCCCTTATGGCCTTTTAACATTTATTCCTTCTACCTATCCTTCCTAGGTTCTTTCTTTCCATCTTGGGACACCCAACTTGGAAAGGCCTGACATATGTACATGTACACACCAGTGGGTATAGGCTGTCTGTTAACTCTTGGGATAAATAAGATATAGTAGAGTCCTCAAAGAAGTCACAGCCCAAGGGGGAGATAGGTACCTAAATGATAGTGATATAATCTAAAAAGATGTATGTGAAGAGTGTTTATGGGAGCAGAGGGGAGGGACACCCATCACTGGGGCTGGGGGAGTAAAGGGTGGTTTTCTGGTTACGATGACAACCAAATCAGCTCTTTAAGGTTGAGTCAGAGGCAGTTGCAAGTCATGTCGGAATGCAGATGGGAGGTTTGGGAGATGCTGACCAGGCCGGGAGGTAGGTACGCGTGGTCTTACATGCCGTGGCGGCGGGCTTGGACTTCATCAAGTAGAGGATGGGGAGGCTCTAGAGTAGGGAGTTGTGCCTTCTGTATATTATTTAGGCAGCTGGGCACAGGGTGACTTTGAGAAGGCTGGAGGTCAGGCAGGATGCTGGCACGGTTGTCCAAAACAAAGTCCTGAACTAAGGTGGCGACAGCAAGATAGTGCGAGGTTAGGGCTGAGAAACAGATGATAGGATAAATTGGAAGGACTTGGACTGAGTTCTGAGAAGGTGATTCAGAGGTTCATTAATTCTTCAGAGTGGCCGCAGAAATTACTCTGGCTTTGGAGACTGGATCCTTCCTTTGAGACCTGAAGATCCTCCATCATGATCGTCTGCCTGTAACTTTGTGGAGAGGCTGGCATTAACGTTCCAGGGGTTATGGGTGGCCATTCAGGTACGACGTTAATTCTTTTTTTTTTTTTTAAGATTTATTTATTTATTTATTTATTTATTTATTTATTTATTTATTATAGACATAGAGAGAGAAAGAGAGGGGCAGAGACACAGGAGGGGGGAGAAGCAGGCTCCATGCCGGGAGCCCGACGTGGGACTCGATCCCTGGACTCCAGGATCACGCCCTGAGCCAAAGGCAGGTGCTAAACTGCTGAGCCACCCAGGGATCCCCTACGACTTCAATTCTTATAAGAATTCTATGAAGCCTGGTCCTTCTTAGTCTCAGGAACCTTTGGACTGTGGAATAACTGTGATGGAGGACTGAGGATGAATGGGGCTGGGAAGATTGGGACTAGTTTTCAGTTGCGAAGCCTAGGATTTGCGTTTCTAAGTGTTCCCTGACTGACAGCCATACCTTTGGTCATGGGAACGCCATTTGGCTCCTAGGATGATTCCTCAGAGCTTTTAGGAGAAAGCCAGCATCCTGGGCTTTGTACTCAAGACCCTGTGACGGTCTGTTCCTGTCTTCTTTATCCTCCTCTCCCACCACTCCACACAGGCATTCTTTCTCCATGCCTTGCCAATTAATGGACGTGGACCTTGGCAAACGTCATTCCTACTTCTGAAGTTTTGTCCACAGTCTTCCATCCAAATACCTTTTACTCACCTTCAAAAAGTATCCTGGAAATCTTATTAGATGGTAAAGTCTTGAAAGGAACGAACTGCATTTATGTGTATGTTTATGTATGTTTATTTTTAGTTATCTCAGTGCTTGGCAAAGAGTTTTGAATGAGTACGGGTAGGTATTTGTCTTGTCCTATATTAGGCTCAGATTATCGGGGATTTATAAGTCATAAGAATAACTTAAAATACCCAGCAAAAAAAAATTCTAGAAGAAAATTATATGATGGTGCTTTTAAAAATGGAAAACTGATCAACCAAAATATATTATTATTGTGATGAATGCCATGCTAATCTACTCACTCGTTTAGCTGATAATTATGTGGCAAAGCCTACGAGTTAAGCACAAATAAATGAGCTATGGCATGCTCAGGGGACTTACCTGATTGAAGCCTGGATCTTTGGAGGACTAGAAGTTCAGGAATCATCTTGCGTGTTTTACTGACCTTTGCATATCGTGGAGCACTAAGTGTGGCTGGAATGATGGAAAGCTCTAGGTCTCCTGGCAGGGGATCTGAGCTCTCACAAGTTGATTGAGTGAAAGCCCCCCCTCACTTTCAATGGCCTCATCTAAAGCCTGGAAAAGGGCACACACCTCCTGGATTATTGTGCAATTTGGTGAGATGATGGAAGCCAGTGTGGGTGTGGAGAAGTTGGCACCAGGGTGGGCTCTATGAGTGTGTGAACTGTGCAGTTGTGCAGGGTCTTGTCCTAGGTTTAATGCTCTGCAGTCGCCATTTTGAAATTGTTCATAAGTAGTGAACAAGGGGCCTCACATTTTCAATTTGCTCGAGGTCCCTTATTTTTTTTAATAATAAATTTATTTTTTATTGGTGTTCAATTTGCCAACATACAGAATAACACCCAGTGCTCATCCCGTCAAGTGCCCCCCCTCAGTGCCCGTCACCCATTCACCCCCACCCCCCACCCACCTCCCGTTCCACCACCCCTAGTTTGTTTCCCAGAGTTAGGAGTCTTCATGTTCTGTCTCCCTTTCTGATATTTCCTACCCATTTCTTCTCCCTTCCCTTATATTCCCTTTCACTATTATTTATATTCCCCAAATGAATGAGAACATACAATGTTTGTCCTTCTCCAATTGACTTACTTCACTCAGCATAATACCCTCCAGTTTCGAGGTCCCTTAAATTGTGTAGGCAGTGCTGCCTGACACACAATCGGCATATAATAGTACCTGCAAAAGAGCCTTAAATTCTTAACCAGACATTAGGAGGGAAGCTGATGGGCCACTTCTAATGAGTGTCGGGCTTTGATGACACCTTCACTTTGCTCTTCCACTGAAGGCATGCTGTTCCTCCTTCTATTCCCATACCTGCTTCCTGAAGAGTATATAGATTTTTCAATTGTGCCATCCACTTTTTCTCATTTATTTAAAAAAAAAATCCATACTGGGATCATTCTTTTATCTTAACTACTATTTTTATCCTCCACCTGCCCCCTTTCCCTACCAAGATAAACACATTGGCCACCAGCTGTACATAAAATCAAAAATGCAAATTCCTTCTTGATTCCATCAAGGTTTGAGTTGCAGGTTTTTGTTTTTTTGTTGGGTTGTTTTTTTTTTTTTCGATGTTAAAATACTTTAGAAAATGTAATTTTTTTTTAAACTAAGTCATTGAGATAGTTTGATTTTGGCACCTACTATATAACTGTAAGATTTTAATATCTTTGTTGATCATAAATTGACTGTGAGTTTTGCTCTGATGAAAATTACTTGTGCCCGAAAACTACACTGGGTTGAAAAATTCTACCACAGTAATCCCTACAGATTAGAGCATATTGAAGTACAACCATGGGAAATAGAAGGCTTCTTTTAAACCACTGAGCCAACAAATGAGGTCATTTGATGCTGAGAGACTGAACGTCCATGAAGGGGTTAGCTCACCGGTAACATTAAGCTGGTTTGGGCTGACCTATCCCCTTAGTGGGTGGTAGGAATACCAGGATTTATTTATTTCTTTTTATCATTCCCCTTTTGCTTTTTTGTCATTCCAAGTTACAAGCTATAAAATAGACTAAAAGGTGGTTGACTCCCTACATGGTTAAAACTAAGTCAGGTTGTGTGCAGACTGTTTCCTTTTGAATTTGTTGTCTAAATGCCTTGAGAGCGCGTTAAAAACGGCGACGTGTTAGGCATCTTAAATGGCGAAGCTTTCAGGTGTCATCTCTAAATGACAATTCAGGAAAACTCACTTTGTATCTGCCCCAAATGCTGAGATAGAAAAACTGAATGAAAAGAAAAATGGGAAAACAAAACAAATTGGAATCGTGCCTGGCTTGTTTACTTTAGGAAATCTCTTAACACTCATTTTAATCAATTGAAAAGAGATGGTTCATCAGATCATAGAATTTTAGAGCTGAAAGGAGCCTCAGAGATTATCTCATCTGACTCTCTCATTTTATGGATGAGGAAACTGGGACCCAGTGAAGGGAAGACTGCTTTCTAGCATTCCACGGCTAATTAGCAGCTGGGCAGAGAACCGAAGTCACCACATGCCCAGCCTGGTTCCTTTTCCAGCCCGGATTACTGCCTCATTTTCATATCAATTTAAAAGATTTATATATTTCCAAATTAAAAAGACTTCCAAAAGTAATTTAGGAACCTAGGAAGAATATTTTTTTTTTTTTTTTAGCTGAGTGAGAGCTTTCAAGTATGTTTCTGAATATTGACTGGTACTGGATATAAAGCTGTTTTGCACATAGTAGACACTCAATAAATATTTGTAGGTCGATAGAACTACTCAGGAAAAGTTCATTTATGTGTATAAAAAAAGACCCCTAAACACAAAACCCTAAATACATATGTTTGACATTACATAATGGAAAATGCTTATGTCTACTATCAAATGAAACAAGTCCTTCCCCCAATAAAATCCTAAATGCAATTTCAGATGTTCTTTCCAGGAATAAAAAGAAACCTATGTGGTAGGATATTCACAGACTTTCTCAAGGTTGCTTATCAATAGAGTAGGCTATCTAATTTTTTGTCCATACTGGGTCACTTTTGAAAGTGAAAGGAGACATTATAAATATTTTTGTTGAGGCAACAAGTATAAACTGGAATTTCCAGGGCGAGCAGGACATATGGATCACCTTACATATGAAATGATAAAAAGTTTGCATCGGTTCAGTATTTACTATGTGCTAGGCAAGGCCTCAGGGATTTCTAGACTTTAGTGTCTCTTTTACCAGTTGAGCAGGTAAAGTCTTCAGTGACATTTTAGTATGACTTTTAAAATTATATTAAAAGTCAGAGGTGTGGGATCTCATAATTTTTATTTCCTACAATGAAAGGTGCAGAGCTCTCCTGTTTTTCTAGGTAGAAAGCAATGAAGGCTTTCTGGGTAACCCCCCTCTTCCTTACCTCCTCTCTTCCTCCTTCCAACCCCATCTCCCCAACCCCTGCCCAGATTTCTTCCACGGGTCTCTCTTTCTGAGACTTCTTTGAGTGGCAAAATTCAAATAGGATTTTATCCGGTGTTGAATATTTTTCTGAAAACAGCTTCCTGGTGAGGAGGGTTTCTTTGTCCTGACAAGATAGGTTGCTGCTGAATTTGCTTTTCTCACTTTTAGTTGGTTTTATAATGGGGTTGTTGAAAGCAATGAACGGTTTAGAAAAATACCCTTGGTGCGGCGAAATAGGGACCGTTTCCAAAGCCTGTTCAAAATCTGATTACATTAGCAATTTCTCAAATCCATTGTATTAGCTTTGTAATTTGCTTCCATGACCCACGGAATCTATTGACTCAGACAATGACTTTTCTTTTTCTTTTAAAGGAAGAGAAAAAGACCTCTCTCTTTGGAAAATACAAACTTTGAAGAACTTGGAAACAACAGATTTCTAGATTGTCTGGAAGGTAAGATCCGCCAATCTACCCAATTTGCTTGTCATTGTTTGTAGGGCCTCTGTAGGGAGCTGGCATGGATGCCTTGATAGCTCTTTTGGATTTTAGACAACGCTGTAAGGAGTCACCACAGGCTGTGCTCCTAGAAGGTCTTTCTACAGGAAAGGAGAAAACTTGATGGTTGAAAATAGCTAGTACGCTTATTGAAGCTTGACTATACACCCGGACCCTGATACTCCATGCTTTCCTTATATTTTCTCATTTCACCTTCACAGAAATCCCATGAAAGTGTAAACTGTCACTTGCCCTGGTTTGCAGGAGAGAAAGCAGAGGCTCGCAGAGGTGGCTTCATCTAGAACTGGCAAAGTTGGGATCTACAGTTTGGTCTGGTTCCAAGCACCGTACCCTGAGCTCATAACCAACCCCTCTGCCAGGCGATGTTGCCTGGACCCCCTTGGACTTATCTCTATTTGAAAGGACTTTCTGCATGGAAAGCCAACCACTCACTTGTGGGAACCAGAACATTTGTCCACAGTTACGGGTTGAATTGTGCCCCACCGCTAAAGGACACGTTGAAGCCTTAGACCCCAACAGCTCAGAATGTGACCTGATTTGGAAATAGAATGTTTTAAGAGAGAATCGGGTTAAAGTGTGGTTGTTAGTATGGGCCCTTGTCTGATGTGATTGGGTGCCCTATTGAAATGGGGGATTTGGCCACAGACACACGTAAGGTGTTGCGAAGAAGATAGGCGTCCATATGCCGAAGCTATGAGCAGCCTACAGGGAGAGAGGCCCGGAACAGACCCTTCCCTAGTGCTTCTGGGGAGAGGATGTTCCTGCAAACTTCTTGATTTCAGACTTCTGGCCTCCATAACTGCAAGAAGATAAATTTCTATTGTTCTAAGGCACCCCCCGTTTGTGGTACTTTGTTATAGCAGCCCTAGCAATACACGTTTCCCCTCATGTGAGCTGGTGGGGACTTGCTCCCAAGTGACGGGCTGTACCCACTCTTTTTGCTGACGGTGGCCAGTGCAAGTTGCAGGGAGAGACAGGGCCAGGTCAGAAGTGCCTGAGATGCAGCACCAGCCAGCAGAACCATCTCTGGGCTTCAGGCCTGATGTAGGGCCCCCGCTGCCCTGCCACTGATGACTAGGGGAGGGTGGGGAGGTGGCCTGTGTGGTGGCTCTGGTCTCCCACCTCTTGGACGCACCCAACGTGGTTCCAAGCAGACTCCTTTTTCTCTCTTTCCTACGCCCGTGGGAGAACAATCTGTCATGGCTCTTGAATAATGCACACACTGATGATTTCTTAATAACTTAAAAGCCCTGAGGATGGCGTGAGGGAAGGAAGAAAACATGTCCCACCTCCTGCAAAGGGAGAACAAAAGCCTTCATTGAAATCTTTTGCAGGAGGAACCTTGGAACTGCTGGGGTGGGTGGGGGGGACCCGATCCTCAGCTTCTAGGGAAGGTAACCTGGTTTTCTCAAACTCACCACTCCCTCTAAGTGCAACCAGAAACACAACTCTACTATTAGCTAGAAATAATAAAATGCTCAATAAACCCAAAAGGATGAAGGCCCAGCCAGGAAACTTTCAAACACTCATGTTTACAGCACACCTGGCGAGTATTTTTACAGTAAAGTATAAAATATGCCCTTTTAAATCGCACAAAATTGGTGGCACAGCACATTTATGCCCTTTAAGCCGTGAGCCAGAGTCTGCAGAGTTTATAAACGCCTTATAACCCTTCTCTATAATGTAAAAGTTTAGAATAAAAAGAGTAGTTTGACACACTGCAGAGGTCAAAACAAACAGCTTCTCTTTCTTGTCTGAAGAAGAGAAAGCTGACGGGAGACTGAGTGTCTGTATGGAATCGCTTTGCCCCAGGGGGGAAACAAACCTGTAAGGGGGACCTGAATCAGATCAATTCCATCTTTCTTTTTGATTTCTACTGTCGTGCTGAGGACAAACTTATAAAGAAGAAGGCTTTTGTGGAACAAGGAGTTGGAATAGTGGCAACCTGTTTGGGGCTGGCATTTCGTCACCCCCATCTGGCCACGCCAGGTGGGGATCTGTAGCCTTTCTCACAAGGTGCCTGTTTCCCTTGTAGACCTGTAGCAGTCTGTGGGCCTCTCCTGAGTGTGGGCCGGACCCTCTCACACTCAGGCCACACCACCCTGCGTGCCATCCTCTGCACCCTGCACCTCTGCCTGCCCCTCTCCCCTTGGCCACCTCAATTCCTCAATTTTCTGTTATAATCAGTGACCCCTGCAGCAGGCTGGGCACCTGCCACTCCCCACCTTCTCCTCTCTGGGGTCCTGGTGGCCTGTCTCCAGGAGTGAAACGTATTTTCCTGAACTTTCTGTCTTGGGTTGGGTCCCGGGAGCCTGGGGAGTGCTCCCAGGGCCATCTCCTGTGGGGCAGTAAAGGAAGAAGGATGAGGTTGGCGGAGGAGTTCACTACGATGCAGCCACGCAAAGGTCTCAACTGAACCCTTCATGGAACAGCTGGGTCTTGGTAAACCTTCCTAGGGGGGCACTAGAGGCTGGCCAGCTTGGGGAAGGGCATGGTCTCAGGAAGAGAGGCTCCCTGTGACTAGGGGCAGCTCTCACCTGGGGAGGGACTCAGCCAGGAACCTTTGGCTACCAACAAGCCTAGCAGCTGGGGTCATGAGTGTTGGGTCTTACCAGGGTGGGTCTGGGTGGGCGCCACGGTGTTCACCCGCGTTGTAGAATTCCCATATGAGGAAAGGAAGACCTTACAGAAAAATAAAGGCTGCAAGTAAGGTTAAGAGGAATCTCATATCTATTTTTTACGTTCACTGAAATATAACAAATAAAACGCGTGTCGTCAGGCCTGTTTTGCATACCTTAAAACAGTAATAATTAATGCTCTACAGCTCATTAGTTTATTATTTATCTCTTTCCCATCCCCTGAGCTTTAATAAGATACTTACAAATGTTTTTTCTCTGTTACAAATAATACATTAATAATTGCCATGAACTGAGCACATGCTATATTGCAGACACCTACTATTTTATTCAACCTACATAAGACCCCATAAGAGAGATACCATTATCCCCATTATGGGTGAGGAAAGCAGGCTTTAAAAATTTTTTTATTTATGTATTTGAGGGAGTGGGGCGAGGAGGGGCAGAGGGAGAGGGAGAGAGAGACACTCCAGTAGACTCTGTGCTGAGCGCGGAGTCCCACGTGGGGCTCGAACTCACCCCCCTGAGATCACAACCTGAGCTGAAATGAAGAGCCAGATGCTTTACCAACCATGCCACCCAGGCGCCCCAGGAAAACGAGCTTTAAAGAGGACAACTCAGTGTCCAGTTCACACATAAATGACAGAACTGGGGTGTGAACCCAGCTGACCCTGGAAGCTCTACTTTTTTCTTCTTCTTTTTTAGAGAGGAAGAGAGGAAAAGGGGCAGGAGGGGCAGAGGGGGAGGGAGAGGGACAGAATCTTAAGCAGGCTTCACCTGGAGGCTGACACAGGGCTTGAGCTCCTGACCTGAGCCAAAGCCAAGAGTCTCACACTTAACCGACTGGGCCACGCAGGTGCCCTGAAGCTCTACTCTTTTAATGCTATCAGATTGCATTTTAACCTAATAAGTAGTTTATTTAGCTTTTTGGTTCTCTTTCCTGATTTTTGTTTTCCCTGCTGGTTAGAGAAATCCGTTCTGGCCATAATCCCAGAAATAAAGCCATGAAAGAGATAGTGGGACCCTGTACTGAACCTGGCCGGAGGAGCTGGGCGGGTGGTGCTCAGAGAGCCCCTCCTCATTCCTAGGGGGGAGCCCTGGCTGCATGGCCCTGACCCCTCTTCCATCCACGGATGCAAGACAGTCTCCCCTGGCTTCTCCTCTGTGCCCTGAATCTGGAGAGGCTTCACCACAACAACCTCAGTCCCTACTCCACCTTCCTCTTCCCCTTCCAACGCCCAGTTCTTCCTTTCTAGTTCTGAGCAGAAATGACAATTGATGTCCACAAATTCAGATCTAAAATTCTCATGGCAACAGAAAGAGAATAAGTAGATGCAGTCCCACACCCGAGAATTTCAGGCACAGGGAAGAGAGACTGACAAGGGACCACTATATATATGATGACTTAAAAACCCGTCTTACTATGTCCTCGTATTACTAGCATGTTTCACATTGGAAACTAAGACTAAAACTTCCTGATTTTGCGGTCACAGGTAAAAAAAAAGATTCCCTACTTCATCATTTCAGAAATTGTAAGTTAAATAGAGCCAATTCTCTGTCTCTGTCTTTGTCTTTCTCTCTCTCTCTCTCTACACACACACACACACACACACACACACACACACAATCCATATCGGTATAATATCTAGGTATATAATTTGTAAAATTACAAATCTATCTATAAATATAGATTCTATATAAATACAAATCTATATATGCAATTTGTAAAATTATAACAAAAGGAATCTTATCCAGCTGGCTTTATCCAACTTAAAATGTGCCATGTGGGCCTTAGAGAAGAAATCAGGATGAGATGCTTAGCTGAGGCCTTTTTTTTTTTTTTATACTAGAATAGTGGAATTAAAATCTCATTTTTTGAAATGAAAAAAGGATAGATTTTCATCTGTCTGAGATAATTTAATATAACCTACCTGGGAGGCAGAGGAGAATGGAGCGAATGATTCTTCTAGTCATTTCTAGCTCTATAATTATATTTTCAGAGGGAGAGAATAAAGATTCCTGCTGCTCCGCACATTATTATACATTTTGAAGAGGATTCAGAATTTAATATTTGTCATTCAGCCACTTTCCTAATTTTATGTCTAATTAGCCAAGAAATTGAAGTTTCAAAAACATTCTCGATTTGCCAAATTCCCATACATATTTCAATTGGACAAACATGCAGTGTGTTCCTTCTAGGTGTGCGGCACCTTGTTGGGGAACCAGGGAAAGAGGTTGGAGGGGGAGAGCACAGGTTAGTCTTTGCAGGTCCAGAGTCCAGTGAGGAAGGAGGACAGTTCAAAACGAGTTCCTGAGCTGGGGCTATTTCTGCTTAAGAGAGAGATGGAGGTGGGCTCGCTGCTTTTTGTTGAGGGGGAAGGAACACGGAGGAAGCTTCACCAGGAGCTGCTGTTGGAACTGGATCAAGGGACAAGGAAGGAAGGAGGAAGGAAGGATGAAGGAAGAGAAGATGGAAGGGAAGAAGGAAGAAGAGAGGATGGAAAGGAGGCAGGCCGGAAGGAAGGTGTCTGCACCACCTCTCCACTGAGAACGTCTCTGGCCTGTTGTGACTCACGTGCATCCACTGCGTCTACTCTGTAGAACCTGAGGGCCCGAGCATGAAGGGCCCAGGCTCTGCAGGGCTTCTTCATTTCAGAAGTGTCCTGTCATTGCTTCCCACCCGCTCTTGAGATAAGGAGGCAGTGCTCACCCCTGCACTCCCGACCTACCCAGCTGTTGGTGAGGGAGGCCTGTAGGGCATGTCACAGGCTCATCACCCCCCAACCACAACGCTCCCTCTCCCCTCTTGGGAACCCCATCACTGCCGTGAATTCCCCGCGGAGAGAATGCTCTCCTCCTCCCAAGACTGCCTTGTCTTCGGAATCTCCAAAAATAATAGTACTGTTCCTCTCAAAACTGCTATTTCCATAGAGATGAATCTTTCCTCCCACATTTGTCTTATTTTGCAGGACATTGTTAAAAATAAAAATATCTTTTCATAACGAACTAATGGCAGTTATTTCTCCCTTTCGCAAGTATTATAATGCTGCAAAGGATGAATGCTTTGCGAGGGGTTTGCTGCAAACAACCACAAGGCCACAGCCCCCTGCTCAAGTCAGCGCTCATTTCTGCGTGAAGGCAGTGAGTTTGAACTCCGGCGCAGCTCGCTTTCTTTTGGCTTCCTAGCCACCCCCATACTCTCGTCAGCTAATCCTTCTGAACCGTGAGCCCACAACTGAAAACGTTGCCTTGTCTAGAGACACATCCTAAAGAGGGAGTCGCAGGCGGAGTAACTGGCTCAGTAGAACCGTGGTAGCGGAGGACCTGCTGCTGGCCCCGCTACTGGGCCCAGTCGAAGAGGAGCCTTAGCCCAAATTTCCCAAAGGTGGTGGAAGCTGCCTTTTCCACATCTGCAAATACTTGTCAAAAATGTTTGGACTTTCTAACTTCTAGGGACTGATGATTGGTGGCTGCTATGAAGTACTCCTGTCCTCCCTTTTCGTGGGTCTCCAGGTTGGCATCTAAGACCCTGCTTCTTATCTACAGACAAAAGAGAGGCTCTTAAGGTCTTGCTTTCCCCACCGTTCTGCTTCTCTACTTCAGAACATCAGTCTCCGTGTCCATGTGAGCATTTGTCCCTCTCCTCTGCCTCCTTTACCCAAAGCGAGCCCATTTCCCTGTGTTCTGGGTTTTTCCTTGTGCCTCCTGTTTCACCAAATGCTCTTTCCTGCCCGTAGCTTCAATTTGCTCATGTGAGTCCTTGCCATCACCCAGTGCACAAATCCTTCTTACCCGAGAACCCATCTTCCTCTCTATCTTCAACTCGTTACAAGTTGGTGCTCTTCCTCTCCAGTCTGATGTAACGCTTCTTTCTAACATCACTGGCCATCCTCTAGCGGCCAACTTCATGGATACTTCCCAGGCATCATATTTGATTTCCCCACCTTACTTCCCGCTGCTGACAATGCCATCCTTCTTAAATTTTCTTCCCTCGCTTGGTTTCTTCATTGAGCTCCTTGTGCTCTTCCTTGGTCTTTCCAGGTGTCTCTTCTTCCATAACATCTCTTAAATGTTCATATTTATTTAAATATTGATATCATGAATTTCTCATTAGCCTGTTTCCCTTCTTCAGTCCTTCCTAGGCTCTCTCATTTACTTCCACAGCTTAAGATCCATCTGTCTTCTCTTGACTGTGAGCCCCCTTCTTTCACTCAGCCCTCTCTCCTCTGACCCAGACATGTGTGCTCAGATGTGTAGTAGGCATGTGCTCCATGCCAGTCCAGATGCCTTTAATTTGCTCTACCCTGAAGTATGTCTCCCCTCTTCAACTTCCTTCACCTTACTCTCTCTCCTGTATTTTCCTAAAGGTGCCCAGTACCTCTACACCCACACGGGACTCCTGGATTTATTTCCTGCCTTCACCCCACACAGCTAATTGAATGGTAAGTCTTTTTTTTTTTTTAAGATTTTATTTATTCATGAGAATGAGAGAGAGAGAGAGAGAGAGAGAGGCAGAGACACAGGCAGAGGGAGAAACAGGCTCCATACAGGGAGCCGGATGTGGGACTCGATACCAGGACTCTAGGATCACGCCCTGGGCCAAAGGCAGGTGCTAAACCACTGAGCCACCCAGGGATCCCCTTGAATGATAAGTCTTATCAGTCATACCAGCCCATGGCTCTGTGCCCTCTTCTCTTCCCTATAGCCTCTGCTGATCCAGGCACCCATCACTTCTTACATGAACTCCTTACGCTGTTTCCAATTTCTACTTTTGTCTCTCACCACCCCTCTACCAAAAAAAAAAAAAAAAAAAAAAAAAAAAATTCATCCCCTACGAATTTGAACATGTCAGCACCCAGTAAGAATTCTTCAAGGACCTTCTTGGCTCAGAACAGGGAGAACTATGCCCCATGGGCCAAATTTGGCTCATCTTCTGTTTCTGGGCAAACAAAACTCATGTACAAACTCAACTCTTCCATTGCATGAAAGTAGCCACGAACAATGAAGAAGACTTGAGTCTTTGTGAAAGAGAATGTAGGGTCTGCAAAACCTAGGATATTTCCTATCTGATCCTTTACAGAAAAAAATGTGCTGGCCTCCAGCTAAGAGGATTAAACCAACCTTCTCCGCAGAGCACAAAAGGCCCTCGACATATGTTCTCTCACTGCCTGTCCAGATTTATGTTCTTTATCTTTGTCTCTGAGAGGAAACAACACTGGAATTTTTTTTTTCTTTGTACATGAAGTTATATAACATAGTGATTCAAGGTAGGTTATTCATCTACGATACCTGGATTGCATCCTGGCCTTGCCACCAATTATCCGTGTGATCTTGGGCAAATTACTTACTTCTTTAGGGTTTAGTTTCCCCAAGTGCAAAATGGAAGGTCCTGACTCAAACTTTTCCTCATTCAGAGAACTATGGAAATATTTTATTTGTCTGTAACATAGAGCTCATGAGATTGTCTTTTAGGTGATAGCTCACGGCAGTAAGCTGTACCAAAATGTATTTCTTCTTTTTTTAATTTTTATTTATTTATGATAGTCACACAGAGAGAGAGAGAGAGAGAGAGAGAGGCAGAGACACAGGCAGAGGGAGAAGCAGGCTCCATGCACCGGGAGCCTGACGCGGGATTCGATCCCGGGTCTCCAGGATCGCGCCCTGGGCCAAAGGCAGGTGCTAAACCGCTGCGCCACCCAGGGATCCCGAAAATGTATTTCTGAAAGGAATGGTAAACATATTAAAATATTCTCACTTGGATAAACCAACTTTCTTATCTCAACTGACTTAGCTAAACTTTGGTAGGGACAAAACTTCACCTGTCAATGCAAAAAGGCAAAGAAGTGAGAAAAAAGAGAGAGATTTTTGAAAAATTTTAGACTTTATTGGAAAAGAGAAGGGCTCTCTCTTTAAAAAATTATTCCACCTTGTATGTGAGGGTTACGTAAACTGAGAAGGACCACGTATCCATAAACTGTTATGTCTTGACTTGAGTGCTCACTCTTATTTGTTTCTCTTCATCTAATTTCTGGGAAAATGATAATTTCTTGCCCTCTTACAGTTAGGTACGATCTTGTGACTGATTTGGCCAATAAGCTGGACCGCTCATTACTTCCAGAGGAAGCTTTGAATTACGGGTGAGAGACTAGCACTTTCTTCCCAGGCTGGATAGAACAGGGAAGACAATATTCCAGATGGTACACGGACGAGATGGTGGCACTCTCTCAGCCTGGATGACTGAGTCACCATATGGGGGCAAGTGGCCCCAGGGTGTTGCCTGGACCCACAATAGATTTTTCTGCTGTGAGCAATGAACTTCAACTGGATTCAGTCATAGATTTTGGGGGTTGTTGGTTATTGCACATAACCTAGCCTATCTTGGGTTATGGTTCTGTAAGAGAATAACTGCTCTTAGCCAGCAGGATGAAGTGTAGTACCCTGGAGGGTGGAGCAGGTTTCCCAAGTACTAAGCCTGGAAGGAGCTGGAAGGAGCTTTCTATTGTTCTGTGCTGATGAGGAAGGGACGCCTCTTTGTGATGGGCTCCTGGTTGTTTTCCCTCTTTTAATTAGCAGTTTTTGTTATTGTACTTGAGAGGCGAAGCTTTAGGAGCAAAGGCCATGGCTTTAATGATAAATGCCTCCTCAAACATTCCTAACCTGCAAATAAAATCACCTAAAACCTCTCAAATGAATGTGGGAGCAAGCTGCAAATGTCAATTCTGCCATTGTATGGATTTAAAATCAAATGTAAACAATGTTTGAGGAAACACTGACCTGAATCAAGTCTTTTTTTTTCACACTAGTAATTAGTTCTCCAGCAGCAGGCTCAGGCTGAAAGCTAGGTCAGTGCCCCTTTCCCCCAGGAAGCCGAGAAAATTCTCACTGCAGCTGGACCACAAGACAAGCCCCCCTCCCCCCCCTCCCGGGGATGTCGTCCACCCAGGTTGCCACTTGGCCCATTTCTCGTAAAGGGCAGGTTTCGTGGCAGGTGCTCCCTACCTTGGTTTGCAGGGAGTGGATGGAAATTCTTTCATCAGTGCTGACAGGACTGGAGTGGAGAGGGTTGAGTAGGGAGGATGGAGGTTGAAATTCTAGAAATCAGATGGCAGACTTGGCCAACATTGGGGATATCGGAACTGAAAAGATATTTTAACTAAAAAGGAAGGTAAATGGCCACAACGGTATATACCTTGCGCATTCTCTGGAGCATAGAACAACCCCGAAGTCACATTACCTGAGGGTTTCTTATTTTGATTTTTGTTCTGCAGCTTCTTCAAGACTCAAAACTTTTGATAATGCATTTTCCTGATTCGTAAGATGATGGGTAAGGATGGATTTTTTTTTTTTTAATCTGAGACTGACTGGCTGCTTTAAATTTCCCACTGTGAGCATCATCACTTTAAGCCCAAGAAACACATATCGAATTGTGTGTAAAAAGTACAAACCCGTTAATAACTGGGAACTTTAACCTCTGGAACTATTACTCAGAGCTCAAAAATTCGGACATGTCCTGATGAACAGCCGTGACATTTCCAAGTTTACCTGAAAGCCTTTGGTCAAGAAAATATTTTCAGATCATCAAGATTATCTTCTCCGTTTCAAATTCACAGGACTAAAAAGAAAATAAGACTCTACCTAATGAGGTGGAAAAAATCACTTAAAAATCAGATAAATACCAAAGACTTCAGTATTAACAATTTATTATTACAGTACTCACTAACCTTAGGCGGCTGGATATAAATGTTCTCTAAAGTGCTAAGTAGAAGGAATTTAATGATTTCAGTTTAATTCCCTGTTGCACTGAAGTCCATTCTGGAAAGAAAAAATAAAAACCATCAACGTACATTATATTAAAGGTTCTGAGTCTCAAAAGTAATTCTAATCTTTAGCTGGAAAAACAAAGTATTTGAAAATGTATCCCGAGTCTGCTGAAGTTTCGCTGCTCTTGAACAAGTCTGCTGTAATCAATGGCCAGTTCCTTTGTTATGACAGTAAATTAAAATACCATTCTTTGCCTTAACAAAAAAAAAAAAAAAAAAAGAATAAGAAGAGTAAGAAATTTAAATGACTTTGCCGAATCAATTCTTTGGCCTGCTTTTCATATCTTCTTCCTTTACTGAAGCCTTAAATCTGATATCCTTAAAATAGACAGGACGGAGAAGAAAATGGCTCTTACCTGTCTGCTTTCCTTCCTCCCTCCTGATGCTTCTGGTCTTTGCTCATCATTTTTTTCAGGTCATTACATCCCTTCTGGATTAATTTCTTGAATATCCCATTGGCTGGGCTGCCAAAACTCATTTCTTCATTACTATTCTTTGCTTAAGGGGAGCAGTTGTTGAATCCTCCACCACATCCCCTTTGATCTGCCTTGGATTTTTTTTTTTTTTTCATAACATCTATTTCTTTTTTCCTTCTTTGTTTATCCCAGTGGCAGAAAAAGAGGATTAATTATTTCTATGAAGCCAGCACTTTGCTTTGTGTCAACGCGCTGGCAAACAACACATTTATCTCAAGAAAGAGCATTTCTCCATCGGTTGTGATTTGGGGTTCCGTAAATTGGATGTTGGATTCACTGAAGGCAGGGTCTCCATTTGTGGATCTCTTGGCATAGCCAGTCAAACAGGGACAAGTGTCCGCAGGTCTAAGTCCAACTCCTTAATAAGTCTCCTCGTCTCTAACCATGTATGCTTCCAAACCCATCCCAGAATAGTATCTCTGAAACACAAATGACATCTGTTATTTCTTGGCTCTGAGCATTTCATGGGCTCTCTGTTGTCTTCAGAAGAAACCCAAACTCTTTAGAATTGCATGATAAAAACACTGTTGTTCTCCAGTTTACTTCATATCTTCCCATTCTTCCCACCAGCTATTACATTGCAGCCCTGCTGACATAGATGGGTTTCCAGACAGGGGCCATCTTCCATCTCTGGGCTTTTGAACCTATTAGTCTCTCTTTTGGGAATACCCTCCCCTCCTTTACCTACCCAGCAAAGTGCTCACACTTTTTAGGACTCAGTCCATGGTCAGCCACTCTCTGAACCTTCTCCCATTTGCCTAGGACCCACCGGATCACTGTCCCCAGAGCACTTCATATTCTAGTCTGGTGTTGTGCTCATGACATTTCATGTGAGTGTCTACTTGCCTGGATCATCCATTAGGTTTTGAGCTGCTTAAGGACAGGATCTCTGTCTTATTTATCTTTTGGATCTCTACGTCCTATTAAAGAGCCAATATTATCATAGTGGCTCAAAAATATTGCATGCTCACATAAATGAATGAATGAATGAATGAGTGGGTAGTAAAATAACTCAATACTTTTCATTAGTTGCATGGCATAAATTATAAATCGCTGGAGTTTTATTTTTCTTTTCGGTTGGCAATAAGAATATTCCCAAATGCAGTTAGTAGTTGTTACTGCTGTTATTCTAATTAATTAGGACTCATATTTTTGAATAATATGAATTGATTATATACACAGACTGATTTTATCAGGAAATTGTGGCTTCCTTTTTTATAATTTGATATAGTTTCTCAACCTTTTTCTTCTGTTGGTTTTCTGTAAATAGGATATAGATCTGCTCACTTTAAGCATGTCCTCTTTCCTTCTAAATCCTAAAGACAAATTGCACCAATGGTCTGAGTTTATCAAGATATGAATTAAAAATTGGGTTCAGAGATGCCTGGGTGGCTCAGCTGTTGAGTGTCTGCCTTTGGCTCAGGTAATGATCCTGGAGTCCCAGGATCAAGTCCCGCATCAGCCTCCCTTCAGGGAGCCTGCTTCTCCCTCTGCCTATGTCTCTGCCTTTCTCTGTGTCTCTCATAAATAAATAAATAAATAAATAAATAAATAAATAAATAAATAAATAAAATCTATTAAAAAAATTGGGGTCACACTATACATACAGTTGTTTTCCCTCATTTTCTGTATTTTGTTTTATTGTTTTCTCATGAGCACTGTCCCATGGTATTAACTATTTTAGGTAAGTATAATTATCGACTGCATAACACATTGTTTTTGGGTTTGCACTCTTCCTTCATTTCTACAGTCACCTCTTACTGAAGCATTATTGGTTGTGTGTGTGTGTTACGTGTATACTTTTGTTTATATATTTGTATGTGTGTACTGTATTGCAATGTAAAAGGTATTTCTTATTATGGATTAGGGTCCAAAAAGCCTGAGAGCCAATGGCTTACTTATAGACTAGTTCTGAGACTACCTATTCCCCTTTAACATTTTTTCTTACAAAGACAAATCGGGTGAAGATGAGCCTCAAGGAAGGCAACCTCGAAAAGTTTAACAGCATAAAATTTGTGAGTAGGAGTTAGAATAGTCCTACTGCAGAATTGAGTTAGGAAAAACCCATCAGAGAATAAATAAACATAAGACACATAAACATATTATGATTGATTTCCCTGACTTATGGGAGCATACTTATTATTTTTAAACTCACCAGCTCTACCTACATTAGGACCTCCCAACTTATCCTACCTCCCGAGTCCCTGTCCCTCTGCCACTTACTATGAGCATATTGGGGATCCCTCACACGAGGAACCTAAGGCAATAGACTTGGTTCAACATGACCAAGAGTGGTTTCTACCTTTGGCCAGCAAGGCGGGGCCCTCTGCTGTCCTTCCCCTAGTGTTCTATGTATTGTCAACCCCGAGGCATGTCTCAGGAGTGAGAAGTTTTGGTTAAAGAAACCAGGGTGGTGGCCCCCACTTTAAAAAGTCCATCCTACCCTCCTGCACAGTGGCATGATTGTTGACTCAGAAGATGGCTATCGTTCCGAACCCTTGCATCTTCTTTTCCTGCATTAACACCTAGCACATCCCACTGACACGTGGCTTGGAAAGTCCTCTTGTGTAAGTTTTCCACAATTCATCTTTGTGATTCACCATTTCTAACGTTAGTAATTTACAGTAACGAGCCATGAGCTGACACCCAGGCTGGGTGAGACGGAGGCAATGTTCAATCCACAACAAGTGGCGAAGAGTACTTGAGGGATACACTCTCTGCCTTCTGAAAGCATCTTAATGATCCTAAGTGCTTTAGATGTTTAGAGGAAGTTCAAAGGCACTGAATCAATTGTACATCATTAAAAGAATAGAATACATAAAACTCGGGAGCTGGAGGAATGAGATCTATTCTCCTGTTTCAGAGACGGCAGAGACTGAGGAGGTGGGAGGAGAGGAGACCGTCGAAGCAATGTTTTTGTTCCCTGGAATCACAGAGTAAATGCACGTTTCCTTATGTGCTCGTGGCTGGGCTCCAAATGGGCCCGGGGAAGGATGAGTGAATTCAGGCAGGTTTGGGAATCATGGAACGGATCCATCTATTGTTTTTTCCAGATGTCTTTCATTCTGCAAAAATGCCAAACTCTTCAGCCGAACACTACTTCATATTTAATTTTTAAATTGATTTGTATATCTGACAGGATAGAATTTACATGTTTGCAAGGACTTACATTTTTTTTTTTTACCATAGTGGGGGTTGGACGACTTTGGAACTGTGTCTTCTGTAACAAATTACTTATTCTGTGATAACAAGAATGACAAATCTATAGATATTAGAACATAAATATTATCTCCGTGTAGATTGACACACTCAGTTCAGAAGGTCAATTTCTTAATGTAAGAACACCAGCCATTAATTTGATGAATTGCATTTTCCTTTCTCTCAGAGTAGGCTTTTTAATATGAATTCATTATTGAACAGGGGAGAGAATTCTAGTGCCAGCAAACTCCTGCCAGCTGTGTTTAGATCCATATTTACTTTTTCCTCTAGTACCCACAGAAGGCGGTGGCATATCCACAAAGTGGGAGAAGCATAACCCCTGGCTTCAGACGGCACTGGGTTTGAATCTTGGCCTCGCCACTGATTGGTTGAGTGGCCCTGGGCAAATCACTTCACTTCTTAAAGACTTGACTTTCCTCTCTTGTGGAAAGAGCACGAAGAGTAGGGCTCCCAGTTGTGTTCTTGTGAGAATCAAACGCACGTGCAAACTGCTTAATGTAAGGCCTTCTGGAAATTGTAGCAATGGGCTCAGAGATGCTGCCCTCCTGACTCTCCTCAGTTGATGATGCAGAGATGGATATGGAGGTGCACTGCTTTCCTCACCTTGGCCACTCTTTGCTCCCTGACTTGCCACCATTGACTTGGTTTCTAGCCCAATCGTGTTGCAGTTGTGCCCTTGAGACGTCAGCCAGGCCTAAAGCCTATTCAGAGTCCACCATGTTCCCCCTGGATCGCCACACGGCCAAGCTGTCTTCTCTGGGGATCCTAGTCAGAGTGGCCCACCTTGGCTTTCTTTGCCTTGCTGTGATTTATTCACTGTGCTTTCCACATGCATGCGGTGGGCAATACTCTTTCCCTGCCTGCGCTGTAGGACATGGTAGTCTGAGAGGGAATGAAGTCCTTCGTGTAAAATACATTCTCCTCTCTCCTTGTACATTGGTTCGGTGCCCACGGGTATTACGTGGGAAATGAAAGCATGGAGGCCAGAAGTTAACTACGTCTGCCCAACAGGCAGACTAGAGACTGAATGTAGGGGTGGAGATTGGTGAAATCTCTCTTGCCTACCAGTGGATCAGCCTTTTCTCACAAAACTGATCTTTTTTCTCTTTTCAAGAGATCAGACTGAAGAGAAAGGTCATTCCTATGATACGATATGATATGACATGATAAGATCAGGTGATCCTCGTCACTCACAGATGCCATATTTGTGAATTTGCCTACTTGATAAAATTTATTTGTGACTCCAACTCAACATTCTGGTGCCTTCCCCATCATTCACAGACATATGCAGACCGAGAAAGCTGTGAGTCCCCTCCAAGTACAAGTTCCCCACTGAGGTCAAACAAGGCATCCCTCTGTTTTTGTGTCTCTCTCACAGGGAAGGGAGCAGAGAATGGAGACAGGAGGGGGTAGTGCAGGGTAGTACCAGAAGCTCTGACGGGGGTAGGGGGACAGGTTTGGGGGCAGAGGGGGGCTTGGACGAGTTTGAATCCCAACCCTGGCGTCTGTTAGTGGAGTGCTTGTAGGGAAATCACTCAGCACTTCTGAGCTTCACTTTCTCTTTTGTAAAATAAAGAAAATAGAAGCCACCGAGTGGAGTTGTTTTTAGGATTTAAGATGGTGATCTACGTGATACAGACGTATGTGTACACATATGCCTCCCAGGAGCAACGGTTCAGTACTCACTCATTCACTGTTCGTGGAGACTTTGTAAAATAGAACTACCACAAACAATGAGAATCAACTATTATATGTATATTGTACATGTGTGAGTGCGTGTGTAAATGTGTTTCAGAGGAAGAGTAGATGGGGAATAATAACTAGACCTTGGATTCAGTTCCATTTCTATCAATAGACTCCACTGACGTGTAGACGGAGACAAGTTACTTTACCTCTGTGCCCTAGGGATTCCTAATATGTAAAGTTAGGGTCAAGGTGTTGCTCCCCCATAACAAGAAGTTGTTGTGGGGACAACATGAATTTAACAGTCTTGCATGAACTTCCTTAGTTACTCTTAAAGCTCCCTAATAATGGAAGGTAGTATTTTTATTTGGCTCCTGTCCAGGCAGCAGGAGCAATCAGAAGGCTGGGAGGGTTATTCTGCAGGGTCTCTAGTCTACAGCAGACTTCTAATCTAGAGTTCATTTATCCCTTGGTTTGTTGATTTAATCTTTCAGTGAACTTGTATTGAAAACTGATCGTGTG
This sequence comes from Canis lupus familiaris, assembly GCF_011100685.1. Taxonomy (NCBI): domain Eukaryota; kingdom Metazoa; phylum Chordata; class Mammalia; order Carnivora; family Canidae; genus Canis; species Canis lupus. The sequence goes on along the minus strand of NC_049250.1, from coordinate 38,947,119 downwards.
CCCAGGGCTGTGCAAGACCCTCCTCTCTAGACGCTTCCTTCAGGAGACAAACATGCTGTCTGCATTCGCGGACAGGGGTTTACCAGGCTTCCGTTCTACACCACACCCAAATTCTTCACCTGGCCCTAGGTCTTCATCTGACTCTGGGGTTTTACCCACACCCGTGCCAGTTGCATACTTGTGTGTATCTGTGAGTGCATGAGAGTGGGTGTGAGTGTGTCCAGAGATAGAAATGGGGATGCAAAATACCTTGGTACTTTCTCCAGGTGCAGTCTCCTCCATGTTCTTCTTTCGTTCACACTCATCCCCTTGGAGTCTTATAGAACGCGGGGCGCTTTCTCTGGGATCTTAGTCATAATCCCTTACGCTACAGTCTCCGCCGCATAGAACGTCTCATGTGTCCGGGTGGTGACTATTCCTGAGAGTTAAATGCATCAGCTGAACACGTCAGATGTGCTCTGTGGGATGACATGTTGGGTCTTTTTTGTATCCGAAACCCAGAGACCCTGGTATAAATAAGCCCACCAACATGATTCCCTATGAGGAGTCATTCTTTGTCTAGCAACTTCAATTCTCTGATACGACATAAAAGCAATTCTTAGGCGACATGCATGCATGGGCACCTCCCTCAAGTTGTTGTTAAGGGTCTGTAATTTTGCAACTGCCCTTTCAAATCGTCTTGATGACGCATATAAAATAGGAAGGAAAAATTACAGACTTCTTTGGAAATTGCTTTGATACAAGATTTGAGTGGACATAAAACCTATCCTAAAAGAGCTACCAGGAAACACAGTAATCATATGAGCCAAATCCCTTCAGACAGCAGGTCTTGGAGTGATGAAATGGATATCCTAATTTTGGGATTGGTAGTGTGAAAACATAATGCAATTTAGTTACGATATGATACGCTTTACATCTTTTCCTCTAGCTTTCTTCTCTTTGGTTTCTCCCCATTAATTTGGCTAACCATTCCAATCAAACTAATCAACACTAATCATTCATTCATTCTTTCATGCATTCACTTATTACTGAGAGTGAGTTAGCAGCCTGTAATGTTCAAGGCACTATCAGGACTAAAATTCTTTTCCCGGAACATGTCCTGTGGGGATAAATGAAGTAGATCTCCTGATCTGTAGTGTTTTTCTGGGTAGTTTTTCAACATTACATGTTTATTAAATTCTAGTAGACTCATTCACTTTTATTAAAGGTTTCAAAGATTTTTCTCACAGTCTGTAAAAGGTAAAATCATCTCAGCCAAAGTATGCTTGGGTTTTCTCTTCTAATAGCTGTTAAGTTCAAGCTGTCATTTCCAGCTTCTGGCAAGATAATGAGAAGGTTAAGAGCAGGGGTTCTGAAATCAGACAGCCTGGGTCCAAACTCCGGCTTAGTTGTGTTACCTGTAACTCTAGGCAAGTCACTAACTTTTTTACACTTAAATTTTTTAATCTGTAAAGTAGGAATGATGAGATCTATGTTATAGGGCTCTTCTGGGTGTGAAATGGGAGGCCCTATAAAGCACGTAGTATAGCACCTGGACTGTATTAACCACAGTAAGTACTTGACGGATGTCAGTGGTAATTATTGGTATCGTATAATGGAAGCCATTTGTTTGATTCCTGGATTGACTTGCTAGTACGTTGCATGTCCTCCACCAGAAATTTTACATTTCTGTCAGCATGACATATGATGCTTGTTTGGATAATGCAGAGCCCACAAGTTAATTATTGCCAGCATGATAAATGCAAAGGTACAGCTCTGGGGTGGATGGGCCCTATGTCCAAAATGTGGGCTGGGAAAGCTACATCGTGTATCCATATCTCTGGGAACAAATACACTAAACTCACAAGCCTGTGACTAGGGAAATGGAAGCCTAAGGAATAAATCTGGTGGAGATTTTACTCAGATTCTTAAAATAAGGAATAAATTGATGGTTTTGCAAACTTAGACTGGATCAGAATCACATGGGAGATTTTTAGTAATATAGATTTCTGAGCTCCAATTAGGACCTAGTGAGTTAGAATTTCCTGGAATTTCTATTCGACAAAAAAGTTCCCACCACTAATTCGTGTGTACCTAGCTTGATACCAGCGTGTGAGAGGCATTGGCCTACGTTGTAGTGGGTGTTTGCTATCTAAGTGCCATTATTAGGCAGATATCCTAGACCAGGTACAAGAGATTTATTTCAGCCTTAATTTGTTTTACCTGGAGGGCATCCTAGGGCCCCCGGTGCTCTCACTTCTGGACTGGTGACACCAGAGGGCCAGGAGGAAGGAGATGCCTTGAAGGGCTCTGTAATTCCAGTGGAGAGCCTTTGTTCTCTGTGAATCCCTCACAACTTCCTCTTAGAGCTGAGAAGAAGAGGCCTCCCTTCTCCCTTGGACAACAGTTCCTGGGTTTATGTGGAAAACCTCCAGCAAACGTGCAGCTCATGGTTCTAACACCTGGATTGACAAAAACAAACAACACCACCACAAACCAAAAAATAAACCACCAAAGCACAAAACTCTGGAAAGCTGAAAAACATAAATACAAATTTAAAACACTAGAGAAGAGCAAAGCACCATCGCCTCCAGAAAGCAGGTGGCTTAAGCATTTTAGACACTACGTTTTGTAAGTGAGACTGTGGCCCTTTTTGTTTTGATACTAGAAAGCTCAGAGCCAAGTTTATGGCTCACGTCGCACAAATACAGTATGAGATGTTATGCCAGGCATTTTATGTACTTGTCTCCCTCTTGGACTCTTCACATCATTTTCCCCGCTTTTATTTATCCTTTGTCATTATTTCCTCAGTGATGTGTTTTTAATCCTCTTCTACTGCATATGGGACAAAGCATATAACATCATTTTTGGAACGAGTTGGGATTTGAATGTATAGACAAATATATAGTAGGTAATTGGCACACAAGGTATTATTTCTCTCCTAATTTACACAACTTAGTAGTCAGAGAGTCATAGAAACATATAAAACAAACTGCACTGTGGTTTGCTAAGTGCCGTAAAGGTGGTGTGGACACATGCTTACAAAGATGGTTGTACACAACGGAGGAAGCATCACCCATTTGCTCAGGGGCAATTCTTCTGTGCCTGTTGCGTGCCAGCAATTCTTTTAGGTCCTGAAGATAAAAATTCCTTCAGCCCCAAGGAGTTCAAGTCGATGAGGAAGACAAATATGTAGGCAAATAACTATACTATAACGTGATTCATTCTAAAACTGAGTATATATAAAATGCTGTGAAAACACAGAGGAGGGGCAATTAATTATATCTGGGAAAGGAAGTCTCAAGGAGAGAGAGCTACAGAGAGGTGATGACATTTCAGCTTGATCTTGTGCATAACAAATGACTTCCTATAAGGTATTTTCCACCTGTTTTGAATTAACTAAAATGATTAGGTCTTAGAATTTATAAAGGTCATCTCTACTAGAATGGGAAAAGTGGATCGCTCTTGTAAAATAACCATCTGAAAGGCACCAGCCTGATTCTGGGTGGCTACCAGAATGAATTAACGCTAAAAGTCTACGAGGAAGAAGCTTTTTTAAATTGAGAGGGGGATTTGATAAAAATAAAAACAAAAACAAAAAGCAGTGCTAACAAATAATTGTATATAATTAATTATAAGCAATATAATATCAAATAATTACATCTTTCTAGGCGATAGCTTGAAAGTGAAAACACTGCCTTTTAGCTTGTGTTTGACTGATTTAGGCACAACTACAGGCAAAAGCTGCGGACTAATGAGATCAAGAGAAACGTGGCCAACCCTTCAGACGGAAGTGATGCTGTGTGTGCTCCCAATCTACTTCGTCTTCCTTCTGGGTCCACTAGTAAACTCTGTTTCTCATCACCCTGGATGACATCTGTCACTTCCAGAACTGGCCTATCAAGATCTTCCATGCTAAAAAAAAAAAAAAAAAAAAAAAGATCTTCCATGCTTGATCTTGGACTCTCTCACTTTCTCTTCCATGGAGATAGTGTGTCAAAGACAATGGCGTCCGGAGATGGAAGGAGCTTGGGTCTCTTGGGGACACTTAGAGGAGGGCTCCCTAGGAAAGTTAGCCAGGAACATCTGCACTGGATTTTTTGCCTGAGTGAGATCGTATCGTACATTGTGCAAGAGCACTGAAATTTGTGATCGTTTGTTATAGTGGTTTTTCTGTCCTGGCACACCTTCCGTGAGATGAGGTCAGCACTTTTGTTTTCACATTTACCTTCCTTAGCCCCCCCTCCCTCCATCCTCATAATCACCTAACATGCTGTGGTTAATTCAATAAATGTTTATAGAATCTATGAATTGAGGTTTTTCGACATTGAATAAGGTTGGCATTGTAACTCCAGACTATCAAGTATGCGTAAAACAGGTCGTGAAAATAAGCAGATCTCAGTTCTCAGAGGAGCTACATTACATTGGCTGAGATTCATGTAACACGCATATGGGACACCCCAAAGTATGGCCCCTGTGCCAGACCCAGGGCACACACGTAACATAAGGGGCCATGCTCTGCTGTCGTGGCTGTGAACACACTTGGAAAAGGGCCACCCAGCATGTAAAGAATGAGTCGGGTCACTTGGCCTTAGTCCTCAGAGGCTTAGATTCATTTGGCAAAACAGTAGGGTTTCAAAATAGCTGTTTCCACGTGTGAATTCTGAAATTATTTCTGTGACATTCTAAAATCCCTGAATGGACAATTTATTCAATCAAGGATATTTCATAAGCATTGCCTACCGTTCAACCAGGCATTGCTCTGATTGTCGGGACTAACCCAGTGAAAAGATTGGCTCCTGCCTTCAAGAACTGTATAATCTAGGAAGGGGAAACAGACATTTAAAATATAGTGATAAGTGTTTTCATGGAGGCAAGCACAGTAAGTTGCATTTATTTTCCACATTTTTCTCTTCTTTCTGGACAAAAAGATACGTTTTTTAAAGCCAAAATAAACTTCTGTTTTTTAAAGGCAAAGCAATACCAAAAAGAATTTCTTTATGTCCAAAATTTAATTCAATTAGTAAGGTCTCTAAATTTGTTTTTTCTCCCTTGTCATAACGGGTGTGGTATGGGGAGAGAGAGAGTTGGGAGTTAGTGAAGGGGGTATTTTTTAATTAAACGTGCTGATTGGGCCACCTGGGAGGCCAGGCCATTAGCATCTGCCTTTGACTCAGGTCATGCTCCCAGGGTCTTGGGATTGAGTCCCCCATTGGGCTCCCTGCTTAGTGGGAAGTCTGCTTCTCTCTCTCTCCCGTTGCCCCCTCCCTGTTCATTCTCTCTCTCTCTCTCTCTCTCTCTGTAAAATAATAAATAACATCTTTAAAAAAAGCATGCTGATGAATCACATGTATACATCTATCTGTGGATAGGTAGCCATATATCTCTATGTAGGCCGCCTCAAATAGACCAGAATTTCCCTTTCTATCCCTATCATTAGGTTGCTTGGTGGCAAAGGCCTAATTAATTCCTTGGTTAATTCCTTAATAAGGTGTCAAAAATAGTGAATTATTGAACCTGCAAGTAAGTATGTCTGGTTTTCTTGTGTTTGAATGCATTCAAAAATTTCTATGCATCCAATACATCACTTGCATTGCCCTGAGAGATATTTCCTCAAGCTCATCTCATTGTACCTATTCACCTGTTGAAAGCACCTTCAGGGGTACCCATTGCTTACTGAATTATATCCACCTCCAAAGTAGCATTTCATGCCCTCCCTGTCTGGCTCGGGTAGATGGCTAATCCCATCCATGGCCTCCTTCATGTCCCTCTCCGAAGGCCCAGAGTCCTGACTGTTCTTTCAGTTCCACATACCCCCTAATGGTGTTCCTTATTCCTACTTCCTTAATTCCACCCTGTCTGACCTTTCCTGAAAGGGTCTCTGACAGTGCCTCAAGGTCAGCATCCTCGGATCGGCTATCTTCAGAAGCATGGATGTGGAGGGACAGAGGTTAAGCCAGTGATGCCTAAGGATTCAGAATCTGGGAGTCTAGCCTCTCCCTCATGAGAGGCTGCCCTCCATCCTCCACCTCGGGATCATCTGGAAATTACAAAATGCAGAACCCAGGCCCACAGCAGACCAACCAAAGCAGAATTTCCAGGGCGAGGGGCAGAGCTCAGACATCCACAGTCAAAATCATTGTTCTGTGTAGGTGGCTTAAGTGGGCACACAGTTTGTGAGAAAATCCTGTTTTGGCCCCCAGTCCAAGTGAGGGTGGGTTGGCTTTCATTTCTTTGTTTGCATTAGTGTTTGGCCTCCCAGCCGCCATGTGGATGGCAGGAGAGCGGAGTCCGAGGGGTGATGGAGTGAGGGCAAATTGAGATCATACCTCCCGTGGGTACAGCCCTTGACAGTCCCAAGGAAAGGAATAAAGTATTATTTTGGAGGGGTAGGAAGGACACTAATAATCCTCAGTGTCCACTCACCATTGGCTCCTTAGCAGTGGGCAGGCAAGTCTGAAGAGTCTGCACTCCCTGATGCCTCCTTCTTCTTGTCGCCTCACCCCATCTTATCCTATTTCCATCACCTTCGTCCTTATCCCTGAATCGTGGCAACATTGCTATAACCTGTGCTGACATATGGGAAGAATAAACCAGAATGTATGATTGTATTTGTTTACTGTTTTTATCTAGGTTCTTATTTTTGCATGCTTTATAATGGACATGACACAGAGTGAAACGTATATATATATACAAATGAAAATATGTACATTCGCAAAATACATAGAGTCCCTTTTCTTTAACTGATCCTGTATGTCTTTTAAGAAATCCTTAGCATCGGCTATCTTGATGATGCAGCAACCCAATTCCCTAAGTTTTAACCAACCCCTGGCTTCTCTTTCCCAATGACTCTCTATGGCCTGGGAATTTTGTATTTTGGACTCTCCCAGAGCTTTAATGAATTTCCTTTTGATGCTCGTCCAATGGAACCAGTATTGCTATTTGACATTTTAAATTTTTCATTTCAGTATGTGACCTTGTAGGGTGTTGTTGTGAAGTAACCAAATCCCGATCTTAATCTAGTGAGTTTAACCCTTGCCCGTTTCCCTACCGACGTCATGGCCAATTGAATGCTTTTGGTGTTCACATAACACACCAGAAAATTAAAACTTGTCCTCAATTAAGAGTCCATCCTCTTCCACCTACGACCCAACTCAATTATCTCGTGGGACCTTACAAATTTGAAATACAAAATGCAAAATGTTTGTGCTCTTAGCTTCTTGAACCTTCACCAGTTAAATATACAGCAAATACCCATCTATCTAATCTATGTATCTATATATAAAGTGCAGTGTGTGTGTGTGTGTGTGTGTGTGTGTGTGTGTACAACCCAGACTCATCTAATTTCTTTTTAAGTTGGGCTCTTTCTGGTCCAAGGATCATTTTTTTCATAATAGATCTAAATTTATACCGGTTGGTTACTATTTCCAGGACAGCCTTGTCATGGACATAAATCATCTCATTTCAGCAGCTACAGTAAATAATTGGGCCTCTGAGACATTGTTTTCCATCTTCTCTGCAGAGAGCTCCCTACAACCTCTGGGTTCTCCCGTGGGTGTGCAGGGTGATGGCGCCTTTGCCTCTGGCCTTTTCATTTATTATTTATTTCATTTATTGCAGGACTCAGAACAAATTGGAATTGGCAAAAAATGGAGAGAGAGTCTGTGGAATGATAATGTCCAAGGTTCTCATGATTTCCAGAAACTGTGGGGAGAGCAGACAGGGAAAGACAACAGGAGAAAAACAAGATGAAATATCATTTCAAGTCAGAACAGCAAAGAAAATATACTTGTAGCTGCATGAATTTTCACGTCTCAATAACAAAAGGCTGGTTTAATAAAGTTTTTGTTTCGTTTTTATGAGTCAAATGTAGCCTCCTGTTGCTAGAAGGCCAGGGGAGTGCTGGGTCCTGGCCAGGAGCTCTATCAGGAACTTGACAGACTTGCAGTATTGCCTCCCCGGGGCTAAGCTTCTCCCCTGTAAGCCTCAGTTTTGCGGGTAGTAAACACCCATGGATTGATTACTTTTCCCTGTCCCTGGAGTGTGAAAGGGTCAGCTCGCTACTAGGTTATAATAAAGCTTTCTTCTTGGTTTCTGGTTGATGAAATACTCTCCAGCTTTTGCACAAAGATTAATTTGCCATAGTAGAGCTTGATTATAATTCAGTAGCTTTTTATCATACAGCTTTCACCTTGGACCAATTCTTCTTAAAACGGAGGCAGAGGGGCTTTAAATGATGTGATCCTGATTGATACCAAGCAAGATTTCACTAAAAGGCAGCTAAAAATATGTAAAGTACTTATTTGGCCTAATAGTCAAAATAGAGTAAATGGTCAATAAAGCAAGTCTCTCCTGTCTTTGTGTGTGTACACATAGATATTCTTTCTTCCAGAATTTCAGAGTTTGAATAGGTCCTAGAGGTCATGTAGTCCATAACCTAGGACACAATAATAGGTATTATTATTACTTTTTAATTAAACTTTTAATTTTAACTCCAGTAAACATACAGCATTCTATTAGTTTCAGCTGTACAATATAGTGATTCAACAGTTCTATACATTGCTCAGTGCTCATCAGGATCCCCATCACCTGACCTATTTCACCCATCCTCCCACCCCATTTACCTCCCCTCTGGTAACCATGAGTTTGTTCTTTATAGGTAAGAGTCTGTTTTTTTGGTTTCTCTCTCTCTCCTTTGCTGGTTTGTATTGTTTCTTAAATTCCACACATGTGTGAAATTATATGGTATTGGTCTTCCTCTGACTCACTTATTTCACTTAGCATTATACTCTCTAGCTCCATCCATGTCACTGCAAATTCTGGCAAGATTTCCTTCTTTCTTTGGGGCTGAATAATATTCCATTATATAATAAACTACTTCTTTATCCAGTCATCTGTTGATGGACACGTGGGCTGCTTCCATAATTGGCTGTTGTAAATGACGCTGCAGTAAACATATGGGTCCATGTATCCCTTTGAATTAATGTTTTTGCATTTGGGGGACAAATACCGTGTAGAGTGATTATTGGATTGCAGAATACTTCATTCTTAATTTTTTGAGGAACCTCCACGCTGTTTTCCAGAGTGGCCCAGCCAGTTTGCACTCCCACCAACAGCGCTCATCCTCACCAACGCTTGTTTCTTGTGTTTTTTATTTTAGCCCTTCTGACAGGTGTCAGTTGGTATCTCAATTGTGGTTTTGATTTGTATTTCCCTAATGATGAGTGAAGTTGGGGGCATTTGTTTCATGTGTCTGTTGGCCATCTGTGTGTCTTCTCTGGAGAAATGTCTCTTCAAGTCTTTTACCCATTTTTAAATTGAATTATTTGGTTTTGGGTTGTTGAGTTGTATAAGCTCTTTATATACTTTGGACATTAACCCTTTATCTGATATGTCATTTGCAGATATCTTCTTGCACTTTGTAGGTTCCCTTTTAGTTTTGTTGGATGTTCCCTTCACTGTACAGAGGTAGGTACTATCATTATCCATATTCTTCAGGTGAGGAAACTGAAATCTAAAAAGATGAGATAATTTACAGAATCATCCATCTAGGATTCAAACTCAGACCTAGCACTAAGAACTCTGTTCCTTACCACTACATTAGATGCTTTTTTAGGTCATGCTATAAAGGTGAAAAATTTTGGTTATCTGTTGCTATTTTGCAAACCCACCTTAAAATTTAGACATACGCAAATATAATAATGATGTATTTTCTTGCATGGTTTGTGTGGGTCAGGAATTCAGGAGTATTCTGAAGAGTCTCTTTTCACTTAGGGTCTCTTGTGAAGTTGCTCTCAGATATTGACTGAGGCTACAGTTGCCTGAAATCTTGACTGGGACTAGACAATTCACTTCCAAGGTGGCTCATTCACATGTCTGGCAGATTGGTGCTGGCTTCTAGCAGGGGTCTTCTACTGCTCTCCATGTGGATCTCTTCACAGGGCTATCGGGTGTCCTTATAGCATGGTGGCTGGATTCCCTTAAAATATGTGATTCAAAAGATTGAGGCTGAAGCAATAATGCCTTTCATGATGGTAGCCTCAGAAATAACATTATCCCCACCACATCCTGTTGGTCACAAAGCCAACCCTAACTCTATGCATGAAGGACTATATATGGGTGTGAATACCAGAAGGCATGAGTCATTGGGGGTCATCTTGAAGGCTAGCTTCCATAGCAGACCACTACTTACTCTCTTCTTTCATAAACCCTTTCCAAACCTGACTGTAGTCTATCATTCTTGGCCTTTTTTGATCCATTATAGACACTCAATAAGTATTAGCATAGCTGATGAACTCAATAAATATTTGGACTCAGGAAAGTGAAGAAAGCCAATGTTTTGAGTTGTTGCTAGAGGAATTACATAACTTGGGCCTTTGCCAATGACTCACATTTTTATCTGCCTTTTCCTTTTCAGAAACTGCTGGCCTACCTTCCCTACAAGCCTATAATCTAGTGATTATGTAGGGAACCAGATTAACTGAGGTTGCTCCATCTGATCCATTGGGAGACACAAGAATATGTTTGGCAGATTGGTGTTTCTCAACTAACCCCAGTCTTCTCTAGGATAATGTCCCTAAAAGAGCTGATATAGTCACTTCTAGCCCTAGAGAAAGCCATGAAGTGGGTCTCTTAAATACTCCATTTCAGAGCCAACCACAAGTCAATTCTGTAATGTATAAAGAGCTATAAATATCCTCATGCAATAATAATGCTGGTTGTTGGTATATAGAAATACAATATATTGAAAAATGTTTCTTTGGGAAGAAGGCCATTTTATTTTGTTGTCTCTAATTTACTAACGGTTTTCAACCTCTACATTACTTAATGAAGATAAGCCACTGAAGCACTAGTTAGGAGAGGAACTGTGTTTTTCCAGAAGCAATGCCTGGTGTGATGTTTAAAAATACAATGCTCTTCCAGTCTCTGCTTCTTTCTTGTTCCAAGGATGTCATTATCAATACTAATATAAATTTTTCATTGCTTGAGCCATTACAATATACTGGGAATAGATTTTTCAATTTTTCAAGTTCCACTGAGTATATTAGCAAAATTATCTGTCTGTCAGTGGGTGTGTGGTGACGCCAGTAGCATCTCTGATTTTGATTGTTCTAAATCTTTTTGTTTTTATAGATCTCCAGTAGAGAAAAGGCCAAGGATTTATTTGCTGACCCTCCTCCCCACCCTTTCCTTCTGATCACTTTCTCTTGTATCTTTTATTCGCTTGTCTGAGTCTTCAAGAAGATGAATACTAACAGCAATCTCAGAGAAAGGATACATACATTTCATCAGTAAAATTGTGAGCTTTTAAAAATCATGCTTCAAGGTACTTTATTTTATGATTTTTAATATCCCTATAAGTTAGAGCAGAGAATTTATTAAGGAGGAGATTCTTGACCCATGCAGAATTGTACTATACAGGCTCAGAATAGAGCCATATTTTAATACTCAGTGTAGTGACTATTCTGGACTCATCCGCAAATGACCTGTGGCAGTTTGAACTCTCTGTTCTTTTGTAATCATCATGAACTACAAGTGAAATACGTGCCTTTAGAATGAATTTGGGACTTCAGTGTGGGGTGTTCTGCAAGGAGAACCTAAAGGAGGGTCATGGCGAGAAGGGACAAATTAGAATTTACAAGCATCCTTAATTGAAAAGGTGAAGTCTCTCCGGCTAAAAAATAGAATGATGGAGCTGTAGAGTGGTAGATTTTGGAGGTAGCTCCAGGATCTGCTTCTCAATTCCTCCTATATTAGAATGAGGAGAGAGAGGGCAAGCGCATGGCCCAATGTCACATGGCTGAAAAGTGGCAAATGGCCCTCAATTCAACATCCTTGACTTTCAGTCATGAACTTTCTCCAATGCATCACATTATTTCAAAACAAAAAGAAGATGAGACTAATATTCCATGGAATTTTCTTTCTTTAAATTTAGATTACTCAGGGGTAAAGACTAAAAAATAGAGTTTTGTTTGTTTGAAATATCTGGTTCAAGTAACTAACTGCACAGATGAAGCTCAACAAATGGTCTTTTATTATTGGGTGCTCTTTATATCTATCTACTGAGCTTGATCTTGCTGTGTGATGTCAGTGGTCCCCCATGGTTGTCACCATGCAGACAATCTTATCAATGGACCTGAGGTCATTAACATCTGTATTAGTTTCCTATTGCTGCTATGAGCAAATTACTTGCCCAAAACAATTTAACATAAATTTATTATCATAAAGTTCTGGGAGTCAGAAGTCTGACTTCTAGTCTTTTGTGGCTAAAAGTAAGGAAGATGTTGGCAGGGCTAGTTCCTTCTGGAAACTCTAGGGAGAATACATTTGTTTCCTTTCTTTTCTTCTCCTTCTCCTCCTCCCCCTCTCCTTCTTCTTCCTCTTCCTTCTTCTCCTTGTTCTTCTGATTATTAGTCTAGAACACCTGTGTGGTTGGGGAGGGGCAGAGGGAGATGAAGAGAATCCCAAACAGACTCCATGCCTGAGCCACCCAGGTGCCCCTACTTTCCCATCTTCTGAAGCCTGGCTGCATTCCTTGGCTTATGGCCTTGTTCCAGCAATGGCATCACTCTGACCTCTGCTTCTGTCATCACACCTCCTTCTCTGACTCTCATACTCCTGCCTCAGCCTTATAAGAATCCCTGTGGTTACATTACATTGCTCTTTTCTGGATAATCTAGGATAATCTTCCCATCTCAAGATTGTTACTCATATCTATGAGGTCAGTTTCGTCATGGAAGGTAATAAATTCACAGGTTCTGCAGATTAGAACATGGACATCTTTGGGGGGGGCATTATTCTATAACATCTAAATTTAATAATCAGTTAAAAAAATTGATTGTGATGGTGAGATCCTTGCAAAGAATCTGAGACTTTAGTTTGAGTCTGATTTAGAACACATCACTGGGTTGATCTTGGACAGTTTATGTAACCTGACCAAGCCTTAGTTTCTTGATCTGCACACCAACAGAGAGAAAAAGGAACCAAAATGTATTACACATTTGGTGTATTCACTCATTCACAATAATTTTTTTTTTTTTTTTTTTTTACTATTGCACACCTCCTTCAGAGTAGAGTGCTAGGTGCTGAAGACACCACAATGAGCAAACACACTGACACAGGGCCTATCTCAGGGAACGTATGGTCTCGTGGAGAAGACAGACCTTCCTCACATTTGTAGTCATACAAGTATGATAACACTTCAAGTAGGAGAACATTCTACCTAGAGGGAAGTGACCTCAGGCAAGTCATTAAACTTTGCTAAACCTCAATTCCCTCATGGGTAAAATACAAAGAACCATTGTAGCCCTTAAGGAGATGCAGATTAGATAAGAAAATGCCTGTAATTGCAAAGCACTGGAATCTTAGCAATTTTACTAATGATTAACTCCTTTATTCTTGCATCAACCTTATGCTATATTGTTAACTCTATTGTATAGATGAAGAAACTGAGGCATAGACCCTTAAATAACCTGTCCAGGGCATTCAGTAATTTAAGGGTGGAGTAGGGATTTCAGCCAAGATCCATCTACCTGCAAGGAGCTGGTGTTTTCCTCTAGGGTGTCACTTGCCCCCGAGGGTGGCTTCAGGGATAAATGGGATAACACAAGCATTTTGTAAAGTAAATGTAAATCCATAAATAAAAAGCTTGTAATTATTTATACTACCCTCCCAATCATTTTTCCTTCCATTTTTACACACATTATAACAAAGGGGATATAAGCTGCCTGAACTGATTCATTTTATTTTTTCCCCAATTCATTTTCTCTCAAAATAAATTCCAATAAAAGCTACAGAGAACAAGAATAAGTGAGAGATGCGAAGTGCATTTGTGTCTTCATTGATTCTGTGGCCTTGTTCCTGTTGGCTCAAGTGCCAGAATTTATTTCTGAAGGAAGCAGTTAGACCGGAACAGCGTACTGTCTGTTATGCTCTTAGATTTAGTAATCAAGTGTTTGGGGCAATTAAATATTCTGATAGATCAAGAAAACCAAACAAACCATATGAAGTTTACCTAATTTCAAAGATTAGAGTACAAAAATATATTTAATGCTAAAATTATATATTTAATCTTATTTAATCTTCCTTTAATAATTTCAAAGATGCTTCAGAACCATGCTGTTTTTCAGGATTCCCATCACCGTGTCAATTATCATTGCCTTGATGAAGTGCAGGAGTGCTGGCTTAATAGTAATTTTTAGTCTGTAGGATGCTAGATAACCATCCTTTACTAGAAATTGTCATAGATTAAAATTTGAACTCAATTTCTTGATTAGTTCTGTAAATTTAGAATAATGCAGTGAAGGTTGTGAAATAGCCTCCCTTTAATTTCATCATTAATGTGAAACAACAAAAAAGGTTTGTAACTTAAGTGGAAAATACATAACCCTCAAATGCTTCCCCAACCAAATCAAACAGATGCAAAACGAAGAGAGAGGGAGCTTCCATTTGACAATTTGTGGACTGTTTTTATCATTCATCCAGATGTCTGAAGATGTCAGAACACAAGTCTTTAGCAATTCTGATGCCGGAAAGGTATTCAAGGATGGATCTATTTTCATAGACACCCACAAAAAGTGTATTTGCTTTTTGTTGTTGTTTTAAGATTGTCTGGCATTTAAGAAGAATCCAGCATCAATTGGCACTTCTTCATTTCTATGATCCTAGATTTCTCATCGCTCCTACAAATTCAAGGCAAGAATGTGACTAATGAAAAGTATGGGATGAGTCATTATGATAAGATATATTTTACTGCAAATTTACAGATTCAGGATCTCTGGTCATAGACTAGCTGGGTTAAGGACTAAAGAAGTCACTGACAGCTTGGAACGAGGCTCTCAAAGTTGGAGCCAGCAGCATGTCTTCTGCATTGACTGAAATAACTCAGCGAAATTTCTTTCTCTCTTAACAAGCTTCCTCCAGTCGTGAAATTCCCTTTGCTATGCTGCAACCCCAATGTAAAAAGGAGAACGTGTTCAGATATTGAAAAACCTGTAGGCCATTACCTACTTTATCACTCATATCAAAGACACTGAAAAGATAGCACATGTACAATTGATGGATTATTCTCATCATGAAAGTCTGATGACCCCACTTGGGTTTTCAAACAAGGCATTTAATAACCACTGCCTTGTTAAAAGGTGGAAAATGATCTGGCTGGTGGCCTGATAGGACGAGGTTTTATTGATTTTACTGAGGCCCTTGACTTGGGAGATCACAGGCTTCTTAAGGGCAAACTTAAAAGGAAGCATTAAGATGGATGAGTAATTACCTGTGTGATGGATGTCATTCTGTAAAAACATCAGGATTGGGTAGCTTCTCCTTTGGGTATCACTTGATGGGGGAGAGCAAGACTATAGGCGAAGGCTCATCGCAACCACTTTTAGTCCTTTGCATATATATGAATTAGCTTTGTTCTGCTAGAGGTATCGGGTGTGGATGATTTTAAAGACATAGCCTTTGTTTTATTCATTGAATGTTAGTGTTCAAGGAGGAATAGATATTTTCAGGTGCTAGGACAGCAAAAAGATGTTACCGAAAAAAAGGACGGACTTTATAAATGCCTTTAGTACTCATGGTTCTAAGTCTACCTGGGCATGAAGATCTCTGAAGCTTGGAGCTCCAAAGGGGCTCTGTTGAGTGGGAGACCAAGTCCGAAGGCAGACCACTGCCAGCAGACTGGAGAAGGAGGTACTAAGATAGATTCAGCGCTAAGGAAATATGGAAACTCCACAGGGTGCTGGAGAATGGAAGTGACAGTCAGCATTCTGAGCAGTAGGACAGGCATTCCGGACTGCAGGGAGCAGAGTGTCTTGTGGACTGGAAGATGCCTGAGAGATTGGGCAGTGGAGTTCTTGGGCCCCTCTCCTTTGTCTCTTGCCCTCTTTGAGTTGGTGTCACTTGTTGAGTTGACAAGGCTATCCTCAGGGTAGAGAGGGAGTGGAGGAAGAGGTTATGTTTACAACCACTGGGCTACTGACTGCAGGAGAGGCATGGCATTCCTTCAATGCTAACATACTCAATTAGCAATCCTTTTGATATAGGGAAGAAATTACTTTTTATCTTATCTGTTGGATTATAGTGGAAAGAGTATGAGCTTCAGAGTCAAATAGATGGGATCACCTGGTTTCCAGTTCGGGCTCCATGCACTATCTGTGAGACCTTGGGCAAGTGTCTTAATTTCTTTAACCTCACTGTCCTCTCACTTATCTATCACTCATTTATTCATTTATCTGTCAGACATCTATTGGGCAAACATTGTACACTAAATGCCAGAATCACCATGTTATGTAATAGAGATTGACAATGATTTAAACACGATTATTGTTCTCAAAGAGATGCTAGTTTGGTAGAGACAGTCACAGATGTAAATAAATGCGGTATTATTATAGCTGCTGTCATGTACTAGATAGAGAACATACTGGATAGAGTGAAGGCATAAGAAAAGGGAGTGATTGAATTTTCTGAACGGGACGTGGAACTGGGAATGATTCAGTAAAGGAGGGAATGCGTAACTGAATCCTGGAAGATGACTAGCAAGGAATATGGTTTGCTGAGATGGGCAGATGCTGAGTCATGCAGGGACCTAGAGACCTCCAGGAGCAGAGAGAGCCCACCCCATCAGGGGTGTCTTTGTCGGGGGAGGGAGGGGGGGATAAGAGAGTCTTTATAAACAGTCTGGGGTTAGCGAGAAGGCAGATATCTGCAAATCTAGGTTTCCTTGGGTGAAAGACCATATGAGCTTGTTGCAGAGATTTCTTCTAAGATTCCAAATTCTACTGGGAAAAAGGAAGTGTGGCCTTGTTTTTGACATCTTTGTCTATTTTACTGACCTTGGGCAGTAACTGAAACTCAGCCGGATTCTTCAGTTTTTGCCTTCTTGTGAGGATCCCAAATGGGTATGGTTCCGTCGTGTTCACATAAATGCCCTGGGCCTCCTCTCTGCTAGGAGGGAGGATTTGGCTGTTAGGTAAGCACATCCTCCGAAGCCATAAATGAAAGCTTGTTCTTTGCAGGTATTTCTGTTGTCGGAGATACTGAATCCTCCTACTCATTCACGCAGGCAGAAAGTTTTTGCTCTTTATGCAGTTGTGATTCTGCTGGCTTCCATTTTGTGGGTTAAAAAAACAGTTTTTCTGTATCACATAGCAGGACAAGTCAGTCACCAAAGAGCTCACTGTGACATGGGAATTATTTGTAAGATATCATACAGGTTTCACTTGATTTATACTAGATGAAAGCATTACCGCAGCATGGGTGAGCTTAGAAGAGGAGAGGAAATCCCTTGCTTTATTTCCTACTTGGAAATACATTTTTTAAAAGGTCAGATCCAAGAGTAAAATCATGGAGGTGAGGTGCTAAAAAATATGTATTAATTCCATCATTAAATGAACTAATCATTGTTATACAAAGAAGAAAAATGGATGGGATAGCACTTGGAAAATGGTCTGCTAAGCGTTATAATGACAATATTGCAACTAGATTCCAGTGAAGTGATATTACCTAGTAGACGAACATTTGAGAGGTTATAGTTCTACGTAAGAAGTACTCAACGATTACATTTTTCATGACCTGAATTTTTATATATTTGTGTACATTGGCTTCTTTCCAGAGGAAAAAGAATACATAAGATATTTCACTTTGTTAGAAGGCATCAGTGAAGGATTGTTAAAAATAATGAATGTATGCGAAGAGTATTTGAACTCTTTTTTTCTCTTTGTCTCTTATAAATATTAGAAAGTATAACGTGACCACAGGGTAACCTGTGTTGGAAGAGTAAATGGCCAGAAATTTCTTGATATCACACAGAAAAGAAGAAGGTGATCAGAGACCAACTTAGCAGACTTCTTTTATTTTCATTATTCCTTATATTTTAATCCCACTGCTCATTCCTTGGCTTAGAACTTCCACTCCAGCATACTCATGAACTCTTCCCTAATTGCTAATATCCTTGGGATAGAATTCATCAGAAGGCCTACTCATATGGCTATGATTCGGCCCTGGAAACAAAATCTCTACAATGGGTTATTTCATGTTTTGTTGATGCGGAAATAGTACATAGTGTTGAAGGGCAGATCTCATATTCTAAATGTGTTCATGAGCACTAGCTCGTTTGGGAGGACATCTGTCTAATGAACATGTTTTAGGGAACAATCTTTAGGTACACTATTTGATTTTGAGCACATACAATCATTTTATGAATAAGATTACCTACATTTTTTCCCCAAAATATATCCATGAAATGTTGGGAGTCTTTCGTGTGATGAAAAACAAAGTCTCCTAAAATGAGGGAGGATTGCAGGTGAAGGTGCTCCAAAGAACTTAACTGGAAACAATGTGAAGTCCTAGGAGAGCCCCAGAGACTTTGCAGTAAGTAGGCCTGAACTCAAATATTGGTTCTACCATTTGTGTGAATTGTGTCCTATTACACAACCTCCTCAGCCCGATTCTTCATCAGTAAAATGGAGTTACTAATATTTAATCAAGGGATAATTATTAAGGTTCTTATCATTGCCGGTAGCATTGTGAGTTTTAATAAATGATGGTTATTGTCATTAAATGCAAATTCATGAGTCGCTTTGAAAGAATCTCTTCTCTCCTATGGAAGTGAACTGCCCAGATTATCTCTAAATAGAACTTAATTTTCAGAATAACCCTAACTTGAGGATCTCTGAGAGCCTTGCTTTCATATAATCTGCTTAGGTGGCTGAGATAATTTCACGAGCAGCCCAGCAAGACAGTTTCTAGCATGCTAAGTTGACTTGAGCCACATCATGTTGCCTTCTGACAGCTAGAGCATCAATGTTGAGAACTACTAGGCCAAAAAAGGAAAAAGAAAATTTAGATGCAAATTTAAGTATCCTACTCCCTAATATCATGACATGACATTAAAATCATGAGTTCTGGGACGCCTGGGTGGCTCAGAGGTTGAGTATCTGCCTTTAGCTCAGGCTGTGATCCTGGAATCCCAGGATCAAATCCCACATCGGGTTCCCTACAAGGAGCCTGCTTCTCTCTCTGCCTGTGTCTCTGCCTCTCTCTCTGTGAATCTCATGAATAAATAGATAAAATCTTTAAAAAAAAAAAAATCATGAGTTCTGTTTTTCTCACAATATGTGTGTCTTGTAGAAAATTTAGAAAATACCAATATAAAAAAAAATGTTTCTTTTACCCATTATTCAGATAGAATTTATAACTGCTAATATTTCAGTATATATCTGCCTAGTTCTTTCTCTAAATATGCAGCATATTTTTCCCGACCGAAAATGGAATCATATTTCTTTGAAATAGGCTTTTTTGATTTGATGGTTTATTATGATCGTATTTTTAAGTCTTTAGAGTACTCTAACATATTTTAATGCGTGTGTGATATTCCAACCTACGCTAATCAATCCTCTCCTTTTGGACATTTATGTTTTACCCAGAACTCTTCACTCTTTGTCTGATGGGAAAGCCCAAACATGAAAAGTCACCGGGAATAGTAGTGGACCTTTGGACTAAGTCAAGGCAGCAATCTGATCAACCTGTGTACTGTGAGTCAGTACATTTCCTCATTACTCAAGCAATTTGCTTAGGGGTTTTGGTTTACTTATGGTCTAACTTGTAGCCCATAGAACAACTCTCTGGTAATCAGGATTTAAAGATTTTCATGCCTAAGATTCTGATTTTAAGAATTATAAAATCAGGGATGCCCGGGTGGCTCAGCGGTTGAACATCTGCCTTCAGCCCAGGTCATGACCCCAGGGTCCCGGGATCGAGTCCCACATTGGCCTCCCCGCATGGAGCCTGCTTCTCCCTCTGCCTGTGTCTCTGCCTCTGTGTGTGTGTGTGTGTGTGTGTGTGTGTGTCATGAATAAATAAATAAAATCTTTTAAAAAAAGAATTGTAAAATCATAAATTCTTACCCCTCCCCCCCACCCACAGTCAAAAGTTCGTGCTAATTCATTTTCCTACAGCAAGTGGCAGAGCATCTTGAAAAATATGCTAAACTTTATTCTGTGCTGCATGAAAATGAGCTTGTCACCAAAGTATACAGCATCCTATGGATCTTTTCTGTCACCCCTCTGGAAGATGCAAACTATCCTTTCTCCAAACAAGTTCTGTCCATTGCTCTTCCCTCCACCACTCTTCCAGCACTTGTTTTTTTTTTTTTTTTTTTTTACATCAAGTCCTGGATAAAAAAAAAAAAAAAAAAAAAACGAAAAAAAAAAAACTAGAATGTGATCCCAAGGGTCTTGGGTTAGCCTTCTTTCATCTGCCATTAATTCTCCCTGTGGTGTTATATAACTCATTAACTCTCTGTGACCTACTTTCTCCTTGCCCTCCCTAACTTACAGTGCATTACTTCCTTCCACAAAAGGAAGGAACAGGTTCAAAATTTCTTTGAAAAAATACACAAGTACTATCCATTTATTTTTCACCTTTAGCCCTGACTTTCTTGGAAAGCTTCAGTTCCAGATACCTAACTTTCCTACTGTGGAAGATGACACTTGAGTAAAACACGGAAGGAAGTGAGAGATATCAAGGGGAGAGTCTTGCCAGGCAGAAAAAAACAAGTGCAAAGGCCCTGGGTCAGGAACATGTCTCAGTAACTGGAAATTGTTCAGGTGGGTCTCTGCTGCCTGCCACTGACACCTATCATTGTTTTCCTCTTCTACTCTGAATCCTTATAGCCACGTCTCCCATCGCTGCTGATACTCATGCCACAGGTATGCTAAGGACACACATCTGAGCACTACCGTTAGGGATGTCCTCACAGAAGCCAGTGCCTAATGGCTGACGTCATGATACTCTTCCATGGGAGGAAAAGAAAAACAAACCCTGATGTCTGATTTTGAATGTGCAGAAGATACAGCCATCACGACCATCGTTTGTCCATGATTCAGACAACACGAGCACCAATTCCACTGAACCTTCTCACATATTAGTTCTTTGGTTATAAAATATATTCTGTCCCATCTCCCCCAAACTCACTTGACCCTAACTGTTAGTCTTCTTTAAAGTCCCCACGTAAATATCTCTTCTTCCATTTGTAAGCCTCTCTTCTCTACTCCTGTCCTCTACCCCTGACCACATCGTTCCTGAGCTCGTGTCATTCCTCTGCTCAAACACTTCAGTGACTTTCTATCATGTAAAAATAAGTCACGTTGGCCTATTGGGTTCTACCTGATTGGCCTGCCCTCACATTTCTCTCTGACCCCACCTTCCCCTACCATACTCCATCTATTTACTCTACTGCTCCCTGCACATACCAGACATGACCCTAACTCAGGGCCTTTGCACTTGCTTTTCCTTCTGCCTGGAAAGCTCTTCCCTCAGGTATCTCTCGTTTCCTTCAGTGTTTTACTTAAGTGTCATCTTTCCAGGTAGACTGTCTCTGGCCAACTTATGTAGAATTTCACCATATCTCCTTGGTCTCATGGTGCCTTCCCTGATTTATTTATTTTTCCTTTAGAACTAATTACCTTATAAATATATTACACGTGTTACTTAGATACAGTCTCTCCCCATGACTCCCCACTCCCACCAGATTACACGCTCTGAGTGGGCAGGGATTTCTGTGGCCTTCGTTAATGTAACTGCTATATTCTCAGTGCCAGGAACTCAATAAATACGAGCTGAATGATTGAACATTGCATCTATGTATGCATTCATGTATGCATTTATTATCTACTTATTTATTAATTTTATTTCGTTTTATCGAAGGTTCCTTTTCTCAGGACCCAGGCAGGAAGCCAAGAAGGCCGAGGCAGAGGATGATCTGAATGAATGTTGTAGGGCTGAGCTTAGAACCGTTACTTACCCTTTCCCCAACTCATAGTGTTTTTCAAGGAAGCTCTTGATTCCATACACCCTTGTCCCCCATAATCTTCCAGACAATTTCAGGAACACTCAAATTCTGGGCTATGAAGCTACTGTGCCCCTTTGTGCTTTGAAGTGAATAGAAATGAGAGAACCATATGTAGGGTAGGGATAAATTTCTATTGTAACATAATTCAGACATAGGATAGCTACTAATTCTGACATTCCCATCAAACTTCTAAAAAGAACATAAATTGGGATAGAAAGAGGGGCAAAAAAACCAAAAAAACCTTTTCCTCTAAATGTTAAAAATTCCTTTTATAGGGAAAAATCAGCACACTAGATCTTTTATTCCATTTAAAGGAAAGACTTACTATGCAGGAATGAAAAATCTCACGTGTTAAAATTCATAATAATATATTTTTTAAGGCTTGAACCAGAGACTTTTTGATGGATATGGGCAGGTTGTGTCTTTCAAACAGAATTTTAAAAATTCCTGTGATGTTAGTGGGAAATTGCTCACTACTTTGCTCTTCAAATGGCATCCTTGGCTCTTGAGAAAGATTTTTGAAAGCCTTTATTTGATTCTTGACAGCTGTGCGTTCTTCTAGGCTGCCAGAGGAGACTCTATCTTGTCTAAATGTAAATACCTGGTTACTTGACTCCCTGTCATGGAGGGCAGTTTATTCTTTTTGTAGGAAGCCTTGATTTTAGAGAAAGAAGAGACCGAGGGCCTTTCATTAGCAGGCAGGCTTCAGGCTGTTTCCAGACCCTGTGTTTATTCCTATAGAGCAGATTTTGTTTTCATGCCCAATAAGTTGGAGAAAGCAGTAAAATCTGTCCGGTAAATGGGTCACTGATACAGAGTGGGACGTCCCTCTGGTTTTGCAAAGCATAAAACTCCCAGTCTCCTGGGATTCTGGACACCAGTGGGTCAGTTGGGGACTGTCCCGTTTCCCCTTTGCCCTGGGCAGTTAGGATCAGAGTGTGCTCATTCCAGTAGGTGAGGACGCAGCACTGGGAGGAAGATGGGTTTTGACTTAGTTTTGTGCAATTTTAATGTCTCGAATGAGGGAACCTTAGAAATGCCTCTAATAAAATACACAGGCACACGTCACATACACACTCATGAGGCTATTAAATGCTTTTTGTCGCCCCCTCTTTTTGGCTGGCAGGGGTGGGGGTGGCCTGAAATTGCACAATTTATGCTGTCATTTCTGCAGCACTTCTGGTGAAGTATCTAGGTGTTTCTCTAATATCTCCACTGCAACTCTCAAATCATAGTCTTCCTGTGTTAGCTGAAAGCATTAAAACCAGAAATTACCATAATAGTGCTATTTACCCCTCATTTATGGAGCTACTAGTGTTATTTTTCCACCGACTTTACAGAATGCTTTTCAACCAGCAGTATTTTTTGGTCTGGTTGATGAAACTCAATTGTACTTAAAAAACACAGTTGGGCATTGTATCCGAAGATGAAACCAGCAGGCTTGTCATTTCACAAAAGGGACTTCCAGAGGTTGCAGTCCCTGTAATCGGAGAGTATTTCCTTTGGTGTTTGATGCTGTGGACTAATGCCTTATTTCACAGCTAATCGTCTCCGTGTGCTTATGTAACCGGACCAGTGTTTGCATGAAGACTGCACATTTCAGCAGCACCACAAACGAGGTGTAAGAAATTCTATTTCACTTTATGTAAAAACAGGCCTGAGTGGAATATAAGCACTGGAAGAGCTGTACCAAGAGGTTGCGAGAGAGGAAAAAAAGTGATGTGTGTGCGCACGTGAGTGTGTGTGTGTGTGTGTGTGTGAGAGAGAGAGAGAGAGAGAGAGAGAGATAAGCCTGAGGTTGTTAGCACAGATTTACTTCATTGATGTTTTAAGCTCAGGCATAGCACTTGGAGACTCTCTCTGAACTCACAAACAGCCCTGGTTATGGTGTTTGTGACAATGCCACAGGGTCTTTGCATTATTTATCCCCGTCTGCTTTACTCATCCAGCTTTCTGGGAATATTTTCAGATGGAATGGCTAATTAGCACATATGTGGAAACTTCTCAAAGCAGTTTGGCCCCCTCCTCATTACTTTTTAATTTTTTTTTTCTTATTTGCCTAATGTATGTCAAAGATAACATTTTACATGATGGGTCGGAGAGATTTTCACATTGAAGTGCACACGTTTCATGGAAAAAAACCCGTTAGTCAAGCAGGAGACCCTTTACATGATTAGAAAGAAAGCAGTTCAAATGCGTACTAATGGAGAATGGTGTTAGTTTGGTCCATAAGGAGTTCTGTGGAGTATTTTATTGGTTGACCTCCAGGAGAGCTTTCTAAAATCGCCTCACAAATATTTTAACAATCCTGTAAACTGTGCCTTTATTGATCAGTGCACATCCTGACTTTGCTAGATTATACTGTGGCCTCCTTCTACTTTCCCAGGCTTTGAATTCTATACGTTTTGGGCACAGTAGTTTCCTAGTTAGATCACAATCCGCATGTGTAAGAACATGTCTTTTTTTTTTTGTTTTCCTTTTTTTTCATTTTGAAATACCAAAGACGGTGTGAAAACGTCTCCAAATTTTTGCATCTTCTTTCCTAGGTTTCTTCCTCTCGCTCTATGTAAAAATAAATAAATAAATAAATAAATAAATAAATAAATAACTTCTCATGTCAAATGGCAAATATAAGGCATTAAATGTGAATTCTTAGACAATGGAATTTTTAAGATGACAGAAAAAATCTAGGTTCAGCCAGAAGAGAAAATACTAAAACTGGAAGAATTTTAAAAAATAGCAAAACAAAACAAAACGAAAACCAACCGCAAAACAAAACCATGGGGATATTTAAAAATAGATCATCAAAATAAAACAGATCTCTTAACCAAAGAATTTAAGCTTGGCAATGCTATTTAGAATTAAGTAGAATGTCATTTTCTATGTAACACGGGCCCACCAAATATATACTTGGTAAGTGGAGCAACAGCATGCGTGTGTGAATCATTGGATTGTGGTCTCTAAGGGATCCGCTACGCAGTTCATTTATTACGATTGCGTTTGCTTTCTGAAGAACTTGTATAAATATGGGTGGAAACCCTTCCGAGTGTTCTGTGCAGAAGTCCAAAACAAATACAGTCTTTTAGATGGTGCAATTTAACTCTAGGCATAAAATGTCTAGTCACTTGGTGAAGGGCCAAGTTATGGGCACCATTTACAGGATCTAATAAATGATATTAATTGAAGAGATTTTTTTTTTTCTTTTTTAACCTACTGTCAATGGCTTCTATGGCATGGGAGCTCTTGTATCCTAAAGTCCAGTGTTTAAAGCTTAGCCTGGAATTGAAACGTAAAGATTTGCTTCTCCGCTGTCGTCTTAAAGCAGTGCCCAGGTCTCTGGGCCAGTATGTAGACTCATTCTTTGCCAGCTCCATTCTCTGAGAGGCGCTGCCTGTAGACTTAGTGGAAAAGCGTGTTGGGATCCAGATCTAATATCTGTAACCATTACAGTAAGGCGTGTAGGCAGTGACAATACACATGCCAGGCAGTTTCCATCCCTCATCTAAAAATTTACATTCAGTTATGTGAGCTTGCTAATTTAACAGCTGATTTACAGACGAGAAAACTGCCTCACACTTTGTCCCAAACTTCAGCTAATTCGAAATGTTCTAAATCTGTGCTGTCCAACAGGGCAGCCGCCAACTACATGTGAGTATTGAGCCCTTGACATGTGTGGCTTGTCCAACTGGAGTACCTTGTGACTGTAAAAATACATATCAGGTTTCAGGGGCTTAGTATGAAAAAAAAAAGAATGTAAACATCTTATTAATATTTCTTACATGGTTACATGTTGAGATGATAATATTTTGGATATATTGGGTTAAAGAAACTATGTCATTAAAATGGATTCCACCTATTTCTTTTCACTTTTGAAAAACGTGGCTACTAGAAAACCTAAAATTACCCTGGTGGCTCACATTTCTGGCTCACGTTATATTTCCATTGGATGGTGCTGCTCTCCATTAACATGTCTCCTCTTCTTTCATTAGCTCTAATGTTTAAATATGTTAACTTTAAAGACAGATTGTGGTTTCTTTTCTACAGATCTGTAGAAAGAAATTGTTCATTTCTCCCCCCCCCAAAAAAATATATATTTAACTTATTTTCCAGGCCGCTCTATGCCTTTGGGCCTTCAGTCTCGCTTGTCCTTCTGCTTGGAATGCCGACGTGCCCCGGCCCGGCCACCTAGTGAAAGCCCACTCACTTATTTTTCAAGACCTGCCTCACCATCACTGTGGTATGGCGCCTAAGATCAAGGCCCAGCATTAAGTGCTGCCTTAATGTCTGGTGAGGTTAGGATGGCCTCCAGTGGCCTAAGCCCAGGTCCTCCTCTTCCCTCTGCTCCTGCAGATGAGGTCCTGGAGCCACACACCCTCCTGGTCAGGGCAACCAAGGGCAGCTCCTGCTTATCCCTGACGGGTGGGTTTCAATTCCCTGCCAGCCACAGAATTCTTCAAACAAGCCAATCGCATTCTCCTTTGGGAACCAGGGGCGCCCCTACCTTCTTGGTGCCACGAAGCCTGGCTCCCACAGTCTGGTTCATCCAGCTCCAGGGAGCAAGGCTGGTACCATCCCGCCTGTGATGCCGTACCCTCCTCCCCCGTGCTGTGGGTCCATGTGAGCTGCCGTGGGTCTAGCCTGTCCAGGGTTGGTGTCGTGTTCCAACATCCCATTAACCCGAGGGTGGAATCGCTTCCTCACCAACAGGGTGAACAGGAGGTGATTAAGACAACTGCCTTCCAGCCTAAGCCTTCCCTCCGCCACCTCTTCCAAGGTGGAACTTGGCAGTGATGCCACAGCAACTCTACTGTGTCTCCTTCCATCTTGGTAACCAGCCCTCGCTTGCACCAATTTGCTTATGCATCCTGGGTCCTTGTGTTAGAAACTGAGAGCTGACTGAAGGTAGCAGGATTTCTCCTGTGTCTTTCAATTTCCGGTTCCGAGGGCAGTGCTGGTGCAGAGCAGGCACTCAGTAAACGTTTGATGAATGAATACATTTTGAAAACTATTGCGTAGCTGATGCTGGTGTTAGGAACTTTCCTACTTTTTAAACACAAAGAAATAAATTGGATTTCCTTCAGTCTAATAATTGCCAGTGGAGGGGCAGGGAGGGTATCTGCTTCTGCTGCAATTTGCTAAGGAAGAGAGGAGATGGTGTGAGGTAATGGGAAGGGAGCTAGTGGCTCATATCTCTTCTCCTCTTGAGTGCTCTGTGGATGGTAGGAAGAGGAGGACAGCCTGGGGAATGAATTCAGAGAAACATCATGCACATAAAATTGTTTGATCAAGCCCAACCTGCCTTTTAGGGAACTGTAATTTTTTTTTTAAGATTTTATTTATTTATTCATGAGGGACACACAGAGAGAAGCAGAGGCACAGGCAGAGGGAGAAGCAGGCTCCACGCGGGGAGCCCGACGTGGGACTCGATCCCGGGGTACCAGGATCATGTAGGGAACCATAATTTAAATCAAAAGAGATACTTTTTAAATTTAAAAACAAAGAGGGGCACCTGGGTGGCTCTGTCAGTTAAGCATCAGACTCCTGGTTTCAGCTCAGGTCACCGTCTCAGGGTTCTGGAATCCGTCCCCGAGTTGAACTTCAGGCTCAGCACAGAGTCTGCTTGAGATTCTCTGTCTCCCTCTCTCCATCTCTCTCTCTCTTTCTCAAATAAATAAATAAATATTTTTTAAAAAATTAAAAGAAGCCAAGAAAATGCTTGGTGTGCTTATGGATAACTCGGATTTGTCTCAGAGGAGAGGAAGTCTATGTCCGTGGAGGGGAGAAGCCTGGAGCAGGCATGCATTTGGTGGGAGAACAATAAGATGAATCTAATCTCAGAGAAAGACCTGGGTTGAATCCAGTGCAGTTGGCAAGCCTGGGTTTGTAACTGATAAAGCTTTTACAAGGCCAGGTCTCGCTCTCACACCACTCTGGTGCCGGCACTAGGGGGGCATTAGGGCCTGCAGAGTCGTGGACGGAAAGAGTCCTGCAGGATCAGTCAGCAGCCTTCCTCTCAGACCCTTCCAGGGCCAGACATCTGGTCTCCCACCGCTCCTCCATGGCCCTTGCCCAGAAGACACGAGGAACATCCAAAGCCAAGAACACTGTTGCTCTGCTATTTCTCAGCTTTCTCAAATGTTCCCTGTTGAGTGAAACAGCGATGGCATTATTATCTCTTTGCAATCTGATTTTCTCCCGTCACGTATCTGCGCAAGCTGGACCTTCCCAATTAAGAAATTACGATGGACAGTTAAAAACAATTAAAACCGTAAGAGAAAATATCACAGTCTGGTTTAACTGCATTAGAAATTATTACTGAGACGGCTTATATTTTTAACATGTCCCTGTCGTGGGCGGCTAACTATCCTGGTTAGGAAGGACGTTCTTCTGTTTCTCATTTTTATCTCTGTGCAGTGCTCACGTTGGGTCGTCCTATCTTTTACACGATTACTGTAATAGTAGACAGTAGATTGTTTTAATGTCTCCACTTAGCAGCAACAGCTTTATATTAGTCCCTAAATGGCACTGGAGTATAAATGGTCTCTGGCAACCGTCGTGGGGACTCACCGTTTTACAGCCGAGCTGCCTCTTTCTGCTGGGGTAGCAGCGGAGTGGAGAGGTGGCCAAGCAGTAAACACGCCCCAGAAGGGAGTCGGTAGCTGGGCTCCTTCCTGCCCAAGTTTCTGCTCCCAAATAGTCTATTTCACCAATATTCCTGGCCTCTGGCCTGGAGGATCTTCAGGGCGGGAAGATAAAATTCAGGGCTTCTATGTCTGAGCTTCAGTTTATATCTCAGCCTACAGACTGCCCTCCATTTAGAATTAAATTAACTTAAAAAGAGAGTGCAAGTACCTTGTTTGAAAATCTGCTCAGTTTGCCTGGTGATCTAATTTTCAGCCCAGATATGATTTGGCCTCCGTGTTGGATAGTGTCTGCTTTTCATTTGCTGGGTGTTGTTCACAGGGTCCCAGGACGTCGCGGGAGGCTGCCCGCAGAGCGGCAGGCCCTGGAAGGCCACCCCCCCACCCCACCCCCGGGCATATTTTTTAACTTTAGTGTCCAGAGACTGGGTCCTGGCTCTGCTGCAATTGCCCTGGCTTCTAGAAGGCAGGCGGGCTTTCTGTTCCGCAAAGCATCTTGCATTATTTTTTAAACATTTTCCTTTTGATACATACCCAAGCACCACACATTTTTCCCCCCTTAATTTTTAAACCCACGTACACTTCAAGGGAAATTGAATCCATATGTTTCTGATTCATTTACGCACGACTCATCAAAATATTGTTTTAAAAGAGCGAGACTCCAGTCCCACGGGGGCTGAGCAGGTTTCAGACTTGGCTGAAGGTTCTCCCTTCCCTGGCCAGGGGTGCGCACCCCCAGCTCCAGTGAAATCGGAACCCCCACACTTCCCACAATCTGCACTGAACAGCATCTTTCTTGGGGGTGCAGAGAGGACCCGGCGACTTCCCAGCCTGCGGTCAGCTGTTTGCACGGCCACCCAGGCCCCTGCTTGCTGGAGCCCAGACAGTGTGGAGCGAACCAACAGGAAAAGTCACTTTCTGCATGGTTCTAGCCAAACTGGAAGGACCAGAAGGCTTCTAGGGGGGCTATTTACATCTATTTTCCTGCCTGGTTGGTCCTAAGATCATGCAGCCGTCAGGTACCCTGCAAAAACCATTCTCCTACCTTCGCATGGGCTGCACGAAGCTCCTCAACAAGCAGGAAAGCTCCTCGTTACGGTCACACGTGCTTAGATAGGAGAGGCTGGTTCTCCCCTCCTTCTGGATGATTCCGACCACAGCTCTCACCGCCCCTCAAGGTCAGCACCTCTGTGAGATCGAGATCCATATGCAAGGCTGGCGTGCTTGCCCTCAACTGCATTCCTGGGGTTCCACTCGTTCTTGGATAGCGGACTGCGGGGCTGTCCCCTTGTGCCCCTCGGTTCCCAATAGCCGTCGGGGCGGGCGTGGGGACTGGCAGGACAGACGGACGGCAGCCAGAAGCTGCATCTGTGCTTAGGAACTGTTCTCCGAGGCCTGAGTTAACCAGGACGCTCAGCTGCAAGGGGCTGCAAAGAGCTGCCAACACCTGGACGCCTCTGCCCTGGAGATTCCCAAGGCGATCACAGCAGAAGCCACAGCACCCGGGGTCCCTTCATCCGCGGCCCATACGGCAAATAGGGACACGGGTGCTCACACCAGGGCAAGGCCAGCGGGGTGGCCGCGGTGCCCAGAGAGGAGCAGGGGTTCCCGGCCTCCGACAGGGGTCGGGACTCCGAAGTGGGGCCTCTGCTCCCTGGCGGGGGGCCTTCCCAAGCACAGGGGCCTCCGACTGCTACCCTCAAACAGCGAGTGACCTTTGCAATGGAGTTTTTGATTAATGTCAATTAATGCAACTGCTCTGAAACGGCGGGGCCTCATTAGTATCCCAAAGTCCTGTTCGTTGGCACTGAAACGGCGTCAGGCGTTCAGCGAAATTCCTGCTTTCCTCAGGGGCCACCGGCTTGCTCAGCCTGCCTGGGGCTTCCAACTTGACGGTCCCTCCCCACATTAAACAAGAGAATCCTGGGCCCTCCGGTGGGCTCACAAATCCTGACAGATGTTTCTTTACAAAAACAGGCAGGCCCAACCTCCCTTGAAAACCCGAAACGTATGATGTTCTTTGTCTTTCTTCAAACTTCGTCCACACTGTCTGTTTACTCATTTTGCTAAGATGCACACTAAGTACCGGCCCTGCTGGGGCTCGCTCCAAAACAACATTTTGTAGCCTAACACAGATGGGGGGGGGGGAGGATTAAAAAACTTGTTTATTTTTATTTTTCTCTCCGTTCGTCAAGCGTGAGAGCTGTTGAGTGGTCCTGGACCGTTCCTCTGGGCCATCCTTTTCTAGAATCACATTAAGATCTAAATTTATTGTGATCGGGTTGGTTGGTGTAGCTAAAAATAAAATGGGGCCTATCACAAGGGCACACTTTGTTGAAGCTCGAGAAGGCAGCTTTCAAAATTAGCTGAATCGGGTGGCTCAGTGGTTTAGCGCCTGCCTTCGGCCCAGGGCGTGATCCTGGAGACCCGGGATCGAGTCCCCCATTGGGCTCCCTGCGTGGAGCCTGCTTCTCCCCCTGCCTCTGTCTCTGCCTCTGTCTCTCTCTGTCTCTCAAGAATAAATAAATAAAATCTTTAAAAAATAAAAAAAAAAATTAAAAATAAAATAAAATCGGCTGAATCGCTTAGCAACTGTGAAGTGAAACACATCCATCTCCAGGTCTCCAGAACCTGGGGAGAGGACGGGAGTTCCACCAGGCCTTGCTGTAATCAGGATGTCGTTAGGCCTGAGAGTCGTGTCCCAGACCCCCTTCTGCAGAGCACTACTAACGCAAACAGCAGCAGCTACCGCCCGGGTGTCCAGGGTGCGTCCAGTCCCACGCCCCGCATGTTATGGACGCCGTCGGATTAGGTCAAGGCGACCAGGTGAACTGGGCATCCTATGACATCTATTACATGGATGCGGACACTGAGGCTCACAGGAGTTGGCTCATTTCTCCAAAAGAACAGGGCTGGCAGCATCCCGTGAGGCCAGAAGGCACTGGAGAAGAAAGAACAGGACTCGGATGGAGGAGAACCACCTTGGGCTGAGATCTGACTCAGGCTACCCGTGACCCGCTCTGGTCTACCTTCCGTCTAAACAGCATCTCTCTCCGACGTATATTTAGTGCCATTTGTCTTTGTTTTATTATCAGATTTTCCAGCATCTTCCTACATAGGTGGTTTAATACTTTCCCCCCTAATAGAAAGCAGGTATGTTCTTAAAAAATCTTTTGTTTAAATTCAATTTTCCAACACGTAGTATGACACCCAGTGCTCATCCCGTCACCCAGTCCCCCCGCCCCCCACCTACCTCCTCTTCTGCAGCCCTGTGTTTGTTTCCCAGAGTTAGGGTTAGGGTTAGGTGTGCGGTGGTGTTGGTGTTGGTGTTTTTATGGAGAAACTTCTGGCTAACCTTTGGGCTGTGTGGACGATTAAGAAAATCATCAGTGCTTATTAAGAACTTATTTATTTAGACAAAAGAGATCAAAACCCTGCTATGCCATGCTTTGTCAAAATGAAAGCTGTTGGCTGGTCCCAGTACAGTCTTTTGGTACAATCCAATTGACACCCCTCTCCTTTCAGAACACAGAACATGACACAGGCGGACAAGCAAACATAATTAAACACTGGCCCAGATAGGGTTTTTCTTAATTAGTTGTGAGTTTCTATAATGAAAATACCTGGAGATTTATCTGACTTCAAAGTCCCATTAAAGCTGTGCTGCTTTTGTTGCTTTGAAAATTTGGGAGTTGAGGACCCCTCGCCTTGTGCTTCTTAATGATGATAATTATATGATATGCTTAAAAGTGCTTTTGATCTTGGCCTCTCAAAGCACTCAAGTGAGGCGTCAATTCCCTCAACCCCACTCCGAGGCAGGCCTTCCTTGTCTACGGACAATGCATGCTGACACGGGTGTCACAGCCATCGCTGCTGCGCAGACAGACCGCCGGCAGCGTCGGTGAAAATGCCCCCCAATCTCCAGCCTCACCATGGATCTGTGGGAACGATGGCAACCCCTCACACACGTAGGGTGTTTTATCTAGCTTCATTTAAACAATAACAAAAAAATTCATAGAGGCACCAAGTAACACAGCACCCGCTGCACCCCTGAGATGGGGCATAGAATTTGTCACTCTTCCTTCTCCCTCTTTTAACACTTTCTCCAAAGGCCCAGCACCAGCCAAGTGACAGGTGTGAGGAGTGAGTCTCATCTCAGGCCCCATGGAGCGATTCCCTACCTTTCCTGCACTTCCTCAATCTCGCCAATGAAACAATTCGTAGACTACAGCCGTTCCTTCATGCATCTGTAACTGATTTTGCTGACTCTGTGCCTCGCTGGCGTGTCAGCTTCTAGTGTCATCATCTGCCGAGCGGGCTACAGGCAGACAATGACTCCTATTATGGAAAAAGGAATTGAAAGTTGTACAATTAAAGCTGGGTTTTGGCACAAACCTTTTCGAGGAAGTAAACTCTATTATGAGCCAGTTGAAGTTGAGGGAGAGCCTCTCGGACGTGCCACAAGTTGTACATTTCTTTATCTAAAGTGATTAAATAAACCTCTGATTTGAGCAGGTGGCCCACAAGTCTCATTTGGGGGGGCCTCTCGAGATCCATGCAGAAGAGAACGTGATTCAGTGGCGTTAAGAAGAGAACATGAAGCACATACTTGCTTGCTCAGAAGTCGATCCTGGAGTGCCATGCCTTCACCCCATTACTACCTCTGAAAGGAAGACGACCAGGGATCCAGGGGTCTTGGGGTGGGGTGTTATATAAACCCTATAACCGGGAACTTCTAGTGCATTGGAAGAGAGGCTTGATGTCAGCAAAGCATACTCATGCTGCATATCCAGGTCCATGGAGAAGCTACAGAATCCAAGAAGATCAAGAGCAAAATAAGTAAAACCCAACAGAACAAACCTAGATCTTATTTAAAAATTGTTCAAATAAGACCAAGAGTAGCAATGTTGTTGTTGTGACTACCTTGAACGTCCCTGTAAAATGTACATTGTTTTGAATCTCAAAGATCCTGGTGTATTATTTTCTGTGTGGTGAGGGGGATTATAAGGTTAAGAAAAAGGAACAACAGCTTTTCAGAACGACGTGCCAGAGTTGTTCCAAGCTCTTCAGGTGTAATCTTCACATCGGCCCTGCAACGTAGGTGTTGTTTTCCTCATTTAGAGATGCAGAGACTGGGATTCAGGAAGGTTAACTAATTTGCTAGGGGACAGTGTTAATAAAAGAGCCAGGATTATTACTCAAAGCTGTCTGACTGCAAAACTCACGTTCTTATCCGGTAGATTATTCAGCCTGGAGGATGCAATTTGGGCTGGAAGGCAGGGGACCGGGAACCAATAATGCCAGCACAAGAAAAATCCATCTCATCATCTCATATATTGTTCCTTCCATGGAGAGGTAAGCACACGCGCGTGCGCGCACACACACATACGCCCACATACACACACAGAAGAGGGAGAAAGAGGTAGGTCATATCATTATATTTTCTAGGTTTGGGAAGACTTTATAGATTAGCCTGAGGTTTTAAAGTTATCACAGTGTGTGTTAAATGAGTACTCAGTATAGAACCAATAATCAGCATCAGACATAATAATACCCACACCTTTTTTTTGGGGGGGGGTGTCATTCTGGTCTTTAAGAAAGCAAAACCCTGCGTTAGCAAAGATTATTTAAGTTTTGGAAATGAGGCAAATGCAAGTCCTTTCAACGTTGCCCTGGAGCAATGTTTACCAGACCCTCTTGAGGGTTAGATCTTAGCTTTATGTCCGGTTTACTTTCGGTTAGGGCCCAGACTCTGTAAAAAGCATACGTCGACTTAGAGATTCTCATTCAGGAGAGATGAAAATGAATCCTGTCCACACAGTAGATAACCCTAAAGGTTACAGCTGGGTTGTCCTGAAGGACATTGGTCAGGATTGTCTTTGACTGAGCAAACCCACTTTATTTTATCTTTAAGAGATTTTATTTATTTGAAAGAAAGAGAGAAGGTGAGAGAGAGAGAGAGAGAGAGAGAGAGTGAGAGAGAGCATGAGCAGGGGGCAGAGGGAGAAGCAGGCTCCCAGCTGAGCGAGGAGCCCGACATGTGGCTCTACCCCAGGGCCCTGGGATCAGGACCTGAGCCGAAGGCAGATGCTTAACTGCCTGAGCCCCCCCCCTCCCTAACCCCTGCGCCCCTGAGCAAACCCATTTTGACAAGCCTTCCCTGAGTGACGAGATGAAACCCCGGTCCTCGGATTTGCCTTTGAGCCAGCCTTACCTCCCTGTGGTTTCCCTCATTAGAAAGTTAAGTTAACTTTTGACATATGCTAATTTTGTATTTGTACAAGAGTCCTGCACTTTTACTTGTCCAAAAATTAAACTCTGGTGTCTGAGAAAGCTCAGTAGGCGAGCAAGACACATCTGAGATGGGATTTGAAGGACAGGCCCAGGACAGAAAACCCCAGATAAATAAAAGATAAGCCATCAAGTCCATCAGAAACCCCTTAAACCTGAATAGTTGAGACCCCGACACTAAGCCAGCTTCCATCCTGCTAGCGCAGGGCCAAGCGTGTCTGCCACAGGAAGCTGGCAGGGGCCACCATGGCCAATGTGCCCCAACTAAAGAAGTCTCAGACTTGATATTTCATCTTTGCCCAGGCCCGCGAAAGAAGAACGGAGCACACATCTGCTGTCTCTTATCCTCTAAGACTGAATAGACCGGAGCGGGGCTGATGTGCCACATGCATGCCACTGGAGAGGGATCAAATGCTCCACGTTGTGTCAGGAGGTCAAAGGCCAGATGACTCCAGTAGTCATCCGCAACGACCTTAGTGGTATGTTTCAGAGAAGGGGTTTCTCAGTATGATATGTGGCCGCCTAGAGAGCACCAGTTACCCTCCTGATGGGCCACAGACTAATCCAAAATGGAAGACATTTTCTTGAGTGTGAATGAAACACAACTCTTTAGAGCCCCTCTTTTATTATGGCCAAGCCTACTTGATGGCAACCTCTCACGTTGTGATAGTGAGAGCCAAATTAAGACTCACCAGAGTTTACTGAGGACTCAAAAGTAAACTACATATTGCACTTACTTGGCGCTATGTAAGCTCTGGGAGAGGAAGGACTTTGTTTTGTTCATTGCTGTATCCCCAGCGGCCAGAGTGATGCTTGGGCAGTGAGCAGGTGCTTGATGAATGAGTATGTACTGAACTATTTGAAGAGGTGATGGCTCCTCCTTCACATGTGCATGGGCGTCAAGTTTTATTTCCCACAGTTTGGGGGAAGGATACGTTGTTATTAGAACATCTACAGTTTGTTGTGATTTTCTATTGCTGCTAATCTTGCTGTAGAAATATAAATTACCGTGAGCTTGGCTTCATCACTACTAATTTTAGTATGACGTGGGTTGTTTGGCTAACCCTACAATATGTAGCTCTGCACATTTGCATCAACATTATTTTGGACTATAATTTTCCAATAACTAGATGTTAAGGCACGCCTGCAGTGAGTTCAATAATGAATCATCTATATATCTAGAGATAAAACAGACACATACATGCGTCATCTGCCAAATTGTGCTGCCTTCCCTAGTTATGTGCTATCTCTCTATTTGCTCTATTTAAATAAAATGCACTATCACATGTAACAGAAGTACTAGATTGCTTTTAATTTTATGTCATTGTTTTATAATATAAAACTGTCATAAGCTTATAATTCGTTTCTGATTTTTGCTTATCATCTTTTCATCAGTGACTGGGTTCTTACACATTGACACTTAGGAACAGGTGGGAAAGGAGGGTGTTTGTCCTGCCTAAATGGGCTATGAGGTCTCCTGACCTCCCTACCTGCCTATGTTCACCAAAAAGTGAGAATCACTATTTTAGAGCCCAATGCATATATATGTAGACACTGGCCAAAAGCACCATCTAAAAATGTACCAAAGAACTCCAGAGTCTTCAGAGAATCCCTCCAAGCTCACCTCCCTTCTAAATCAATCCTCCTTTTACTAGGTTCCTCAGGCCACTGTAATAAATCATCACAAACTAGCCGGCTTAAAATATCAGAAATAATTTTCTCATGGATCTGGTCAGGAGTCTGAGATCAAGGTGTCAGCGGACTTGGTTCCTCCATGCCCTTCTCCTACTTCTGATGGCTGCTGGTGTTCCTCAGCTTATGAACACATCACTCCAGTCTCTGCCTCTGTATTCATATGCTGTTCTCTTGCTATATCTGTGTGTCTCTGTGTCCAAATTTTTCTCTTCTTACAAGGATACTATTCATTGATATTCTTTTTTAAAAAATGTTTCTTTAAAAAGATGTATTTAGAGGGAGAGAGACCACTTGAGCAGGAGGAGGGGCTGAGGGAGAGGGAGGTATCCTTAAGCAGACTCCCTCCTGAGCACAGAGCACCACACCCGGCCCCACACAGGGCTCAAGGTGGGGCTTCATCCCAGGCCCCTGAGATCATGACCTGAGCTGAAATCAGGAGTCAGCCACTTAACCCGACTGAGCCACCAGGTGTTCCGCATTGCTATTTTTTTTTAATATTTTATTTATTTATTCATGAGAGACACAGAGGGAGAGAGAGAGAGGCAGAGGCACAGGCAGAGGGAGAAGCAGGCTCCATGCAGGGAGCCCGATGTGGGACTCCATCCCGGGTCTCCAAGATCAGACCCTGGGCTGAAAGGTGGCGCCAAACCTCTGAGCCACCCGGGCTGCCCGGGCCTGCTCTAATCTAATGTGACCTCATTTTCATTAAATCTGCAAAGACCCTATTTTCTTTTCTTTTTTTTTTTTTTTAGACCCTATTTTCAAATAAGGTCTCATTCACAAGTAGTGGGGATTAGGACTTGAACATCTTTCTGGGGGATATAATTCAACCCACAACATCTTTATTTATTGTTTTTTCCCCCCTAGTCCAATTATTCTCTTGGCTCTCTGTCTTCTTCCCCTTGACTCTGTCTTTTTGTCTCATTAACCTCATTTAATGCTTGAAGGCCCCTTGGAACCTTCCAGCTTGACCCCCATCCAACACCCTCCAGTCTACACACCTAAGATGGAACTATGTTTGCACAAAGTAGGCCTTTGATAAATATCTTCTGGCATGATTTAGAGACCCCTAAAGTGTCCAAATGATAATTTTCTTATTTGAAATAATCAGTGCTGCAGAATGTCCAAGAAATGATCACTAATCACAAAAATGATAAGGATTTAAAACATTTAAAAAAATTTTTTTTTCACTGAAAACAGCCATATTCTTATGGCCACTGGAGAAGACAAAGCATGTGTTATTGGTCCACTGATAGACTTTTCCATGGCTTGGTGTCTCATCAGGCCCCAAAGACGTACCTAATGACCTAGTTATATCACATATCTTATTATATCTTTTTGTTGAATCATGCTCTAGAAAAATTGAGTTAAGGCACATATGCTGCTTTTTAAAGTGTGACCTGCAGGGCATTTTTATTTCTTATGTTCACTGGTATTTTTTAAAGGATGTCTAAGTTAATCTCAATGAATCTGTTGAGAACCCAGAGAGTGGCTGCACAGTGGAAATTGGACCCTCTTTAGCTAATTGCCTTCCTCATGTTCATCAGTGTGGGGAAAGTACTGGGATTCTTCAACAGGTCTTGTGTAGCCACAGTTAGGGCTTGACCTCAGCAGGAGATCTTTATCGACCATTTTCTTAGTATTGGCCGTTTATACTGGAATTACCTGCTCATAATGGTCTGCACACTCATTTTGGAGGTATTTTAGGAAAAGAAATCATGTCTTACTTGATTTTGTATTATTAGGATGGTGAGTGAGTTACTTAATAAATGTTAAAGTAAGTTCAACTACTTTCAAATGCATTATTTCTCCAGATGAAACAGAGCAAGGCATCATCCAGAGGCAAACTGGTCCTCCAACTGTTATTTTGTCTAAAGAAGACAAGATTAGAGAATAACAATTTCAAAAAAGGTTGAAGGTAAAGCCATTAAAGAAATATACTACATAAACATGACGTAAAAGAAAGCTGAATATACTATAATACCAGAAACGTAGATTTAGTAGAAGTTAGTAGTCACATTGAATTTAATTAAGACAGATTATTAGAATAACACGATTAATAAGCTTTATGTAATAAATATGAAACTCTGTAACCAGCAAACTCAAAACTTCACATTCTTTTCAAGCATCTGTGGGATATTTTTTTTTTTTTTAAATCACCATATAGGGATGCCTGGGTGGCTCAGCAGTTTAGCACCTGCCTTCGGGCCAGGCTGGGATCCTGGGGTCCCAGGATCGAGTCCCACATCAGGCTCCTGGCTCCCTGCATGGAGCCTGTTTCTCCCTCTGCCTGTGTCTCTGCCTCTCTCTTTCTCTCTCTCTGTCTCTGTCTCTAATGAGTAAATAAATAAAACCTTAAAAAAAAAATCACCATATAGTTGTCCAAAATGTAAATTTTAACAAATACCAAAGAATCAGACTAATTAGGAACACATTTTTTTTTTTTACTATAATGGAATTTTACTAGAAACTAGAAATAAGAAATAAAAAGAAGACCATACATTTGGAAACTAAAAGGCACACTTCTAAATAATGCATGGATTAAAGAAGAAATCATTATGGAAATAAGAAAGTATTTAGAAGGAAAATAATAAAACTACCAACATCAAGACTTGTGAGATGAAGCTAAATTAGTGGTTAAGTGTTATTTATAGTTTTTTTTTTTAAAAAAAAGTGTTATTTATAGTTTTAAATGTCTACTGAAGAAAATCAGAAAAATTGACAATTATAAGCTAAGCTTTCAACTCAAGAAATTAGAAGAAGGGTGTCACAGTCACTCCAAAGAAAATAGAAAGAAGGAAATGTAAATGAGCATAAATTAAAGGAATAAAAAAAATTAAAAACAATAGAAAAGATTGACAAAAGCAAAAGCTAATTTCTTTGAAAAAGCTAATAACAGTAAGAAACTTCTGGTAAAATCAATCAAGGAAGTAAGTAGAAAATAGCAAGAAAGTAGGAAATAGTAATGTTAGAAATTTAAAAATGAAACAATAAAATGGAGATGAAAAACAAAAGAATAGTATTCATGATTTATGCCAATAAATTTGAAATCAATTAAACAATTTCATAAAAAATTCTAACAATTGCTAAAGCGAACTCAGGAAATATTGGAAAATCTGAATACATTAAGGAGTTTATATCAATAACCAATAACCTACCATGAAAAAAGTACCAGAGCTAGATGATTTTACAGGTGAGTTTTCTTTAAAAAAATAAATAGCTTATGTCTTACACAAATTGTTTCTGTAAGCAAAAAAAGCTAGGAACTCTTTTTGTGGCATAACCTTGATACCAAATCCAGACAATACAAGGTAGAAAATTTATAAACTAAATTCATCAATGACAAAGGTAATAACCTATATTTAATTGAGCATTTATTTAGTATGATATGAGCACTTTATGTCTATTGTCTCATTAATACTAACAACCTTAAGAAGTAGATAGTGGGTGCTATTCTTAACTCTAATTTCCAGCTGAGAAAAATAGAAGTGTTCATTATCAGAACTTGGTTTTTAAGGCCAAAATCATAATTAAAGGGAATAAAATTGAGATGTCTGTGTGTGTGTGTGTGTGTGTGTGTGCATATAACCTGCTGAATTAACTGACTAGAGTTGGAAAAACAACTACATTCATGTTGAAAATGAAATATTGCCACCTGTTATTGTCATTAGTGTATGGATCAACATTGTGCTAGTTTTTTCCAACATGATAATATAAGGGAAAGAAATAAAATATATATGAACAAGAATATAAGAAACAAAAATTGCTCGCACATGATATGATGGCCTACACAGAAAAACTAAGATCTACAAACTATTAAAACCAATAAAGGCCCAGCAATGATGCCAGTTATATAAACTATAAATAAAAATCAATGTGTGCCCCTATAACCAGGAACACTAGATCAAAAAACATTTAAAAAAAGAAAAACATAGCTATTTAATTTCATGATTTTAAAGAATATTTAATGGTACAGGGCAATAGAAAGATAATCATGATGTTGGAGTGAAATAAAGGCACACAAAGTTATCTTTAAACCTATATCATCACTTTCTTTATAATACATTATAAAACCTTGTTTTACACAGATTTTGGTTGTGACTCCCTGATATATCTATATCTCTATATATCATATATATATATGAAGTCCAATAATCTTTCAAATGAGTCACGGGAATTAGAATGATACTTTTTCTTTCAATCTCCTGCACTTTCCAGGTGCTCATAATGAGCTATAGTTCAAAAATAAGTGAAAATCTTAGGAAAAAATTTTAACTGAATGTGCTGAATAGAACCTGAAGCAAAGTCTTGGACAAACGCTTTTGGTGAAGACGGTAATGGTTCTTGAAGGGAAAGAAGACTTAATTGGGATGGCCTTAAAAAGTCTACAATTCCAGTCTCAAATCAAGGCAATGGCTTTGACTGGGAATGGAGACTCATTGATACCCTAATTCCTCAAACCCTTCATTTCTCAACACTTTCTAATGTCTGCTAAATGATTCTATGTACTGGCCAAAGACTGCATTGGAAAAAGAAGAAACAAAGGATCTAATGATCAAAGTGACTGATAAATCTGCTGTTGGTTGTTATTTAAATTAAGTGTAGGATCGGAGGCAACACTAAGTCTACACAGAGCTTTCCCTCTATTAATCAAAGCTACAAGTCTTCTAATGGTGGGTTGATTCTCTGGCAGGTATGTACCTTGTCACAAAAATAAATGTATGAAAAACTACTTTTAAATATTTTAAAATATTAAATGAAACATAATCTTACAGGAATTCTAACCCAGTATTTTGTCATCGATACTTTATATTCAGTCCTCTTGCCTTGCACGTGGGGCAAGGGTTAGTGAGGCTATCCATGGGCCCTCGGTTTAAAATGTGTAAGGGCTGGGATGGTGGAAGGCTTTTGTGGCAGTAGGATTCAGGGGACTGGAGGCCTTGCTCCAGAACACCTTGAGTTTGTTCTACCTCTTTCCAGCTCTGCAACTCTGGGCAAGGCACTTCCGGTTTCTAAGCCCCAGTTATCTTACTTGTAAAATGCAGATAATGAGAACACCCATGTTGCAGAATTGTGAACAATTGACAAAAGAGCATAAAGGGCTTAGTGTGACCCCAATAGGTTAAGTATTGCTGCCTAAGCTAAACACAAACTTTCAACCTTTGTCAATTGTCATAGTTAGATCAGCGCATTAAAAAAAAAAAAAAAAAAAAAAATCTGCCCCCTTGGAGCCTAGGTAGCTCAGCTGGTTGGACCACCGACTCTTGATTTTGGCTCGGGTCATGATCTCAGTCGAGGTCCTGGAATTGGGCTCTGTGCTCAGTGGGGAGTCTGCTTGAGGATTCTCTTTCCCTCTCCCCAAACCCCTCCCCCGTACTCACTCTCTCTCTAAAATAAATACATAAATTCTAAAAAAAAGACATCTGCAAGCTTAATTGTCCCAAATACTCCAACCTTCAACGAATTCCCTTTCTCTGAATTTATGTGTTGCAATAACACTCATAGATCCAGCCCAAAGTTCCCTATTGAAGAAAATTACAAAATCCTGAAGGAAGGCTATGTGGACGATGTAGTCTTGTTCTCTAGGTTAGGCTGAGATCAGTCTTTAGGAGCGCACTCATGAACAGGAAAGTCCAGGAGATGAGCACAAGCCAAGTACTGATGAGGCTTGAAATGAGGCAAACTGACTACACTCAGCTTGAGGACATCCCCAGAAAAGGGAAACAAAGCCAAAGGATTCAGAGGCAGCCGGCTTCTGGAAACGGGGAGAAAAGCTAGAGGCTCTGGATAAAACTGAAGATCCTTGGCTGGCTGGTTGACAGGCTGGTTGATTGTCGGTCCCAACTTTGAGGTGGATCTGCCTTTTTTGAGGACTCAGAGTAGGCTGGGCAACGTCTTTT
Source organism: Canis lupus familiaris (assembly GCF_011100685.1). Taxonomy (NCBI): domain Eukaryota; kingdom Metazoa; phylum Chordata; class Mammalia; order Carnivora; family Canidae; genus Canis; species Canis lupus. Next base: position 38,904,763 of record NC_049250.1, on the reverse strand, counting down.
TCTAATAGCCGATCACCAGGAAACTGTTTTTGAAAGGAAAAGAAAAGCCAATGGCTCTCACAACAGTCCAGAGACCAGATGCCAAGATCTTGCAGCATGTGCTTGTACGCTGCTGCGGCCCTCACGATCCTAAGTGCGGAGTGGTTGCGAGGCCAAATCTTGGGCTGCCCGTCTCGGAAGGAGAGAAGGGGAATCAGTGGAGTTCTGCGGGAAGCATTTCGTTCCTCTCAGACTCATCTGGAAGTTGCTTTTCCCCTTGACAGATGGCATTGGCTTTGTACGCCCACATTCTGTGACAGTTGAGCAAGACACCTTCGACCCTAAGAGAAGTCAGAACAGCAACAAAGCGGTGGGAGGGGAAACCATTCCTCGGGTATTAACTACCTATGTGCAGGCACTTGGGGGCTGGACTGGAATAACCACGGTTCTTTCCCATGGCCGTATGGACGCCGAATGTAGACGGAAGGCAGAAATTAGGCATTTTCAGTATCTTAGGGATAAGAGTCTTAAAGAAAAAGACTGAATTTCTCAGCATAGGCCCCAAGGAAAAAGCGATAGGAAACTTAAAACACTGCGAAGATCGAAGAGAAAAGAAGAAAAGTCCGACCGGGCAGTGGCAATTTTTGTGCCACTAACAAATGAGAATATGGGTGAACTGGAGGATTGGTTAGTTCGCGGTCCCCGTCCCCGCATCTGTATCCGTATAAACTGCTCTTCCACTTACTCAAGCAGAAAGACAGTGTATTCCTGTGCCTTCCTCCCACCAGTGTATAAATAATGAAAAAATAATAATAATAACTGTGCCAGTGTTTACCTTGGAATTAATCCCTGGTTTTTTGTCTTGTTTTTGTTTTGTTTTGTTTTGTTTTGTTTTGTTTTGTTTTGTTTTTGGTGCCCCTTCACAGCAAACGTCTGAGAAGAGTTGTCTGTGTTCGGTCTTCCTCTCTGTCCTCCCCAGCCCACCCTGAAATTATTCCAACCGCTGTGGCTCGGGTCTGACCCTGATCTCTCCGAATCCTGCAGACCCTTCCCTCCTGCCGCCACCCGGTGACTCAGCAGCTCGCTCTTGTCTGTTGTGACCCCCCTTTCTTTTCGGAAACATATCCCACTCTTGAGCCCCGAGACATCACCCCTGCTCTGATTCGCCTCTCTCCTCCTGACTTGGGATGCTGGGCTCCTCCGGGGCTCGGGGCCCTGTCCTACCCCTTCTATTTGTAGAGAATGTATCTCATGAAGTCCCTTGGTTTTATTTTTTTAATTTTTTTAATTTTTAATTTTTTTTTAATTTTTATTTATTTATGATAGTCACACACAGAGAGAGAGAGAGAGAGAGAGAGGCAGAGACACAGGCAGAGGGAGAAGCAGGCTCCATGCACTGGGAGCCCGACGTGGGATTCGATCCCGGGTCTCCAAGATCGCGCCCTGGGCCAAAGGCAGGCGCCAAACCGCTGCGCCACCCAGGGATCCCAGTCCCTTGGTTTTAAACATCACATAGCATGAAGCAAACCCAACTTACGCTGCCACCCTGACCTTTTCTTGGGGCACCAGACTCGTGTCTCCAATGACCTGCTTAATATCCCCGCTTTAGTGTCACAGGAGGGTCTCAGACCAAGCAAGTCCATAATGGAACTCCTGATCCTTTCATCTTGATTCTTCCTCATTTTTTTTTTTAAACTAAACCA